>NC_060276.1:99813670-100149055 GCF_021613505.1 Equus quagga
TTTGAATAGAGTCTTATTAGTGTAAATGTTTTAAATGAGAAAGACTTAGTCTTTACTATCCTCAAGTAAACACTTATGTAGCATAGCAATAATTACAATTTGACAATTAGCCAAATCACTAATCAGCAGCAGTCAGTTGAATTGCCAACCAAGGACCCCCAAGAATTAAAGCAAGTGATCAAACTGATGAAAATGAGGGGAAGGGAGTTATTTAAATAGAAATGATACTTTTTAACACAGATTTTTCTATCTGTATTGATTGTTCAAAAACTATATTATGCATATACAACTATCAACATAAAATTAAATATAGCTGAAATATTCTTTGAACCAATTATTTTATGTTATATACTTTTTTGCCATCTTTGAGGAAATCCAAGAAAAAAAGCATCCTTGTTTACTGCATGTCAAGATCCTTATTGTTTTGCACTTTTTCAATATTCAAGAACAAAAATCACTGGGAACTACTTAGTTCATTAACTTCCAGCGCTATTGTAGGTAGATAATTTTGATATCTTCTTTGTTTTTAGGTTATTGCACTTCAGAGCCCCTTAATATGATTTGAAATAATATGTGTACTCTCTGTATATTTTCTGAAACACATGTAAAAATTAGGTATGTGTTCATTTTATAATGTAGACTCTTTCAAAACGATCACATACTTTTATAACTGATTTTATAGAACACATCTTTTAATGAATTTTAAAAGCAAGCAAAGAAACTAAGACAGCCACAATCAAATGTCTTTATTCTTTCCTCAAACCAGCCAAAATTTCTCTTTCACATTCTTGAGTTGTAATATCTAGATGTAGAATTGATTCAGCTCAATTGAGAGAAGTCCCAGTTTTGTTCACTTTTCCTATTCTAAGTCTGCCCAGGAATCAAAATAACTATTGGGATTGGGAGGAGTGGAGACTAAGACAAGAGTAACATACTATAAGAACCGTGCTGTCTGTTCTGATAAAAACGCATCCTCCCGTATGACACCTAGTAGTCCAGAGGTAGACAAAACGCAGCTGCTATAAAAATATAAGAAAAGCTCATCTTCTATCATAAAGTAGAAGTCTATTGACAATGTGTGTGAGCATATCAATATGCACTACATTTATATGTGTAGAGTATATGTATCACATATAGTTCCTCATTCAAGAGTAAAAGCACATAAGAAACAGCATCTGTTCCTTTAATGAGCTTCATTAACATGTTCCAAACTGCTAAACTCTCTCTTTTCAGACCTTCCAAACAAACTGTGGTCAGTGCCATTCCTTGGAAGCCAATAGATGGCATTGTTGTATCAGGCAGCTCTGTCCTGCTTTCAAAACAAGAGTTTCCAACATTATCCAGGTCTTTTGTGAATTTCCCCAACATCTTTATATAAATCGTTTGAAAATCCATGTAGAGAAAGTTCTCAGCCTCTATGGTTTTGACTTGCTTTTCTACTAAAAGTGGAGAGGAACTGGGTTATTTCCTTCCTGAGTTATGTAAAAGTCATAGGATCAAATCTTTCAACCTTCAATATATTCTAATTTTCCACCTTATTCTTTTCACTTTATTTAAACCCTAAGCACAATCTTTGTACTAGATGTAGAGGAGAGTTCCGGCTTTCCACAGCCAGGTTTCTGACTGAGAGGATGGCAGCCAATTCTATAATGCTGTAGGTCATTTACACTCAGTGAAAAACCCATTTCTGTTGAATTAAATATAGCTATCTTTAATAGCAAATGCATGGTCAACGTTTTTGGTCATTTTTGCTTTAATGAAAGCAAAATGTCTTTTTTTGCCTACCTAGAGATGGAATCAGATTGTATAAGTATATAAGTTTCAAAAGTCATCAAACTTTTAAAAGGTTGAATTCTCATTAATTAAATGTAAAAGTTTTCTTCTCAGTTTTCGGCTTGATAAAAAAGCATTTAAGGGCTTCTCCTACCGGAATTGCTTTCTTCCTAGGGGTATAATTTGGGGGGAGCAATTCTCAATAATCTAGGGTAGTGGGGGACTGGCAAAGAAAATATGAAGAACATTTATGGAACTGGAAAAATCTGCTTAATAAATACCCCTATTTATTCTAAGGTTTCTAAACAGCTTTAAGAAAATCATGTTTCAAACTATCTAGTTCCCTGATTAATAGGAGGTTGAGGCATTACTTAACAGTGAAAGAGCTAAAATAGATGCAGGAGAAAAACAGAAATAGGGAGCTGAAGAATGTTATAGAATGCAGTAGAGTTGAGATCACTGGTAGGCCACTTAATTCCAGCTGTACTTTAATAGTGACTGGTCCTGTTGACATCTAGCCTCGAAACTTAAGGGACATAAAAGCTTCCATCTCCCTGGGATGAAATGAGTAAGAAAAAGATCTCAGAAAACAAAGCCACACAATTTGTTTTGAGCATGCTGAATTGAATCATATGGGTTTCCCCTTATTTTCCAGCACATTAGTTCACTATCTACTTAGGGCAAAACAGAGAATGCATAAAAGTAGAAAGAAGCTGCCCTTCTTATGTATATATACATTCATATGTCTCTACTTGCAAGTAGACATACTAATAATGACCATGAAGAAACTGGAGGAAAAGGTTTCAAATTTAAATTAAAATATGCTTTCGAGTAATCCAAGCTCTGTCTACCTACCCTAAATCCAGGAGTGTTTTTCCTACCTCTCCACTGCTCCCCTCTTTATTGTTCCCTTCCCATGCAGAATAATCTGAAAAAAATAACCAGTTAAAACAAAACGATCCTAATGAGAACATTAATAAAATGCAGGTGCATTCCTAGGACAAAAGGCATCAATATCAATTTGCTCACAGGTAGGACTGATCTCACTTTCTCCAGGGTACACACATTTTCCCCTCACAACTGGTGAACACTGAAGCATGACAAGCTGAAGTCTATAGAGAATAATAGTAGCAACTAAAATTTTCAGGGCCACAGACTAAGATTACATTGCAGTCTATGCTATTTCTTCATAAGGACATTCTATAACCCTTTGTTGCATTAAATATAATTGTTTAGGGATTTATTTTGATTTCATTTGCAAAGCACTATGTATTAGTTGGTAGTTATTTAAAATCTACTTCTTCCGAAGACAATTATTGGGATTTTCTATAAGAACCTAGTATTTTCTTAATGCAAAGGTGTGACAAAAACCACTTAAATGTCAACATTTACCTCCCAGTTACTTTGTAATACACCCCAAGTCAGAACTGTACAGTGAAAGCAAAGAAATGACTGAACATTAACCACATAATTTAAAATTAAAAAACACTTTTTTCCTGAGTAACCTTAAACTGTCTAATTTTTCTAGAAAATTGTCACCTTTGGATAACACTTCTTAAAATAGTGAGGCCAGTATATTCTGGAAAAACTATTACCAGGTACAGAGTGCTGACAAACAGACATAATATGCATGCATTTGGATAGCTTTATGGAAGACCCAAGCAAGGAGAAAGTGCTATGAAGACTTTTTGAACTTAAAAACAAGATTATCTGGGGCCTGGCCTGGTGGCATAGTGGTTAACTTCATGTGTTCTGATTCAGTGGCCCAGGGTACACCAGTTCAGATCCCTGGCTCAGACCTACACACTGCTCATCAAGTCATGCTGTGGCAGCATCTCACATACAAAAAAAAAAAAAACAAAAATAGAGGAGGATTGGCAAAGATGTTAGCTCAGGGATAATCTTCCTCAAACAAAATGAGGTAGATTGGCAATGGATGTTAGCTCAGGGCCAATCTTCCTCACCAAAACAAAAAAAGAGAGAGAGCGCGATTATCTGATATAACTGGTCAATTTATAATGTGTGAAAATATATACTAGAGGGTAGTTATGGAAACATTGTGATGTTTTCTTAAATTTTTTCTAGACATATCAGTTTTATTGCTCAATCATTTGTTATTTATCAATGCATTGAGAAAATAAGTTCAACATGACAACAAAATGTGACATTTATATAGCAACGAACCCTGGGTCTCCATTAAAGTTGATTTATGATATAATCTGTTTTAAATAGTTTAGATAAAATGGTGTCCTCTGTAATAGCACAGAAATCCTCTTAAAAGATGGCATGACCTTATATTAATAGTTTTTCTCTAGACTTTTTGACACAGAGCACACATTTAGAGGTCAACTAGTTCTGCCTGGCAATTCCGGAACTTTATACCAGTCTCAACTACATTTTGAGGCATCTACTATGCTATTTAGGTAGCAGTCTTTATGGATATTTTCATTTATTAAACTAAAATCTACTCCCTATAGCTTCCACATTTTCCAAGTCAGAATAAGCTCTCAAACCAGCTCCTCACTAGAGCTTTTTCATTGCTGACCTTCTGAATATTTCAAGACAGCTACCGTATTTCCCCTAAATATTCTTTCTTTCTTTCCCTAGTTTATTTGATCCTTCACATGATATGGTGTCCAAACTCTTCACTATTTACATCACTCTACCCAGGACATTTTGTATCTTGTCAATATGTTTCTATAATTTCAATCTTTTATGTTGTAAAGTAGCATCTGGTACCAAAACAATCAAGCTATGATTGGATTAGAGGTCAAGGATAACAATATTAAGAACCCAGAAAACACAGAATATGAGCAAACTGGGTAGGGATAAAGGAGGGAAAGGAAGGAAGAAGCAAGCAAGCAAGACAGCAAGCAAGCAAGAAAACACCTGGCATACAGGTCAAGTCTTTGTTGAGATATTTCACGGCATTTGACATTATCAGAAATATGAGCCCAATTCTACCTTGAGATTGCCAGATAAAAAGATTTAATATTGTCATATGGGTTGCTAACAGGGCTTCATAACTTATTCTTTGTAAATAAGAATTTTCTTTCTTCCATTGATCTTCATAATCTGGTATAACAGACATGGACTAAGAAAGCCATAGCCCATGAAAAGTTAATCAGAGTAAACCAAGGGATGCTCACAACGTTGGAACATAAAAGCCAAGGCAACAAACTGAAAATATGTTGCTGAACTTTGATTTTACATGTTCCTGTGTTTATTCTTAAAACAAATATTTCAGCACTGAAATCAACTCACTAAGCAATTAGGAATACTAATATTGAGTGAAAGTGACTTTTAACTACTGTGTATTTCCTGAGTTCAGACTACTAGAAACTTGGGAATCTCAGTGAATGCCTCTGTATAACGATAGAATGGTGCACTGGTGGCTCCTGGCCACATTGGGCTCAGTGATTGATGTGTTCTCTGGAGCCCATCTAACATTCTACCTTAAAAAAACTTTAATAATTGCCAAATATTTAATAATCTGGAGGTTTGACTTACGAATCCGGCTTTCAGATTCTTTACAAATTTGGATGATTTGATGACATTGGGACAGCATTGCTAGAGAGCCACAGTCAGCTGGGATTCACTTGCCACATGTAGATGGGTTGTAAGTTCCCCAGTTTATCATCCATCCTCTCCAGTTTGTGTGTACCCATCCTTATTATGCACCATATTATACACATTTCTATTTGATCACTGTAGATATCTGAGTGATATAAACTATCAATGCGTCTCTGTCTTCCTTCGGAATATTCACATTCACATTCCATGGGCATACTCCAATTTTAACAGCAACCATACACTTACTGCGTGGCTTTGGGCAGGCTAACTCTTCTGGGCCTGAATTTCCCTAACTGTAAAATTCGTCTAATAATAGTACGTATTTCAAAGAGTTGTTGTGAGGATTAACTCAATTCATCTATGCAAAAAATTTTAGAAAATGTCTAACACACAGTAAGCTCTATAATGTCAGTTAATATTCTTCTCCCTTTTTACCTCCTTCTTCTTTTTCTTCTCATTATCACCATCATCCTCATTCTCACCACTACTGCTGCAGCTCTTTAATATGCACAATTCCCAGCTGTCCACTTGTAATTCCACCCTTTCATACAACTGACCAACACACATCCAGCTTATCTAGATTGATTCTGAAATTCCTCCCAAGTTCTGTAGAATACAATATTATACTTTAGTATGTTCTATAGTTATTGTTATCTATTAATAGGTATTATCATTTTATAATTCTATTACAATTCTGTTTGTCTATTCCAATAGAATTCTATTATTTCACAACTGAAGTTAAGCATCTCAAGTGCAGGGTCCTTATTTATCTATGTATCCTTTTAATTCAAGTGGAATCTCAATATATGCTTATTGAAAAAATAAGAACACCAGATAATGCTGCACAATACAGAAATAAGCCCTCATTGTCTATACTTCTTTTAATTATAAAAACTTAACTATTAGGACTCCCTAGGTGTTTAAGCTAATATAAAAGTAAAAATTCTCATGTGTGACTCTCCTAAAATAGCATCATGTCGATTTAAAAGCCTTACATTCAATAACATAGTCCAATTCTTTTGTTGCCTTTAATTGCATATTCTCCAAAGCAGATTTCTTTATTTTGGAATCCAGGTCCAGTTATTTTTATAAAATGTGACTATTTGGTTACACTTAGCCTAACAAGCTCTCTCAGTGGTTGGTAAACTATTTTTGAAGTTAGGTTAGTTTCATTTCATTGATAAAAATAATAGCTCTATTTATCCGAGGGCTGTTACATCATAGATTTTGTTCTATAAATTAATAATCTAATAAGACAACTTGATTATCTATTGTATACCCCTTTTTATTAGATTGACAGCTTTAGGTTTTTAAAAAAGTATAATTTTCCCAGGGCTTGGGAGAGCGGAGTTGGTAATGAAATGTGCAGTCATGCCCCAATTTCAGCGCTCCCATGCTGAAGTCAGCACATAATAGCTCAAACAGAAGTGAGTGCTGAGATGCAAGCCTGTCAAAGGCTAAACCAGGGATTATCTCAGCAATGCGTCCATCCCTTTGAAGAAGGATCCCTTTGGTGGCTTTTCAAGCAGTTGCTTGGCTACCTGTTTCCCAACAATATGAGTCTGTCTAGTCTCTCTCTCTCTCTCTCTAAAGATATAAGCACTACCTTGGAAGGATTTCTCCTGGTAACTCTCTTTGCTTTCATATAATTTTTGTCAGTTATTTCTTGAAAAACATTCTTAGGTTGTTTTCTGTATATAACCTTTATCTGAATTACTAACTATATTCTATATACTCACCACAGGACAGGGTTATTTTCTTTACTATTACTCTAGTACTAAATTAATCAAATTGTTATCCATTAGGAACATTAGAAATCATTTAGTTTAAGTCTCTCCTCTCATAAATTATTGCAGTACCAGGAAAGCTTAAGGGATCCTCCCCAGTTCCCTTGGCCAATTGGTGGCAAGGCAAGTCTTCAAACTTTCTAGCACATCACACTGGCCACTACTATATAAATATGAAGTCCTGAATCGAAACATGCCAAGCAGCAAAATTCTGACTCTCCAGGTACATACTTCTATATTTAACTTGGGCAGTCCCTCACTTTGAGGGAGCACCATGATCTGCTATGCATTACAACTGCGTGCTAAATGGGTTTCTAATTGGTCAAACCAAGATTGTATGGGCTGGCTCTTTTATTATCACGGCTTGCTAATGTAAGCCCTATTTGTTAAGGAGACTGCATCTTCTGGCCTTTAGAGTTTTATTCCCTGGGATTTTCATGAGGTTAAATTTGGATATATGCATCACTGCTACGTACAGAAATAAATACAAGCTTTTCCAATAATACTTGAATCAGTCCCAAACAATGTTTCCATCCCCTACTTTCTAATTCACTTTAAAATATATCCATTAAATAAGAAAATGCAAACCAAAAATCTTCCTGAAGAAACTGACACACCAGCATTCACAAATACAAGAGCAGTGATTATATGACAGTCGCTTTCTTCGATATCTATAGAATATTTTGTACTGTGTTAGGCCTGTAGAGATGGCTTAATACATAACTGGTGAAAGAATGTATATCTATATTCAACAATGTAAAGAAAAAGGATATGTTACATTCTCTTTGGATTTAATTTAATCCCAGATCAATTGTGCTGAAGCTCTGAGAATTCAGACAGATATTTATTCCCATAACTACACATAAACATCATGATGAGAACATTCGGTAGACAATCATACAGCTTTGTTTACGGCTGTGTACCGACTCATGACACCTGCCACAAGTTTTACACATGACTGAACAGGATTGCAGGTATAGGCAAAAGCAAACTGACCAAAATTTCATGTTCTTTGAGTATTTGATTTGATCCAGACAGACTCTAGAGCCCTTCAGCAGTATACCATGGAATGGATTGTAGAATTTTCAATTTAGGGTGTATGGTTGCCCAAAGCCAGACAATGATTTGGTTTCAGCTGAATGATAGGTAACAATTGCAATATGGTTTGTTTGCCCCAAAGTAATTTTTTATCAGAGTATACTTTAACCCTACGCTGTAAGTTATATATTTTACTAGGTTAAACTCAACAAAAACTACTGCAGCTTCATTATAAATGTTCTCATATTTTTAAAAGTAAGAAAGAATGTTATTTTGAATTTTCTGCCCAATATCTGAACTAGAACAAATGATTACACAGTCACTCTTAATGTATGGGAACATTATGAATAACCAAAATACTGTGGTAAAAATCAAAGATGATGATTAAGCCATTATTTCTACGTAACTAACCTTCACTTAGAAGCTACTCTTAACAATGGGTTCATAAGAGGACTCAGATTCAAACTTATACATATGACTGTGACATTGTGAAATCAACATTTTATTTTCAGAGAGTCATATTAATGGTTGCTTAGCATCATCCTATCATGAACACACTGATGATAGCATGTTAGTCAAGTATTTAAAGTTCGGCAAAGCCTGTTACAGAAATTCCATTTCAGAGCCTCCCCCATAAAATATCTGTTATGGGAGCTCTGATAAAGATATGATTTGAAAGAGTTTACTATGAATAGGTAGTCTGCACTATGGATATTCACAACAGATATTCTGCCTCCTATGTGGACTCCCCAAACCAGAGTTAAGCCATATCATTGCCAGAAGAAGAAAGCAATGGCATATTACATCCACTTCTTGCATGGTAAGAATACAGATGGAGGCTTGAAAATTTTCAGAGGTAAGTGAAACTTGTAAAATCAGAACTAAACAATTTAAAACCAGAGCAATAATCTTTTCAATATGTGTGTCATTGTTAATTGCAACTCTATTGTACATTCTCTGAAGCGGCACAAAGACAATCAATGACTCAAATAAATTAACAACTTCCTCTTAAAAAGGGAGCCATATTGATCAGAAAAACCTAACATGTTTCTAATGTCCTTTCCTAGGGAGCAAAAGCCTGCTGGTACCCTGGACAACATAGATTAACTCTTATACAAATTAAGCAGGATATTTAGGCTAGAAAGTATTTGCTCCAAAGAATGATAATTGAGGGAAAGCAGGGTATCATTTGAGTGCAATATAAGCACTTTTTTATGTTCTTTACTGACTTTATTTGTAATGTCTTCTTTTTTGATTTTAAGTGAAAAATAAGGTTAAGAACTTTCTGCATGCATTTATATCAGGATGCACCCTTCCCTCCATCCCTCCTCCTTCTTGCTTCAAATAAGGATGAACCCTCTATCTCATTCATAGATCAAAGCCACTTGTTCCTTTTGAGCTCTTTTTTGTTTTTTGAGGAAGATTAGCCCTGAGCTAACTACCTGCAGAGGAAGACTGGCCCTGAGCTAACATTCATGCCCATCTTCCTCTACTTTTTTATATGTGGGATGCCTACCACAGCATGGCTTGTCAAGCAGTGCCATGTCCACACCCGGGATCCAAACTGGCGAACCCCGGGCCTCTCAAGTGGAACATGCGAACATAACCGCTGTGCCACCAGGCCGGCCGCCCTTTTGTGCTCCTAATCTGATTCCTCTCTTTTCTTCAGGTACTGAAACATATATATGAACCATACCAGATATAAACATTCCTCCCTCTACTGTATGTAAACATGCTTAAATCCTTACCACAGGAAACAAAAACTAAACCATACAATAAAAAACTTTAAAGCAAAAAATGAAGACCCTGAACGTCATCCCTCTTTCCTCCACTAATGGGGTTCTTGGAAGAATTGTTCATAATTGTTTTATAGGCCTTGTTACCTTCTCCTCAAGGGGGTTTTCATTTATTTGTATATTTTTACTGAACATGCTCTCACCAAATTTGCTCATGACAACTTTCAAACCCACTGAACTCTTTCACTTTCATCTTACTTGACTTCTATGAAGCACTTAGCCTTTTTAACAACTGCCTTTTTGAATCTCACCTTCTTTACATTTAGAGAAAACACACTTTTCCTTTTCTCCTTTTCTGCCTTAACTATTCCTTCTTTTCCTCCTCTTATGGTGTATTTTCCTCTGCTTGCCCTCTAAATATCAATATGATTGCCAATGAATGTTTTTGCTTAATAGCCTTCTATGCAAATCATATCTTCTGTAGATAACCAATAATTTCACTACTGCCTGTATGTTGATAATCCCCAAGTCTAAGTATCCCGCCCATACCTTTTCTCTAAGCTTCAGATCCATGTATCCAATTTCCTCTTAAATATCTTCACTGAAGTGTTCTCAGACAACTCATAATCAAATATCCAATCTTAATTTATTATCTTCACTCCAAATGAATTCCTTCCCCCCTATTTTCTCAGTGAATAACACTCCCATGCATCTAAGTTTATTTCTACTTTTCCCTTATCACCATATCAAATGGATAACCATATTAAAGATGCAAACTGGAAAGGAATGAAAAGTTCTCATAGTTTTCTCAAATGGTTCATTGGCCATTTGACTTTCCCATTTCAAATATTCATCTTATGATACTATAATTATTGATGTCTGATAAAATCAATACTTAGATTTCAGTCTAACGCAATGTAATAATATCTAATTCATAGGGTTATTGTAAACACTAAATGGAGTAATACAAGTAAGCATTAGAAGAATGTGTGACACACAGAACACGTCCAATACATGTTGGTTATTAATTTGTTATTAATACATTGATATTGTTGCTTCCTTCACATTAGTGCTAGAGTAATCTTTCTAAAATAAAAAAATTAAGTCACTTTCTTACTTCACTCACTTTTAATAGCCCTCACGTACTTATACAATTGTATCCCAAATCTTAAAATACAGCACAAAATGCTCTTGATGATCAGGTATTTGTCTCCCCCTGGCCTTATCCTTTGCAGCTCTCTGGACTTAAATAATTACTTTTATACCAAAAAAATTCAAACCTCCAGCCTTTGCTCACACAGTTCCCTCTTGCTAGAATGACGCACCCTCCACCTACATGTACACACGTATGCATGTGCACACAATTACACACACACACATACACAAATACACCCACACACACATTCACCTACAACTCTGGTTGCCTAATGAACACATTAAAACTCGGTCACCTCAAGTGACCTTTGCCCCACCCACTCATATAAAATTGTGCTCCCTCTGTATATTTATATTTCTATTATAACACTTGTCACATTCAGGGCTTCTACATTTTACAACAATGTGAATGGTTCTCCCTGGAATAGTACAATACTTTGACCCCTACGACTTAATTTCACACACTTATTTATCTGTCTACCTCTACCTATTGGATGGTATGTAACGATAGGACATGTGCATCATATATCTTTGTGGTCCCCAAATTTAGCCCCATGAATAGCACATTTTTGGTCCTGAATAAATATTCATTGAATGAATGGATGGATGATGGTGTCCTTCCTTCTGAAATTTTAGATTTCTGGTTATAGCACTCATATAACTCTCATAATGGGCCCTTAAACAATAGGAAAAAACAACTATGGGCCAGAAAAAGTTATGAGAATACCACCAATTCATTCTGACCATTCATCAACAACAGTCTTTATATACGTCATACCAGATCTTCGGGAACAATGATCTATATTACAGCAGTTCTTCTTTGTAAGAAAGCAAAAATAGGGTAACTATATCTTTAAATTCTGAAATCTTTCTTATAAAAATACATTTTAAATTCACTTTAGATGTTAAATTTATCCCCATTTTTTGGGAAGGTATTGCTATACTCCTCCTGAGTTCTGAAAGTGACTATTTTGTGAAGGAGCTGTTAAACTACTGAGTAAATAACATGGCTTTTGAAATTATCATAATTACACATATTTGCATAAGAGACTACAATATCATCAAGGAATTGTTACCATAATTACATAAAATTCCACATATACAGTTTCCGTTTCCTTTATTCATGAGTTATTTTTAATCCTCATGGTCTATGCTCAGTATAAAATAAATAACGATCTATTATCTCTCCATGGAATTTTGATAGGAAGTAAACTGTTACCATGAGTAAAATAACTTAATATTTCGAATCTTCATGGAACAAAATGTGCTTCAAACTAGGTAACAGACCCAGCCCTGATAGCCTAGTGGTTAAAGTCTGGCGTACTCTGCTTTTGCGGTCAGGGTTTGGTTTCTGGGAGTAGAACTGCACCACTCATCTGTCAGTAGTCATACTGTGGTGGTGGCTCACATAAAAAAGAACTAGAAGGACTTATAACTAGAATATACAACTATGCACTGGGGCTTTGGGGACGGGAAAAAAAGAGGAAGATTGGCAATAGATGTTAGCTCAGGGCAAATCTTTCCCAGCAAACTAGGTAATAGCTAATCTGTGGGACACTGATTTTATAACTTTTATTGGCTTTCAAGTCTATGTCAGGACTTTATTTTTTTCTGGGTAACCAAACTTATCTGGTTGTAATCATATGTGATTAGGATTCTATTTGCAAGTGTATGAAGCAATAGGGCTATTCTCAAATGGCTGAAATATCAGTTACATATCCTCAGCTGCCTTAACTTTCTCAAACCGTGAATGGCAAATCCTTCTCTTTGCTTGCTGTTCATTATGTTGAAGTTCTGCAGGGTCTTATCTCAGAAGGCTTTTCTTCTTTCTCTCCATGCTTGCTCTCCTCCCACTCCCAGCTCAGATCCTCCCATAGATTAGTCTATACCTCTGTGACTTCTCAGAATTATGACCACCACTTTCTCTTCCTAAATGTTCAATACTCCTCTACTCAGGCACTTCAAATGCAGCACGCTTCAAACTGAACAGGATTCCTCCCTAGATCTGTCCTCTCTTGTGATTGCTCCAACATTGTCTGTTGTCTCCATCAGCCATCAAACTAGCTACCATAGCTTCTCAATATATCCTGGTGTGCTTCTTACTCTTTACTTCCTCTCCATTCACTTGGTTGGTTTTCTTATCATTTCCCATTGACTCTTGCAACTGCTTTCAAACTGGCCTTTGTCTCCATTAGTCTTTTTCATCAGCCAACTCTGCACACTCCCACTAGAATAACCTAATTGTACAACTGCTCAAATATCTTTTAGGATACTGTCCAAATTCCTGAACGTGGCTTCAAGGTCATTCATTATCATCTCTTTATTTATTATTTTATTCACTTATCTCAAAATTTCCCCTTTCTGGAGTCAAGATGTCCTGAAAAGTCTTTTCACATCCAGAACATATTACATCTTTGCAAATTCTTTTCACATTGCCTGGATGATTCCTGTCTGTCCCATCCCTCCACCATGAGCAGCTTGGAATACTCATAGTAATCCTTCAGGATCACCTCATCTATGAAGTCTTTCCAAATCCACAACACAGCTTTGAGTGGTCTCTCTCCTTTTTTGCTTTTCATTTCCCTTTCACACACTTAAACAATCTAATTGATCACACTATCATTTGAATATATATATTTCTATGCCTTTTCCCAGGAAAACATGCTTCAACGGAAAGAGAATGCTATAGATTTTTATGTTTTCCATGACTAATGAAGTTTATGACCTATGGTATGTGAATAGTATTGTTTGTGAATGAATTAAAAGTGAAAACCCATCAGAAAAATATAATAATCAGAGTTAGATCTCCAAATATAAAGATGAGATTTCAAAAGGAATGGGAGGGAAAAGTCTCCTTTCCCAGTTAAAAATTATACTCAGTAATTTGAAATAAAGGGAAGCTGCCTGGCATAAGTTATGAAAAGATAGTACAATGCACCCTAGGAGAAATACTGAATTTATGATAGACATCATAGGGTTTTATGCCTTGATGGCAATAATAACTGTTTGGAGCTAGGTATACAGTGAAATTCTCTTTTATCTTTCTCACATGTTCTCCTGTGGTATCTTGGTAAACACTTTTTTTGTTAATAAAGGAGAGTTGTATAAAGGGGGGAAGAAGATAAACTAAAGAAAAGGTTATCAGGAATATGTAGTGTTAATGTCAAATATTAAAATGAAGTTAGAAAGAGTTGGAAACAATACGAAAGAAGTTAAAGTATTTTCTTTTGAAAATAAGGAAAGGAAGAGGAACACTTTTAAGCACTTCAATATGATTTTTAATAAATCAGTCCAACTTATTCAATCTCTTTAGTCCTACTAGGTACTTTTGAGAAGAAACTATCTCTTACACAAGCAATAGCAATATTTTTCAATGGATGAAATTACTTACTAATTGTAATATTGAGGTATGTTTGTTTAAATATTTATGATGTACAGTTTCAAGTACATGCCAGAGAAAATAATTTTTAAAAAACAAGATAATAGGAATCATGAACTTTTTATTACAGGTGCACCTAGATAGAAAGGACTCTGAAATATTTATATCTCGAATAGATTCTTCTTCTTTGAATCAGCCCTGGGTATTGCCAAACTCAAGGACAAGTGCACCTATTTTTTTTTCCTTTTTAACAACAGTGGAACACATTTCAAAGATGACCTGTGTATCCAAATATAAGACAACAAGCTCACTTATACCCTTTTTCTGTATTGAAATTGAACAAGAACATTTCAACCTTGAGAAAATATTACTCATATAATATTGTCAAGTTTGGTCTAAATTTGATGAGAAAATGGAAAGCCTACGCCATAGATTCAACATTTACTTAAGTGTTTTCTCTCGCATTTTCTTCAAAATCTTCAGTTAAAGAACATCCTATTCCAAGAGTGGACAATTAAGCATTCCTTCATAAGGAATGTATCATTGCTCTTTTTCAACCGAAGTAAATTTTGAGTATAGTAGTTACCCCCTTCAATCAAGTAAGTATATTTCTCTTGCTTTCTTCATCCTACTCTGTGAGCTATTTCTATTTATAGTCCAAAGAAACTTCTGACATAAAAAAAAGAGATTACTCAATACTTTTATTCTCCAAGAGGAGTGTTTTCCACGTCTAA
Organism: Equus quagga; assembly: GCF_021613505.1. Classification (NCBI taxonomy): domain Eukaryota; kingdom Metazoa; phylum Chordata; class Mammalia; order Perissodactyla; family Equidae; genus Equus; species Equus quagga. Next base: position 99,828,846 of record NC_060276.1, read on the forward strand.
GTATGTCTGGATGTTACAGAGAAATCTAACATCTGCAAGTCTGCACTAACTCTAGTATACCCATTTCCCTAAAGAGTCTGGTAGACTGACCATATAACCACAGAATGTAACAACTAGAAAGAAACAAGATACCGTCCAAACTAATCCTCTCATTTTATACGCATAAAATCTAAAGGTAATGTTATGTCTAAATCCTTAATTTTTGTAAGAGAACTCTAACATGGCCATTGATTGAAATGAAAAGCCTTGATGATTTACAGAATCTACCAGATCTTGTTTGCCCGGGTTCAAATCTCTGATGAACCATTTGTTCTAAACAACCCTAATTTTATTATATTCATGTCAGGTTGACTTAGTTTAAAACTGAATAATGAGATACTGAGAGCCTCTCTTCAATGATGAAATATAAATATGAGTGAATAATCATGGTCACAGTTGAGAAGCAGCATGTTGCAAATATTCTAAGTTAATAATGTAGATAAAATGTTTGGAAATGAACACCAGAAATACTGTTTTATGATTAACTACAGACTTACTAGTGTTTCATAAATAAAACTTTGCACAGTCTAATTGTTTGGATCACAATGTAATTAAAGTACAGTGTTGTTGAATTCACACAATTTCAAATTATAAGAAGAGTAGATGCTTATTAATGAAAACAGAAAATAAATCCAAAGAACAGCATAAAAAAGCAATATTCCTATCATCCAAAGCCATGTTTTTCTGTATGTGCTTTTACTTTTAATTTCCTATTCAATTTTGTTTCAAAAAGTAAATATTTAGCACTCAGTTCTGCCCATTAGACATTGTGAAAGCTGAAGAAAAATAGTAAATACACTTCTTGGTTTAAGATGCTTACAATTGAGTTAGGAGGAAAGATATATACAAAGAAAAGAGAGAATATCAAAACTTATAATGTCTTTTCAAGATATGTTCTACAGACTAAATTCTCTAGTGAATCTGTAGAAGGAAGTGCAGTTATGGAGGGAGTCAGTTTCACCAAGGTGGGTGTAAGGCTAGACTCTGAGGAAACAATGTGTGGATGTCTTATCAGTAAGGGGCAATATGATAAACAAAGGCATGAGGAAGGGATAAATTTAGGGGGATGCCGTAAGGAAATTACAAGAAGAAAAGGGTCTTAGGACTCAGCAGGACTAGGATTGAAACAGAATATTGATAAATGATAAGACATAATTCTAGAGTGTCTTAAAGAAAACAAATGGCATAATCAAAGCAGAGCAATCAGAAGAAAAGTCTGGCAACAGAATGCAAAATAGCCTCGACTGAGAAGAGAAAAAGAGACATGTTACAAATTATTGCAATAAATCAAACATAACAGATTGAAGCCTCAGTGGGAGTGAATAAGAGATAAAATTGATAGACACCACACAGAAAAAACTTAATAAAAATTCTATAATCTACTGATAATGTAATAAGACTAAGATTTTTGAAAATTAAGGTTTGTTTTTTAATGCAGGCTTGTGGGAAGAGGACAGGATACAGATATAGGTAAGGGAGATGCATATCTCCATTTCCCCTTCTTATGCTTCAGACAAGAAGTACGTTTCATAAATTGGAAGAAGTAGTGAGGACATTTCTGTCTCCATTTTGAACACTAGGAGGAAACTGCTGTGCAGGGTGACCATGGAAACACAAGAGTTTATAACTCAGCTTATGAAGCAGACTGACATGATTCGGGACAGAGATGACTTAGTTTGCTCTCCCACGCCTTCCTCAGTTTTTATAGGTCAGTCACTGTGCCCATTGCAAAGAGGGCCTGGTAACCTTACACCAGTGAAATAGCCTGTACTTGGAGAAAGAAGGAAGACAAGGCAGACACTTTTAGGGATGGGTTTACAGTGGCTGAATAAGCCAGGGATCTTTACAAGAGCTTAACCAAGCTAAGAGAATCTTGACTGAATTTTACCAACTGAATTTACCATTTCAATCAGCAGATGCTAACAGAACACCCAGTAAATGGATTGTGCTATTAATCCCCAAAGAACCAGCATGATGTGTGCAGATCCTCATATTCATGACACAATGTCATGAAAGCCACTTCTCTATACCTCAGGTGCTATTTTAGAGAGAAGTAGAAGAATCTCAAATAGAAAGCAACCTTCAAATGAGACTGAGTTAAAGCTAAAGAGATTGATTAAATTATAGCATTAGAATGAGCTTAGATCAGATAAGATCAAAATTAGCTTACCTCAAACCCAGCAGGAGGGGAGATCAGAACAGTTTCTGAGAAGAAAGGATTCTATGTTACTCTACTCATTTACGAGTGAAGTGTCAGTAATTTGAGACTCTATTAATAAAAGTGTAACTACTATTTTCCTATTATGATTAAGGCATGCTGATATTATAAACCAATGATAATAAGAGTCTATAGAACAATTTTCTTTCCTTAATGAGGAGTCAGAGAATCCATGTAAGTGGGGAAAGGTAGGCCCTTGAGCCAGGTAAAGTTTTACCATTTTTGTGCATAATACCTACTTCAGTTAACTATCCTGTTGCAGGTCATTGGATGGGAGCCATACATTTAAAGAGAAGTTGTCTGGGAGCAGAGAAAAGATTCTAATGAATAGACTTTCAAGTTACTAAGACCCAGCATTTGTATCTTGTAAAACTATACTAAGACAGTGGAAAAAAAAAAGAGGAGCATCACTAGAAAACATGATGAGAGTACTTCCGGCAAACAAAAAGACATAGCTTCCCTTCTTTAGTGTTCTATTGACCAAAGAACATGCCTACAGAGCTAGGGTATCTATAGCATCTTTCCAATCTAATAACTAAAATATTTTACTTACCATGTAAATTACCCATGTCATTCTTTCCATTTCTAGTATCACTAGCCTATCTAGGTCTTCATCTCCGCTCACCTAGATTACTATGGGAACTTCCTAACTTGGATACCAAGCTCCAGTCTTTCCAATCAGATTATAATAACTGCCACAATGCTAGAGCACATTAGGTTTATTGTCTTATCCCCTCTAGTGTCTAGAACAGAAAAATGAAAGTATGCCGGCGCTGTACCCATACTCTCTTTCTTAATGACATGCTGTTAATTTGTTCTAGTGTTCTTTCCCTCACAAGTCTCAGAACAGCACACCGTAAACCTGTATTGATTTATCAGAGTTGGCACGTATGATAAAAAATGTTGAGCATTTCTGCACTGACACATAATAGGCCAAAACAAATGTTTATTGAAGTACTGCACAGACAGAGAAATGGAATCTTGGGGTGCATGAAAAGTAATCTTAAAGATAGTTGGGAATCAAATTTCAAAAGAGAATAAATATCCATTTATTTCTAACCTTGATACCAATCCAAACATTCCTCTAGCTAAATTATTTAGATTTATCTCATCTAAATAAAAGTAGATTCCTAGGATAAAAACTAGCAATTCCAGTTGGAATAACAAAGCAAACAAAGAGAGGAACTGAGATAACAAAGTGTATTAGCATCATTTGCTTATTTTCTGATGATCTTTTGTTTCGGTTTGTAAATTCTGAAAAACACCAAGGGATAAGTAAAATACCAAGGGATAAAGTGTTCGTTTTAGCAGGGAAGAAGTTCTGTATCCTGTTCCATTTGAGGACATGGAGACTCAGGCAGGAATGTAGTTCACAAGTTGGGAAAACAAACAAGCAAACAAACAAAGACAAGCAATGCCTTCAATCAGTTAATGTGATCCCAGTGGTAGTGTCAACCATAGTGCCACCCACCCCACATCAGTCCAAGGGGTGTGCATAAGATCCAAACTTGGCCAATCAGACACTCCTCTGGGAATTTGGAGAGAAAATGGTTAGAACAGATTTATCTTGATTAAAATGTTCAAGAGAGACTGTTCATAATACTCTGTTATTGCACTTCCTAGAAATGTCCTTTTCCCGTCCATCCTTGAGGCCTATGATTGACAGCAAACAACTCTCTGATTGACCCAATGTCCTTCTGTTATATTCTCTCTTCTTTATTAAGACAGGCAGAGTCAGGTTCTCTTACAATCCCAATACAAACAATAATATACAAACGGAGAAATCTCACTTACGATGCTAACTTCAACAGGATTACCTTGTAGGAGTTCTCAAGAACTGAAAAGTTTTAACAGTTCTTTGTCTAATCTTCATAGGCCTCACCTCAAATATGTTCAATACATGGTGATATGATTTTTAATATTTTGATTTGTTTAAGTAACAAAGTATATTTTACAGACTGATATTTATATTAGATATAATTAGAAATCAGTAATTTCTCTATAAAATTCGAGGACCCTGAGTTTTTGTGAAACATGGTTAGGAATGTTAAACATGGTTAGAAGTAAAGAAAGATATAAGTAAAAGCTTTGATTAACATTAAGCTATTATTAACTTTATGAGTCAATATTTTGAAACTTTTTCCCATACTAAAATCATTTTTAGCCTATTTTCTGCTATCTTTGCAAATTATCAACCACTTATTTTCCAGAGTATAACAAGTATACAGTAAAATATTAATAACCCTGAAGTGTTCACGTACCTTTTCATACTTCCTTCTATCAATCACATCCTTATCTCACATTAAATGTACCAGGAGGCCCAGACTTATGTGACCACTTGCTAATTTTGGATCATGATGTCTCAAGCTTGAGCAATGAACATGGGAAAACATGGCACTGAGAGACGAGAAGCAGGATCCAGGGGAAATATTGCACAAAATGAATTTGGAAGAACCCCAAGGTCATGCAAGACAATTGATGTCCATCTGTGTCAGGCCCATGTTTAGTATCCCAGCCTCTGCTCCATTTGTAGTGCTGCCAACTCCTGGAGTATGAGGAGGGGAATGGCGAAGGTGTTAATTAGGGTGCTCTGGTGCTTCAGAGAAAATTATAAACACTTTAAGGCTCACACAGTAAAGACAAAATTATGGCTCTAGAAGCATAGTGTAAGTCAGACAATAGTCTACTCAGTCTGGAAGCAATCTATATCATTTTAGTGCTTTTGACAATTAAAAGTAATACGTCAAAATGAAAAAGATCTTTTTTTGAGGGGGACTCTAACAGTCTTCAGGAAATATGACAATATAAAGAAAAGAAATGTGTTTTGTACCATTAAGAAATTCAAAAATGTTTTTCCCTTTTAGGCAAACAAATGAAAGCAGGACTTACACAAGAAATTGAGAATGTCTAAATATCTTCTATTTTTAATACTAAAATTTTGCAAATGGAAACAACTTAAATTGTCTATGTTATATGAAAATATAATGGATTATTTTTATTTTAATATACTCTTTGAAACAATAACTTATAAATTAATTTCATTCTTATAATTATTATTAAAATCAAGATTCTTTCAGTTGTACCTAATGAAAAAACGTTTTTCCCAAAGATAACAGAAGAATTCATAAATTTCAAGAGAATCGCATATATAGCACAGCTTCTAGGCATGCTTTATATCCCATCCACTCCAAAAACACTAACTGATTCCTGAACTATAAGAGAAATGAACTGATATAGGACCAGATGGTCATGGGGTGATCTGTTCTTCAGCAATGTAAGAGCTATTATCTCTAATAAAATTTCATTCCTACTTGTAAATCTACACACCCCATGTGTTAACTTGATGGCAACATCCGCAACGGCTGGTAGGGCTGTTATTGGCAATGTTAAGGAAAGGAGAACAGTTTTAAAAGCACCCTCCAGCATGGGAACAAGGTAAGAAATGAAAATCAGTTGCTGCAAAAAAATATATGTCTTGATATAATTGCATGACAGAAGATGATAGGTTTCTCTGAAAAATCTCAATAATGGCAAGGAGGGTGGGTGTGAGGGTGTGTGTGTGTGTGTGTGTGTGTGTGGGTGGGTGTGGGTGTGTTCTGGAGGAAAAATATGAAGAAAGAAGGGCATGATGGGTGAATATGTTTAGTGTGCTACTTAGTGACCCTGGTAACAATCTGTAGCTGAAGATAATAACAAAATAAATTAGGAGTAGCCATTGGAAATCATTTATAAAAATCATATATAAATCTCAACTACCAAATCAAGTGATTACTGTATATGCATCGACAGATTTTTCTCACTAAAGTTCTTTGTTTGGAAGAAAAGAGCTTGCTTTAAAACAACCTACACGTTAGATTAAGTTCCCAAATATTTACCATTTTTCTCTCATCATTAGGGCAGAAGAAACACAAAATTAACTTTATTTCTTCTAAATGTACATTACATTATGTAGGTAGTGGATAACATCATTAGTAACAACATTTCAAAACATTTCACTATGTACTTCAATTTCCTCACTGCACTAAAATGTACAATTTCAAAAGCATCTGATATATATTTCCCAAATTAGAATATGCTTCCTTACAATATGGACATCATTAAAGCAATTTACCTGAGCTGGCTAAGAAAAGAAAGCTGGGTGGTTGAATCTTAATAGCTTTATTAGTTTCATAAAACAAGACTAAATGTATTTGCTGGGGAAGAGGGGGGGATTAGGGAGGAAACACACTATTGCACAGAAGAGAAAGCTGTCTTGTATCTAGCTATTTTTAGCTAGCTCTGACCTACCCTGACTTAGACCGTTACAATAGCAATGTAAGCACCATGCCCTTCAATCATTCACAATGCAGCCTGAGTTACTGATCTAAAGACCTAACTGACCATGTCATTCCTACTGGGTAAAATTCTCTCTGGCTTCCCTTTGCCTATAGAATGAAGTCCAAATTCTTTGAAAAAGCACAGAAGTTCTTTACAATCTGGCTTTGACCTGCCCCTTCTAACCCATCCCATGATCCTTCCTCATCCCATTCACTGGACTTTCCAAATACCTGAACTTTCCAGCATCTCCTGAACAACACGAGCCCTTTATAATTATTTCATGCTTTTATATCTGTTGTTTTCTGTGCCAGAAATGGCCTTCTTGCATTTCACCATACCTGGAAAATTCTTCATTGGCTTTTAGAAACAACCTCAGATGACTCCTGTCCTCTTTGAAGCTTTTCCAGGGAGTCTTCGCTTTTTCAGTTTCTACAACACTTTGGAGGTATTGTGCCAATAGTACCTATCAAAATTTAACCTAGTGATTTGCTTGCATAGCTATCTCCCTCTTTTGGCCGAAGAAACCAATTTCTCACTCATTTCTGCATTCCAAATGCTCAGTAGAGTGCTTGGCACAAGAGAATGAGATTGGGTAAAAGCCACCGAATGAATAGCAGAATGAAGAAAGCCTGGCACAAAGCCTCATCTCATTTCAGGTACTACATGGTGGGTGCTCACAAAATAATTTGAGTTCTTAAAAAATTATACGACTGATAGGAGTGAAAGCTATAAAGACAGCTGGCATCAATAGTTTCATTGCTTAGTTTATCTACATTGATAAAACAATTTTATGTGGACTAGGCTAATATTTAATAAAAAGTATTATATATTCTCACAGAGAAGGTATTATTAGTGTCAAAATTGACTTTAGTGGAGACATTTTAAAATGGAGTTGGAGTTGCCTTTCCAGAGAAACTGTCTTACAGTCTTGAACTTTGGACTGGACCAAACCTTTGGACTGGGTCAAAATGGAACTTGTTTTACAAGCAATTGTTTGAGAAGTCAGACATCCTGATCACAAAGACTGGTGATTGTGGACTGTCTGAAGATAGACTCAATAGTCTCTGTTTAGCCAAGACTAGCTCTCTGCCTCGAACTCCAATTAAAATCCTTTATAATACAACCTCCCTTCTTTGCCTTTGAAAGCCCCTGAATTTTACTCCCTAGTGGGATATGACTTCTATTTCTACCTGAATCTGTACTCCTCGAATTGCAATTCTTTGATCTCAAATAAACCCTTTGCCTCTTAAACTAGTTTCTGTTTTTGAAGGTTGACATATGGTGTCAGAAAGTGGGACCTGAAGCGATCTCACCTTCGCAGACCAGTGTTCCCTGGAAATGGGCTCAGTATCAACACGAGTCCCTGTGCTCGCTGCTTCCATGGACCACCAGCTTCTCCAATCGTGAGTCCTCTCAGGTTCTGACCTCCTTCCCTTTTGGTTGAGACTATTGTCTTTCTTTGGGATTCTGGAGCAATAGCCCAATCTGAGGTTGACTGACCAGAAGACAAATGTCTCCAAGCCGGCTCATGGCTGTTGCCACCTGGAAGAGTTTCTGTGTTTGAATTGGCTCAGGACAGTTCACACTGTTGCCATCTGTACGGGTTTGTTCCCTATCTGGTGAGTATTCAAATTCTGTCTTTTGTGTTGTTTGTCCAAACAGCTATAGCCAGAAGGTCAGAAGCATAGGTGGTAACCTGTGGCTTGCAACTGGAGTCTCTTTGTCTCTTTGTCCAGTCATGTTTTAACATGGGAGTTCATCTTCTAAAAGTTCCTGAGAAGTTCCTCCCTCTGGAACTCCAGCTGGGTTTATATTCAAGAACTGCGGTCCTTCCTATTATAAATTTTTACCCCAGTGGACTGATAATACAAAAGATAATTTAAAATTACAGTGGCCACTTTGGGGCTCCTTTGAGCCTCCAAAACTTGTCTTCTTGCACACTAGATTTGAGAATCATGGATCAGACAAATTAAATGCATTCTTCAATTTCTAAAGAATCAAATGTGTCACCTTCTGGTACACCTGCTTATAAACTATGATCCTAGAACCTATAAATATTTACAAAACAGCAAAATTTTACCAAGCTTGTTTTGTGTCCTGAGAGCTTTGCTCAGTAACTGTCACATTGGGGGTCCAAAACACGGTTGGACAGAAAAGTGAGTTGCACCCAATTTGTGAGCAGATATTGTTGGGGAGAAATGGGGGTTAAACTCCATTTGCAGCTAGGGTCCTAGCACACTGCCGCCAGCCCTGAGGGAAATAACAATGGCTATTAAAGGAATGTTGCAATTAGATAAGATCATTTAAGAAGTGCATATAAAAGCAAAGGCTTCAAAATTCCAAAATAGCCTTATTGAAAGTTTTATTGCAAATAGCTAATAAAAAATTAAGATATGAAGTACCTAAAAGACTACACAAAAGTCCATTAAATTAACAGCTTTACAAACACTCCCATATCTACCCTCAAAGGAGAGCCCCATATGAGCCCCTCCCAGAGTTAATGAGACTTTGAGAGATTTTCTGGTAAACTGCTACATTATTCACTTAAACAGTCAAGGGGAAACTAAACTTAAAAATTAAAGTTGTTTAATACCACCAGATATATTTACTTTTTGTCCCGGCTGAAACCTGACAAGATATTTGAAAGTATTTAGTAACTTATGATCAGAAACTTGGCCAAACTGGAGTCTGATTGATATTCAGATCCTGATGGGAATGTTTTTTAGGCTTTTTCCCCTAAACTAAAATAGGACTATGTACCAAGAGGGAAAGAAACAAATTAAGGGTAATGTAATTTGATGGGTATGTCAGTCCTTGATAATCAACTAACCTCCCTTTTTATCTCGAAAAGCTTGTAACCTCTCCAGGAACCGTTATTTAGACCATACCTGATTCCTAAGACTGAAAGGAAAAAAGCGGGGGGAGATGCTTTTGGAGATGCACACCACCATGGAAGCACCTTGCCCAAAAGTCTAATTTAAGGAAAATTTTAAAACAGAGGCTATAAAATCTCTGTTTGCATCTGTCTGTGTGTTTATGTGTGTGTCTATATGTCTATGTTATAAATATGTGTTATTTTTCTACCTCCGGATGGTATCAAGACTAGTTTATAAGAGAGCTCTATTAAATTGTCTTAAAAATGAACAAACAAAAAAAGCACTATATAAATTGACTACACTCTCAAAAATATAACAGAAACTAACCTAATGAATTTCAGGATCACATGATCTAGGAAGAAATTTGGTATTAAAGCTAATTTAAATTTGTTCTTTTAATTAAAATAGGCATGCCTTTTGAGTTATTAGCATTAAAAATAAAACTTTTTTCTACTTAGTTTTACCAAAAGTCAAGCAAATTCATGTTATCTCTGTTAAAAAATTTGGCAGCAAAAATCTGGTGATTGACTTTTTCTAATGTCTCATGAATTTTTTGCAGGCCATCTAAACATAATTATTAAGAACAAGTAAAGTAAATAGATGTAAGGTAAAAGGTTTTTAGGTTAATTTTTAACAATAATTATGTATTATGGTACACGTACTTAAAAATAACTTCAAAACCTTTCAGTAACTTGAAATCTTGGAGTTGTGCTAAATTAAGTTATATGTTAAAAATTTATTGAGTATCTAGATCATTTCCAAGTAAGATAAAATATTAGACATTAATGACTAAACATAGATTTATATACATTTGGCTTCTTATTACTGAACAGATGTTTGGGTCTATTAGTAAATGTGTCTCATGCCACATTAAAAAAAATATGCTATGAGAAAATGTATGTATCTAGTAAAAGAAGGTATAAGAAATGGAGATATTTTGTTAAGAAAGTAAATTTGTCCTAAAGTAAAACCGGTTATGGGAAAGAATAAAGGACAAATTCTGAATGTAAAAAAGTAAGTTATAGAAGGTTTGTGGAAGAGGAACCCTGAAAACAGAGTTTTATGCATGGTCAAGCTGGCTAAGATTGGAATGAATCTAATTAAGTAAATAAGTTTCAATATCAAAAGTAAGCTGGTACAAAATTAGAATTTGGTTTTCTCTCTATGAAAAAGATAAGGTTTTCTTGGGCTTTTAGTCTGCTCCTGATAAAGAGATCATAATTGTAATTGTAGAGAGAAAAATTGTTTGCACCTATGTAGATATTAGATTATAGTCCTGTTAATTGTCTTTGAGATTTTGTTATATACCTATAGACTGGATTCCCCCAACCTAAGATATTGCCTTTGGTCTCACTGACTGTTCACAGTACCCTCTTTGGAAAGCATAAACTCACTCCATATGAGATGGCCACCATGAGATCAATGTCTACTGATATACAACCTTCTGCTGATCCCCTGTTGTCTTATGCTAGTATGACCAGCTACTGTAAGTCTCAAAGGTCTTATACTCAAGCCCATCATCAACACGTTAAAGAAGCTTTCCTGGATTACAATTTAAAGGATCCTGTTGGTCACAGTCTGGAGTCTGGTGAATGAGTATTCTGGAAGCATCATCAGAGGAAGACAGTCCTCGAGCCCTAGTGGAAAGGAACTTACCAAGTGCTCCTAATCACTGACAATGCTGCAGAAGTAGAAGGCATTAACCTTGGAGAGACGTCTCACAGCTAAAGAAGGCTCCACCTGACATCTGGTCCTGCACAAACGCTGGAGGCCTCCAAATCAAATTGACTAGGAAGAGAAGCAATCGACATCTGAGGCAGACACCTTTCCCTAGATGGCCAGACCAGATCTGTACACCTTTTACTTGCTGTTGCTTCTTACTTTATTTTCTCCCTCTCTTTCTTGGATGAGATAAGATACTCTTATCTGCATCTCTCAGTCTATTACAAAAGGGGAAAATTTTTCTGACTGTTGGGTTTATCGTCAGACAACCCAACCCAACCCTGATTCTGTACATGAATCTAGACAATCCTTTAGTACATTTAATTACCAATCTGTCCTCCATTCGTCACCTAATTCCTTGTGCTAAGTGTATAGAACTCCCTACCTAACCCATCAAATCCTTGGTTTAGTTGATTTTGTCATAATGACTCCATGATTTGTGTTCCCTTAGGGTATATGTTCACTTGTACTTGGCAGAAAGATCTATGGGGAATGCATTGTTTAAATCCCTAGAAAACTAGGGGTCATTATGCAATTGAATTATTGGTTACACCTATTTCATTATATGATCAATCAAAAACTCAGCAGTGGGTATCACCTTTGAATCTACTGCACAGACTAAAACATGGAACTGGTTGCACACATAGTCAAGGGCGTTCAAGGCCTGGCAGTATCAACCCTGGAGAAGCTACAAGATTTGGAAAAATACTTTTTACTTGGGTAGGCACTGCCATGAATGAACATATGATTGGAAATTTGTCTAAAACCCTGGGGAATATTGGTAAATCTGCTGTTAAACCAATAGCCACTCAAGAAAAGTCTTTGGATTTCCTTGCACAAGTTGTATTAGATAACAGAATTGCTATTACCTCCTACTAAACAACATGGGGTTGTTCTGTGGTAAACACCGCTTGTTGTACTTAGGTCAACACTTCTAGTGAAGTAGAAACTGAACAGATAAAATTTGAGCACAAGCCAAATGGTTAAATGCTGTGCCCACTCACCCACCATGGTTCTTTGATCTCTTCAGCTGGCTACCCTCAGGAATGACCTCCTGGTTCAGATCTGTTCTTCAGTTTAGACTTAGCATTTTGCTTATTATTATAGAATTCTTGCTGTTGTAACACTTTGTCTCCTTTTCATGGCTCTATGTTATAAAAACACCACCTTGATAATGGTCACTCAACACTTAAATGATTGCTAAGGTTATAAGTATTTACCTTACAAATTTCAAGGAACTACAGACAATGTTTGCCCTTAAAGGAACTTGATGGTAAGGGTTTTCTCTGCTCTGGCACTCTTGTTGCTCAAATGTGGCCTAAGGCTCCTAAGGAAACCACTTTCCCTCTTACATGGGACATGACATACCAGGAATGAGCCTTCCTGGTGATGAGGGATCAAGAATGCTTTGATGAATGATCAGCAATGCTTTCTGACAGTTGAGCAGCGATGCTTTCAAAGAAAGATATCCATCAAAAAGGAAAAATGTCAAAATTGACTTTGGTGAAGCCATTTTAAAATGGAACTGGAACTGTTCCAAGAAACTGCCCCACTGTCTTGAACCTTAGACTTGTCCAAACCCTTGGACTGGGCCAAACCAGTAATTGTTTGACAAGCAATTGTTTGAGAAGTCAGCAAGAGAACAGGCATCCTGATCACAAGGACTGATGATTGTGGACTTTCTGAAGATAGAATCAATAGTGAATCAATGTTTAGCCAAGACTAGCTCTCTACTTCCAACTTTAATTAAAATTCTTTGTAATACATCCTTCCTTCTTTGCCTGTAAAAGTTCCCAACTTTTACTCTCTATCAGGACAATATTGGGTTTCTAGTTGAATCTGTGCTTCCTGAATTGCAATTCTTTGATCCTAAATAAATGCTTTGCCTCTTAAACTGGTTTCTGTTTTTGAAGGTTGATATTAGAAATGTATATGGTTTAAGAAAATCCAGTAAATTGAAGCCAGTGAATATAAGAACAGCTAGAAAATTCTTGCCTATTACTCAAATCTATACTTCATTAAACAATAAGGTTTGTACATTTCAATTTTCTATTGATTATGTCAAACTGCTAAGGGGATAATATTTAATTAATAGTTTTATGATCTCATTTTTATCATGTTAAACTTATACATTAGGGATTATTATGACATATATGCATTATTAATCATTAGGGATTGCTTAGCACTTTATATGAATGATTGATTACCTATAATGCTCATAACACCCCTACACGCAGGTCCTATTATTACTTCCATCTTTTAAGTGGGAAACTGAAGCTTGGAGTAACTGGTTCAAAGGCCACAGCACATAGTACTGAAACCAGGATTCAAACCCAAGCAGTCTGATTCCAAGATTATGCTATGATCTAATAGTGAAAGTTGACGAGGGGCAGAAAATTATATAAACAGTTGTCCCTTCCACCCCACCATTTACATTATAAACATTGTTATTTGCATTCATTTAAAATTCTAGCTAGGTTATTAATTGGTATGAAATAGGCTGTTTCTTGTAACATTTCAATGATGAAAGAGTTTTACCTTAACAATGAGGGAGTATTTCCTTTCACTTAACTTAAGCCCATATCCAATGGTGATTGAGAAGCTAGCATATTCTTCATTTCATCAAGACATTAATGTTTTTTTTTGAGTGTGTACTATTTCTTAATCTTAGTCAAGGATGTTTGGAAAATTCTGTTTTATTTTTCTTACTGTCTGTAGCATGAAACATACAGAAATATTTAACACTTAAGTATTTTTAATATTTATGTAACAAGGATTCTAGAAGGCCTTTAACAGCATGAAGGACTTCCACTTCCAGAATGGCAGTATGAGGAGTTCTGTAGTCCCACTCCCCAGGAAACAACCACAACTGGTGAAAATTAGCAAAACAACAACAAAAATCCAACCATTTAAATTGCCCTAAGGGCATACAGCAAATTATCCTGTGGGCATACAGTAAATGAAGAAACATTTATTCCAGAAACTCTACTAAATCTCAGTAAGAAGAGGGAGCGTCTATGGCACTTGAGTCATCACCTCTCCCTCCCTCCTCCTTCACCATCTCAGCATGATGATGGCAGCTCCAGTCTGGGCAGATGTGGCCAAGAAAGTAGGGCTCCCTCTTTCTCCAGCTCCCAGTCAAGGGCTATGGTATCTTCTCAAGATGGGCAGGACACCAGCATTTTTCATCTCCTGCAGTTCCATGATGCAGTACTGCAGAGGCTACATTCCTGGTGAGTGTGGCTGAGAGAATGGGGGCTCTCTTCCTCCACTCAGCCCCTGCTCATAGGACTGAGGCTCTACTCTAGCTTGACATGCTGAGAATACTGGAGCTGGGCCATGATCACCCTTTACCTCATCTCACTCATAGGGCAGAGATTCCACGCTAGGAGAGGTAAGCTAAGAAGTCCAGAGGCTACAGACTTTGCCCAGCACCGTGACCATAAAGCAGTATGCTAGTCTGAGAGAGGCATCCCACTTGTCCTGTCCCCAGCTTTGGAGCAAAGGCTCAGAGATATTGCCCAAGGGGAGAATCATTCAATAAGAAAAGAGAGCCCCAAAGCATTCTCCAAAGGAATTGACTTTATTTGAAACGGAATGTGGGGAAGTTCAAGCCTAACAGCACTCATGAAAACAATGGAGATTTTGGTGGTAAGTAATTAAGAGCAACAAGATAACCCACAGGATAGCTAGGTTACCAAAGAGAACCAGGGAAAAAGACAGCGAAGAAGAGCCCTTCTTAGGTCAGGAAAAAACTCAAAAGACTTGCCTCAAAAACTGCCTTGCAAAGAAACACAAGTTTAATTGAATCAGCGTGTGGAGTGATTTATACCCCCAGATATTGTCCAAAACAACAGAGCAATCATCAAGCAATTAACAGAGCCTAAAAACTGGCTCTAACACCAGCAGAGGCAGACAGCTTAACAGAGAGATCAGGGGAAAAATAGTCAAAGAAAGTCTTTCTAAAACTTCTGTCACCCCAGGGTGACTATGTGCATGTCCAAAGCTGCACCCTCTGAGGAGTGACAACAGAGACTTCATATTGTGAGGGCAATACACGTCATTAAAATAGTCCAGCCAATAACAGAACAAATAAACAAAGAACAAATGCCTGAGTGTATGTATGGGGGAGGTGTCTGTATCCAGAGTGCTATAATATGTTATTGAAGATACCCAATTTTCACCAAGAAAATGATGAGACATGCAAAGGATCAGAAAAGCGTGTCCCATACACCGGAAACAAAGCAGGCAATAGAAACTACCTGTGAGAAAGACCAGACATTAGCTTTAACAAAGTATTCAAAGCAGCCATTATAATAAATATGTTCAAAATAATAAAAGAAACCATTTTTTAAAAAGTGAAGGAAGCTATGACAATGTTGCATTAATTAGAGATATCAATAAAGAGACATGAATTAGTAAAAAGAAGCAAATGAAAATTCTGCAGTTAAAAATTACAATAATTGAACAAACTTGCTAGAGTGGCTCAATAGTAAGTTGGAACAGACAGAAGAAACAATCAGCAAACCTGAAGCAGATCAATAGAAATTATGTAATTAGAAGACTAAAAAGAAGAAAAGAATGAACACAAATTAACAAATCCTCAGAGAAAGTTGGGAGAACATTAAGCACACAGCATACATGTAATACAAGAACCAGAAAGAGGAAAGAGAGAAAGAAAGGAGCAGAAAAAATATCTGAGGAAATTACGGGTGAAAACTTCCCAAATTGATAAAAAAAAAATTAATCTACACATCCAAGAAGGTCAACAAATTCCAAGTATGATAAACAAAAAGAGATGCACACCCAAACAGAGGTGATGATTCCCCATGCAGCTGGTTGAGTATATGCCTTCCTCATAAACTCATTTTTCTGTGGGTGGATCTCAAAGATCAGTAGGAGAGGTTATAGCAAGCCAGACTGTGGCAGTAGTTCTAACATTACAGGGAAATAGGCCTACACAGTAACTTCAGTGGTTACATAGTAAAAAATTAGCAATGACTAAAATGCTGTCCCCAACTACCTGCTAAGATACACATTTTAAAAAAGCACGAGATTTTAAAAATACAATTGGGACAAATGCCAAATTTAGGGACAATTTTCATTATCTGAAGTATTTATCGGGTAAAGAATGCAATTCTGGACTAGGCATAGTTTGCCCTCTGGACAGGAACTAGCAGTATATTGTCAAGAATGTAAGGCTCCACTACTCTAGTATACAGCACTAAACTAACCCAAATCAGGCATTTACTCCTCTGGTTCATTAGAGCTAATGAGGTCTTACTCATATTTCTCTTTCCTTTTCTTCCTTTAATCTTTCTGTATTAGCTTCTCTCTTTCTACATCGATTCCAATATTCTAACTCGCAGATCAAAATACAGTTGGGGAACAAAAGTGGATGGTTGATCATATTGCATGCTCAGTTAGGTAGGCACTTCAGAAAAAGTAGTATAAGCATGTGTAGAAAGAAGAATCTAGAACAGTACATACTGAGAATGAATACTTCCTTGTATAATGCCTGTACCAAAGCTAAGTACAAAGACTGGTAAAATTCTTACAATTATTGAGATTTGCTAATGGGTATATGAGTCTTCACTTATTATTCTCTATTTTGTATATATTTGGAAATTTCCACAATAAAAGTTCAAGATAAAAAAATACATAAGTACAGAATGCTTCTGACGTTCTAGTGTGGCCTGAGGATATGGTGGTTTTATTCAGAAAACACTGCACAAGCATCAGGAAAGTAGCACTAGGTAAAGGCTGACTAGGCACCAGAAATAGGTTTAGATTGTGTAGATTAATCTCCACTCACGATGACAAAGAAGAGAGGAAGGTCTATCCACACAAGCTGTTAGTACACACTGGGCCTACACACAGCTTTGCTAATTTAAGGCTTATGGAGCAGAACAACAAGGTGCCTACAGAAATTTTCTGCATCAATTTGTATACGCTAATCTTGAAGCTTAGAAAGTGAATGAGTCTTTGAAATTTCTTCTGCAGAAACCAGAGAGAATTTTAGAAAGCTTGCTGATGTCATCCATGAAATACTAAAATGCATGGACTTGACAAAAGAATCTAGGGTAAAGTGAATCATAACAAGAAAAAAGGATAAAATGAAGGTAAAAATTAAAAAGGGAAGCTTAATGAAATAAACCAAGAATGTTGTAAAAATCCAAAACATAATAAATGAAAACACACAATAGAGTTGTAAAGGGAATTTATACAACATTAAATCAAATCAGTATGAATTTTTATTGTTTGAAATTTTATTGCTTTTATTATTTCTTCACATTAAGCACACCTCCAGGTACTGTCAATTATTACTTTAAGAAAAATGTCTCTACATATTTTGTTTTCAATTTCTACTGCAATATCCATATTCGAGAACCTCACCATTTCATAACTGAATCAGGGAGGCGACCATTTACCTGCTCATAATCAGTTATGGTTATAATTGGTTATATATATATGATTATAGTTCGTGCTTAATTATATACTATCTTGTACTATTCTTTGACTGATTTATGTTTACCATTATACATAACTTTTCCAGAGCAAATTTCATTAAATTAAGATTTCATTCTGTTACTCTTCAGTGTTAAGAAAAATTATCCACTTGGAAAAGAGGTCTTTGCAGGAAAACAGAACGCAAGCATGGCTGTTCTGTGTCACTCCACAAGTCCACTCAAGGATTATTGAATTTTCTAGGATAATATAGTTGTGTTTGATTTCATACTTTTACTCGTATAGTAAAAAAGATCCAAATTACCTATAACCAATTAGGTAAACTGAAGTTTCCTTTTGCACTTGAAATTCAGTTCCATATCTTTGCCTTTAAATAACTCTAGTGTAATACCATTCTCTTATCTGAAAATATATTGTCAATATAAATTACTTATAAAAACATACACAACACAGATTATGGAATGGAAATAATTTTCTCCTTACATTGCATATCCCTTGTATTTAGAATTCTTGCTATTACATATCTAAACTTCAAAGGGTTCAACTTTTGAAACTGAAAAAGTTGTAGTATTTAGCTGTATCTGAATCCATATTGCTAAGTTTTGTGCACAGACTAATTTGATTAAGCTTCTTTTTATTTTCTAGTATACACAATTTAGCTTTGGTTTTGAAATGACAACTAAGGAACAACCACACAATACTACCAACAAGCACTAGGGTGTGTTATCCATTTTTTTAAAGCTAGTTTATAAATAAAATTTAAAATACATGAAATTATACACTTCCTTGATTGGCAGAAATATATATAGTTTAGCTACCGTCACTATACGACTTGTAATTGCAAGGAAATCTATTCGCTCATAACTTTAATGTGGTATATCATCACACCTTACATCTGTTCAATTTAAACCAAACACGCTCATCAGCCCAGGTGTTATGATTTCCAAATTGATTAGTAAAAACGCTTTATAGTCTGATATAGTGTTTTATAGTTTGTAAAACACTTTCAGAATTATTGTTCAATGGTTCAGTTAGTGTTAAACATTTACCTATTGTGCATGTTAAATATTAAATTCTAATAATAAAAATACTGTATTAATGGATATAATTAAAAGTATGACTTAGCTTTCTTCAGAGACTAAATTAAACCTACATTTATTAAAAAGGCACTGCCATAATAAAATACTTCATATATACAATATAAGGACTTGATATATTTAACTCCATTATAAAAATGAGGAACATATTCTGTAATAAGACAGTCTTTTTCGTTTCATCCTAAGTGAAAGTAACCTTATATAATAATAGCTATCTATTAAAAATAGTTTATAAGTAATTAATATCAAAATCATTTTAACAGTAACATTTAATATGCACAATATATATTTAATTGAGAAATATTGATAACAGCACTGTGTAACATATCTATAGAACATTTAACTTAAAAATCTTTTAACTTTTTGTAGTATCTTATTTAGTCCTTAGCACAATCTGAGGAAATTAATAGAGCAGGTATATATGGATTTTTTCAGGGTTAAAATTTAAGGTATTTGAGGAGGAAGAGTTTTGGGAGATGGTAAGTTTCAAAATTAACCATCAGATTTGGTCTTGAAGTAGATAAAAAACAAAAACGGGGAATTTGTAGGACAAAGAAATGCATTATTTCACTCTTTCATTCAATCATCTATTATACATTATGAAATTACTTTGTGTCATGAACTGTGCTAGATTACTAGCGTTTTTAGATTGAGAAGAGAAATTAGAATAGAGAACCGATGTGGATTAAAGGGGTAGTTAGATAAAAAGGAGCCAGTAAAAGAAACTAAAAGGTGAGGTCAGAGACTTGAGCGTGAGGTTCTGTTAAAGTCAAGGACACAGTCAGGATGTAGAAAATATTTTTTCTTGTTTTTCTTCTACTAAATAGGGGACATTTGAACATGTTTATGTGCTGACAAAAAAAGAACCAGTTGAGAGAGGATTTGGAGATGGGCTCCAGACCCAAGAGAGAATACCTCAGCTCAGACTGGAGAAAGCACACCAGAGAGGAGGCGATAAGGATGAATGAGTGTGTAAGTCTGTGAAAGAAATGAAATACCCATCTGGTGGCTTCTTTTTCCTTTGATGGGTTGGAGGTAAGGTCATTTGTTAACAATGAGGGTGGAGGGAGTAGGGTCAGAGGCTTGAAGAAAAATAGAGCGTATTGAAATGTCTGTGGTAGAGAATGGAGATGGGCCAGGGGAAGAATGCCAAGGAAACCTACAATGGCTGACCATATTAAGGACACGGAGGAAGGTGATGACTACAATTTACAGGGAAATTACTTTTCATGGTTGTGTGATTTTTCTGTGTCATTATTCAGCTGCCAGGGTATAGACTCGGACAAGTAAATACATTTGTTTGACTTGGGTTTATGCAGACATGTGCAAGTCGATGTGATGGGGAAACAAGGGCAACGTTTTAGACAATGTGTTTTGAAGTTGTCCGAATGGCAAACATTACATAGAAAAAAAGAACTGAGTCAGTGTCAAAAGCTTTCTGAATGAAGGCTACCACCAGGAGGCCAGTACACCAAAGGAACAGGGAAGAGAAAAGATGTGAAGAAACTCAAAGCAGGATGGGCTACTGCATGCTGGTGGGAAAGAAACCCAAAGAGTAGTGAGTAAACCACAGCTCCTTAGGCCCTCTTAAGACAAGAAAGAATAACAGATGTGTCCATTAGCAGACAGCTTCCAAAGGCAAGGACCATAAAAGACGACCATTTCACAAGTTCAACATTTTGAAGTCCTCACTATTTATAAAGAATTGACTTTCCTTTCCTTACATTACCTTCTTGTTAGCCATGCTGGCAGGTCCAAAGAATGGATCATGTGTTATTTCTCTTAGCAGGTTTGGGAAAGTAATTTTACTTCATGTTAAGGAACAACACCTCATACAGAATTTCATAGGTTTAGGTCTGAAAAGAAGTCTTTTGTTTCCTTATTATAAAATTGTCCATTTAACTATATTTTAGCATGTCCAAACTTTCTACAGTTTATTTTCAAACTTAAAAAATGTCTAGCATTTCTCTGACTTACAGAAAGTCTTCAATTAGTTTCCGCATATTTGCAACATCAGTTTGTAAGTTTACTTCAACTAAATTTGGAAATTTTACATTATGTCTAGGAGCTGGTGTTAAAAAAAGGTAGATGTCTCCATATGACGAAAAAAGACAGTTTCCATAGTGATTAAGATATTTTAAAACACGTTTATATCATTTTCATCTTCCCTTGCCTCATTATGGTACAGCAATAATACAGATGCTAGAATACCTAAATTAGGGTCACAAGAATAAAATATTATAAAAATGGCTTCCTTTTAAAAAAACTCTTATTCATGTGTTTACATTATAAATGATTTTGAAAAACTAATTTTTTAAAAAATACATAAATATATTTTCATAACCTTAGATTCAAAACTTCAACCAAATTATTTTCAAAATATGTTTAAACAGTTGTGTGGTTGTCTTAGTATTGTACATGACATTTAAAAAATAAGAATGATGTAGTATCAGTCATGCAAACATATTTATCATGCATACTTGAAAGTAAGCAATTTATGAATTTATTTAAACCTACCTCTGAAATAAAGTCCTTCAATTTAAGTCAACTTGACAAACATTTATAGTCTTTCCTTTGTAAAAGGCACTTTGCTTAGTTCTGGGGATAGCAATGTGATTAAGACCACTGTCCATGCCATCACATATTTCACAGTCTAGGAGAGGAAACAGCCAAGACACAATTGTTCAGGGCAGACAGTGTGCCAGAAGAAGAGGCAAAAAGCCGAGACAGCATAGAAAATTCTGACTTGAGGAATTGGGGTATCTAAGCTGAAAAATCACCGGATTTAGAATAATGAGAAGGAAGGGAACAAGGAGAAAGGAGGCATCTCTATCAGTAGCATATGCTGAATAACTGCGATATAGAGTAGACTTGTGATGAGGACAAAAGTTATTTAAAAATGAGTTATTCAAACTTTCTCCCATTTTCCTGACTTTGGCATAAAAGAACACTTGCTTGTAGCATCAGCTTCTGAGCTTTCCTTCATTATAAAAAACAAGACAAAACAAAAACCTGAGTAATGAGTGAAGCAGATAGAATACTGAAGAAAACAAACAGGCTAAACTTATTTACAACTAAAATGTTGAGGAGGCTAGAGTAGAAAAATAAAGCAATGACTGCAGAGTTTCAGAGAGCAGGAAGGGTTGCTGTGGAAGAGAGAATGAGAGACTGTCCTTTCAATAAATATAAGACACTGGGGAGACACTAATGATGGGCAAGAATATTTAAGATGTGAGCTGTGAACTATGAATAGTTCCTCCTACAACCTTGGTGTTTCATTGTAAGGTAGATTAAATAACTTTGAAATACTGTTATTTACCTTTGGACATCAGACTGTTTCCTTGAACTTGATACCATGTAAAGACTGGGCCTCATGAAGCCTGGGGATTATATGGGTTACACAAGATTGGAGGGGCTACAAACGGGAGTTACAGAGAAGAGGATGAACATGTTTGTGTGGCACAGACTGTATAATTTTGAATGCCATTTCAAGAAGCTTATATTCTATAGGAAATGGGAAATCATGAAAAATGTTTAAGCATTAGTAATCACATGACAAGATATGTGTTTTAAAAAGAGAAATCAAGCAACAGTGTATTATTTCTTACAGAAATAAGAAAGATAATGGAGGTAGGGAGGTAAATATTAGAGATAAAAGATGACAGAGATTCCAAATACATTTTGGAGATATAAACAAATGGTTATAGCAACAAGTAAGATTTAGTTGATGAAGGAGAGAAGGAAATAAAAAATGACTATTTCAGTCTCTCCAGCTGAGTACAATTCATTCTGGATGACTAAATATTACAAAATTATCTTGGGAAGTTATCTGTCATAAATCTGTAAAATTATTACTCTGCAAATTGAGTATTTGTCCACCAGCTCTTCCTCAACCACATTAAGTATTTTATCATAAAGACAACCCAAAAGTGCCACCTTATTTTTTTGTTTAACAGTTCCCAACATGAAAATGGAGTGGAATCTTGCTTTTAAAAATAATAATTAAATAGAAATCTTAATTTCCATTAATAATAGCACTTGGGTGTAGAAAAAGATAATTGTTCATTGAAATCTCAAATCTGGAAAAAGATTTCAAAATATTCATTTCAGCCTTTTAAAATAGAAATAACATTAGCATGTAAGTTATCTATATGCCCCAATCCTCATAGTTCAGAATTCCTAACATTCAAGAGGTTAAGACTTAGCTCATATCAATCATAAAGGTTTCAGTGGTACCACCAGTTAGAAATTTCCCTCCCCTACTCTACATTCATAAATCACTACTCTTGCATTCTTCCATGTATTTATTTGCTCATCAATTCAACATACATTTAAGTGCGAATACATGGCACCATTGTGGAGTGTTAGTCATCAACAAGTCGTATGGTAAGGGAAAGACATGAGAATAAACAAGTAAACGCAATTAATTATGTGAACAAATTAGGAGACAGAATCATAAGATTTAGTTCTTTACTGAAGAGGTCAATGGTGGGGAAAAGAAGAGAGAATGAGGGTAAAGAGAGTATTAAATTATGCCCAGGGGCCGGTCTGGTGGCACAGCAGTTAAGTGCGCACGTTCCACTTCTCAGAGCCCAGGGTTCGCCAGTTCGGATCCCAGGTGCGGACATGGCATCACTTGGCACGCCATGCTGTGGTAGGCGCCCCACATATAAAGTAGAGGAAGATGGGTACGGATATTAGCTCAGGGCCAGTCTTCCTCAGCAAAAAGAGGAGGATTGGCAGCAGTTAGCTCAGGGCTAATCTTCCTCAAAAAAAAAGAAAAAGAAATATGCTCAAGATTATTAAGACTGAGAACTTTTTAAGTGTAGTGGTCATGTGTTATACATCTCCATATCTTTGGATATGTGTTTCTAAGATTCAGGAAGTACTTAGTAAACAGGTGAATGAATAAATTTCTCTCACCAGACTTAAGCCTCTTGAAAAGAGGAAGTGTGGATAAGTTTGGAATCTTTCACTGTACTTTTCAATACATATTTGCTAAATATGAGTAAAATAAATTTAACAGCTAGTGGGTTTTGGCATGTTATTTCTTTTGATAGTTTAGTTTACTATCTGGGCCTTCAAAATGACCAAAGTCATATTTTCTTTTTTTTGTGAACTGTCTCTTAATGTACTTTCTTTATAGCTTTATATTTTATAGTATTTATGTTCATGGATTTGTTTTTAAAAAATAATAGATCAGTGCATTTCACTTACACTGTGCATTGGGCTAGCATTGGGCTGGCTTCAGATGATGTTTTATAATTTATTTATTCCATATTTCCCCTTGATTTGTGGCTACTCCTGGTCCAATCCCTCTGCTTTACCTTCCGCAGTCATTGAAAATCTCTGACTATATTGTTTAGAAGTAAAATAAAAAACTTAAAAAGTAATAGTGAAGCTTTCAAACAATCTTACAATTCAGTTGCATTGGGATGGAACAATCAATGGCTGAGGATAATTCATGAACAGCTGGAGTAAAGCAGTTTCACTGAGGTCAGGGTCAGGGAGCAGACTCCTTAGCAGGCAGCTCTAACCCCAGAGTCCTTTTTCTCACACATACACAAAATCCCTTCCTACTTCTAGCTAGGATAATTCTAAGTGTTATGTATTACCTCATATCTCAGTGAAATATTTACCTGGCTCTTTAAAAATATGCCCATAACTTCAGGCAATTTGAGGATTTCCAATGATTAGTTCATTGAATTGAGAATTCTAACCAAAACCTTCTTCCCACACTTAACTGATCGCTAAATTGTGGACTTGAATATTGTGACCAGAAAAATAAAGGAAAGGGAGTTTGGTGCACAGAGTACTTCAGTAGGTAGAAGTGGCCTGGATCAGTAAAATTTGATAGTTTATGGAATTTGGGGCTAAAAATGTAAAGATCAGCCCTAAGGCACAGAATGACTTACTTTTGATTTTCATACTTAATAAAAATGAGTGTGTGCGTGTGCATGCACGCATGAGCGTGTGTATTCCTATTTGAACGTAGCTTTATGAACTCAAAACATTACAGCTACAATAAAATGTGAGGTGGTTCTTAATTAGTCAAACTGTCAACTGCTTATTCATTTGCAATCCTATCATGTCTATACCTACATTACTTCATCTGCCTCTTCTTTCTTCCATTTGAACAACTAGACTTTAGTTGAACGTGTAATTCTGTATGGGAAGTTGAAGTATCTGCCTTTGAGATAAACCAACAACACTATCAAGTAGCATTTAGACCACTTCTAGATTTCCACAAACAAGTAAAGTTTCTATCAACAGAGCCATTTGAAACTCAAGGGTACAGCATACTAAAATCAGGAATCAAACGCCTTTGTTTTGCCCTGTTAGTTTTTTTAAAGACCATGGATACTACTGGTGATACTAAATGTTCATATAACCCTCCTAAATCCATGTGTAGGTATGTTAAGATTTCATTTAGACCATTTATGGCATGATAACTAGTGTCTTTTGAATTTGGTACTATTCTGATTAAAGACAAAAGTGCAATACTAGAAATCTTACCAAATTATGTAAACACATTCCAACATCATTCTTTCAACAAGATAATCAAGTTTCTTTATACCTGATCTTTCAGTTGAAATCCCAGAAGTTCAGGTTCAAAAGCTTTATTGTCTTTCCCTAAAAATGTTTATTCAGCAAGCTTAAGGTAATACTCTACTATTTTCTCAAAGACTTTTTGCTTTGTTTACCTTTTTACATTAACCTCTACGAAAACTCTATATTTTTAGATATGAGTGAATCAGGTTGCCATTTATAGAAACGATAATTGTATTCTGAACCTGTTTTCCTCCCATTTTATTTATTCTAGATGTTCTCATGGAGTGAAGCTACTGCACTTAAAAATTTGCGTGTTGAGGAGGTTGAGGAAGTTCTAAAACAAACAGAAAATTATGTTGGCTCTGGAGTTCGTGTATAATAGTTGTTCTCACTTTCCACAGAATAATACACAAATATATTAACCTGGGCAAAACATATTTTCCAATATAAAATCTGCAGACTATAAACCAACCATAGAGAAAAAGAAAAGTCAACCTAATCTCCATTAACATAAAACAAAATGATGGTAGCCTTTCATCACCGGGTTGCACTGTGAAAATCTCACTGGAGAAATTTTTTCATAAGCAAAGTTTCTGCCCTATCCTTGCTCTTCAAACAGTTCCTTAGCATAATCATTGATGTAAATATGTCACTTATCAAAACTTTCATGGACACAATCTCTCGTACACTCCATTTCCTAGATTCGGGACTGGCCACAAGTAATATTTTAAATCCTAAGAGAGTTGAGCAAATCAAAGTAATAAAGGAGCTATCAACTGTCTTTTTTGACAGGGACACAAACTACGAGTCAAAGAGAGTCACGATCCGCCTAGAAAGTGGAACAGCTGTAGGAGACATATGGAGCTGCTGTGGAAGAGAAGCCGCCTGGTTCTTGGAGTGAGACCCTAATCAAAGTGATTGATGCTGGATAAGGTGCAGAAATTCAGCAGATTCTCTTCTAAGGAGAGTCGCTCTGCAGATAAGTACAAAATGTTCTAATGAATGAGACAGGCTATAGTACCTGCAATACCCCGAGGATAAATGTTAATTTTACTTGAATGTTATATCAGCCTCAAATCACTTTCTGCTAGCGCAAACTACAGAAACCAAAGACAAAGTGATTTTTTAAGGTTGACGTATTTAGAAATGTATATACAGAACTGCAATTCATACTGCTTTCATGCAAATAGGCATTTCAGTAAGAGATGTGACATTTTACCTGGGAATGGTGTCAGTGTACTTTTCTTTCATATTTTTAACTAACATTTTGGGCATTTTTCAGGAACAGAACATGCATAATAGCCACATCGAGGAAGATAATAATAAATATAACTTATAAGTCCTGATTAATTAATGTGTAATTGTATGAAAGATAAATAGAGAATAGGGTTTTGAGAATTATCAGGTAACACCAAATGTTCACGGTGCTTATTTAAAATATTTATTTGGCTTCTACTTCTAGAAGCTGGCTCTGCTGATACTCACCAACTCTCTACTCGAATCTAATCCATTGTGAACTACTCATTCAGCCAGGACCTGCTTAATAAATGTGAATCAGTCATAAAATTAGGCTAAACAAACACGATCTGCTTCAAACTATCACAATTTGTTCCCAAGACCCTGGGTTAGCCACTTTATTACATTACATTGCTACCCTTGCAGTCCATTAGTATAGATTATCAAAGACTAAAAAATATAAAAGCCCAGGAGACTTGACTAAACTGCATTAGGTAAAAATAAGCTACAAATCAAAAGAGAAATGGATAAATGTGTTATGTGAATATCATGATGAGATCATCATTTTTATTTTAATCATTGGATCCAGAACAGATCTCAATAATGTGCCATCAATTTACTTAGACATAACAACCAAGAAATAAAACGAGAATCCTTCGGCACTTTAATTGTCCTAATGTGCACACAGCTGCTAGGATAGAAATTATCCCCTGGGTATAATTTTTGGAACTTCAATTAACATTTTCAGATCAGTAGCACTAACACTTCTTATACTAACATGGTCATTTGTGTAAATAAATCCTACTTGCTTGAAAGAGTTAATGTGATAATTTCATCCAATTTATTTAAAAAATGGAAAAATAAAACTTTCTACTCATGTGTATGGGATTTTGAAATATTCTCACAGCCTAAAAAGTAATGTTATTTTTAAGTTTCAGAATAGCTAAACTTTCATGACTACTAAGTAATGTTTCCCTGTGTCTGAAAACGCATAACAGATTCACAAATGAAGAGAAGAAAAATTATTTAGTGGAAGTAATGTATGTTCTATTAAGAGGTGATACAAAGTTATTCTTCTGTTAATATCAGTGATCAGCATTATTCAAAGAAATTTAGAATAAGCACTTATATTAGAGATTTAAACCAAATCAGCACTAGTATTTTCTTGACATGAAGTATTGTGGTAACTGCAAGCTGTAAAAGAATGCACATGCCAATGCACAAATCTCTATTGTTAACATCATACATAGATACATATATATATATATATATGTATCTATATATGACAAGATGTCTACCTTTCTATCACTCTGATTCAAGATCAATTGTAAATTGATTCAAATCTTCAATAATATTAATTATCCTCAGCTAGGAGCTTGAAAACTTATGTGAAAGCAATGATTCAAATTGGAGATTGATCAAAATCCCATTTCTAATGAGCGTACGTCCCTCTTGAAGCATCAGTTTCTACAGACTCTAATATAGTACGCAATATACTAAAGACCTCAGTTAAAAGCGAAGAATGACAAATAGCTTATCAACACTTTGTCTTCTGGATAAAAAAAGAACAAAGTCTAGGCCAAATGGCAATATAGAGCATTAAATGATTCTTTGAGACAAAGTTCTTATTTATGTGAATAAATTAACTCCATGAAACACCAAAATTAATTGCTCAAGTGAGTTTATTCTAATTTGCCCAAGGTAAATCATTTTATGATTAAGTCTATCCTAAAATAGACATGGAGAGTCACACACATGCATCCAAATTAGAACATCAATTTCTAGTAAGTTAAAAAGTCAATCTAATAGCACAGTGATTTCTAAGCTATGTCTTGTGTGTATATAAAAACATGAGCCTTTAAATTTAAAGTATGTGTCATGTAAGCTTTGTTATTTTTCTAATTTTAATCATATATACAACAAAAAAATCATCCTCTTACAAATGTTAATTATTTTGAGAAAAGTAAAACAAATAAGCAAACATGAAAACTGTATTTTGCTGCTCAAAATAGTTTGTTTTTGAGCATATCTTTGTTTTCTCACTCCTCTAGGCCATGTTTATTTCTCCTATTGAATGAAATAACTATTGTTAGCATAGCACAGTCAATGCTATATTGTGAAGGAATGTCAGTATCAATTTTCTATCGATAGTGCATCTGACAATGATGATCAAAGCAAGTAATAGGAACATAGCTACAATTTCAGTTCATTTGCATCACATCCATGTTAATGTGAACCATAATTTTGACAGAAAACACATTCTGGAAGTTACTGAATTCAATGGATAGTATTACAGGCCCTGATCTGGACTACAGTTAGACTTTATAAGTAAAACAAGATATCAAAACTATAGTAAAATAAATTTTATAACTGCACTGAAGGGAAGTTTCAATAAGAAAAAGAGATATTAGATCCATAGAAAAAACAAAACAGGAATAGTAAAAGTTCCACGTAGTTGCTCAAATGCTGTAGGAGTTAAACTAATTAACATCTTTCCCTCTCACAGTACTAAATATTTATATTTAGGGAATTTGAAAATATGTTCAAAGACTAGAATTGAATATGAGTAATATAAGCCATGTGCTATAAACTACTGAAGGTCGGTCTACACATGTATTTGCATAGTCTAATTTAGTAATAGTCTGTCTTTAAACCATATTCATTCATTCATTCAACAAGTATTTATTGATCTCCAATATGTGCCATGTACTATTTTATACTTTGGTAATAAAGCAATGAAACGAACAGATACATTCCTGCTCTCATGGAGCTTATATTCTAATGGGGGGAGACAGAAAATAAAATAAGGATGTCGGGTGGTGGTAAGTGATATGGACACAAAGTATGATAAGAAGGGTAGAGAGTCAGGGGTGGGTTAAAGGCAGTGCCCTTTGCTTTGAGGTAACCAAGAAAGGCCCCTTTGATGAGGTGAAATAGGAAGAGATACCATGAAGGCAATAAAGCAGCAAATCTTGAGTGGAGATATCTTGCAGAGGAGCATTTTGTAAAAGGGGAACAGTAATTTCAAAAGTTTTGCGCAGGAGAGTTATGGTGTATTCAAACACAGCAAGGTGGGTGGTGTGGCTGGTATGGAGGGAGGGGAAAGAGGAGGAGATGGTGCTGTCAGCCAGGTAAAAGGAGAAAGACTTTCTATATATGGCATGAAATTTGGATTTTGATCTGAGTGAGATGAAGAGAGACATGATTTGACTTACATTTTAAAAGAATCATTGTGGCTGCCTGTGGAGGACAGAACGCAGTTTGGCAAAGCTGGACTCAGGCTAAACAGAAAGTTCATAAAATGATCCAAGACAGAGAAGATGGTGGCTTGGACCAGAATGCTAGTAACAGAGATGCGAGAAGTGATCAGATTCTGAATATATTTTGGAGGTAAAGCTAACAGGATTTTCTGATTTGGATGTGGGGTATGAGAGGGAGAGAGCAGTCAAGAATAATCCCGAAGTTTTTGCTCTGAGTAATTGAGGGAATGGAATAGGCTTCACTGACTCGGAGCAGGCTGTAGGAGAAGTAGGTTCAGCAGTGAGAAATAAGGAATTTGAGTTCATTTTTGCACAGCAGAAAGATAAACATGCTTGATTTGATATAATCCATCAAAGACACAGAATGAAAGCCTTGTGAAAGATTAATACAGGGACTAGAATCCCATTTAAAATTGGACATACATTTCCTTCTCTTTGATGCAGAGGGAGCACAGAGCAGGCATCTACAGAGTCTCATTCATTTACAGACATGGAATCCCAATATCATTTTATACACATGCAGTGAGAAATTCGAGCAAAGAAGTAACGTTTTCCATTGATTGGCACTACTAGGAGAAATCTAAAAATATGTACTGCTGGACAAGGTCAGTTAACCACAACTACATGCATTATAGGCCACAGATGTAGCATCACACGACTTGAAAAAATCTGAATAAAGCCTACTTAGTAATTTTTCCAAAGTGTGAAATGCCCGCGAGAAGTCTTTCCAAGTCCTTGAGTGATGACAGAACTTTGTGATTACAACCTGGTAAGTTAACATCAGAGAAACTTTGGATTTTAGAGTTAGAAAGCACCAAAATTTCACCAAAGTCAATATCCCACTCAATGAGGGTATCTGCTACGTTATCCCTGGCGAAACAGCTTTCTCTCCCAATGTGGTCATTTTCTTATGGCTTATGAAGTTTCCTTTTTAATACTTTAGCTCAAGAGCATCAATAGTCTCATAAGAGAAAACGTTCGCTTTGTTACATCTGACAAATACTTTTCCAAGCATTATAGCCTTTTGGAAGAAAATTCTGTATTAACTGCAAAGTATGATTCAAGACATAGCACCAAGGAAAGTGCCTTGCTCATAGTAGGAACTACTGAGATTAGAAACAAGGATGGTCAATGTTCAGTCGATAACACCACTTTGGAGTAATTTTTCATATTTTTTTAAATGAAATGAACACATCTCATATCTACTTTATTTTCCCTCAATTTTACTTCAGGGAACAACATCCACACTTTTCTGCACATGCTAACCTATGAGATGTTTTCCAGTTTGAGAGGGAGGGATTACCATTTAACATTATTGGCATAGAAATTCTGGTATTGCTAAATGCCAGAGTATAAGATTCCAAAGAACATGCATAAGCATATGTACAGACACAGTCTGCTAAGCTAACATTTTTGGAATTTTCTTCAATGCTATTTTTTTTTACTTCTACAGCCTAACTCTGAAAGCTGGCTATTCCTAGAAATTCTAAAAGTTCATTTGGAAAGTAGCCTTACTTTTTCATTGATTCCCAAACTTTCAGGGACTGTTAGAGTATCCATGATTTTTCCTCTGTACACGGATTGCTTTGCAGAATTCACAGAGCGCTTTCTTCCTACAAATAAGGCACCTCAACAGAGTGCCAGCACACATCCTTTGAGAAGCAAGATAAAGGGCAGAATCAACTAAATTTAAGATTTTGAATCTCTTCAGGTTCACAGAATTGTGAGTGTGCAACTAACAAGACTGACAAAACTGGCTTCCTGAAAAATAATGGCAATACTAACAGCCAATATATTCCAGAAACTTATTATACCCAGATACTGTAGTAAGAATCATCATATTAGACAAGTAAAATTATTATTACTGTTTCACAGATGAGTAATCTGAAGCCAACAATATTAGAGAGATAGTAATTAGTAAGTCAAGATTCAAATCTAGGAATTCTGACTCAACATAATATAGTGGTTATGAGTTCAGGGTTTATAACCAGACTTTCTGGCTTCAAACCTAGGCCCTTACATTACTCAACTGTTCTCTGCCTCTAGTTACTTCATCTGTAAAACAGAATCATAATATATTCTATTACAGCTTGAGGAAAGTGAACTAGTTACTTACAACCCAAGTCTAATCATGGGAAGAACAGCAGGCAAACCCAAATTGAGGGACATTCTACAAATACCCAATGAGTACTCTTCAAAAGCCTCATAGTTGTGGAAAACAAAGAAAGACTCAGAAATTGTCACTGACCAGAGGAGGTTAAGGAGACATGACAACTAAATGCAATGTGATATCTATGATTGGATCCTGGAATAGCAAAGAGACATTAGTGAATAAACAGGTGAAATCCAAAAGAAATATGGAGCTGAGTAACGTACCAATGTTAATTTTTTAGTTTCGACAAATGTATCACCGTTGTGTAAGATGGTCACATTTGGGGAAACTGGATGAAGGGTATATGAGAACTCTCAGTACTATATTTTCAACTTTGCTGTAAAACTAATACAAAATACAAACGTTATTTTTTACGGTAAGTCAGTTAAATTGATTAATATATGTGAGACAACAGTGCCAGCCACATAATGAATGCTAAATAAGTATTAGCTCTTAGTAGTTAGTAGCAGTATGTGCTAGATACTGCACCCATAGCAGAAATTAAGATAAATATGGGAGAGAAAGACGACAAGAAAGCAATTGCAAAGGATCACAGGGGTGAAGCTGGGCAGTTTACTGTCCTGCAATCAAAGGACTGAAGGTCAAATATTGTAACAGAAAATAGCAGAGCTTAGGCTCCCCATCTTCACTGTCCTATTGCACCACACCCTTCTTTTCAAACTTGTTAGTCTAATTATCTGCTAAAAGGTCTGGTCCTACTCTCTTTGACTGCTATTAAAGCTTAGGAGGATTGTAAAAATGTTTGTTTTGTTGCTATCTGATTGAAATTCAGATACTTTAAAACTCTAGACAGCGGAGAAGCTTAAGAGGTAAAATTGTGACTTGTTAAGAAGAGGGGAGAACATTATACTAATGTTGGTGAATGTTTTTAATGTTTCAGAATATTTAACTTTCTGTGTAGAACAAACTGCTTTGAGTTAGCATGCCACGGGATAGACCAATGAATGCTATAAAAAGTGCCTGAAAAAGAATTTGAAAGCTTCGTGGGGTAGAGGGTACCTTCTGGAAAGCTGTGGCAGCACATGCTTTAAGTTTGTATGTAAGAATCTGAGAGAGTGAACAGATCTTCACACATTCATAAATCAGAGTTGCAGTGACAGGTCTTGCAAAGCACACTAGGCTTTAGACAGATTCCTAGAAGAGTATGTGTCATGAACACGTTGTATATCTCCACCCGTCAAAAAAGGAGGATATCAATGTTCAAAGTTTAGAGCATTGAATACACACTACATAAATACTGAACAAATACCACATTTCATCTAAGACCCAGACCCTTAATCCATTTTAATATCTCTGAAATCAAGATATAGCTTACAATCAACATCATCATTGTCTAATTTGGCAGCATTTTTTTCTCCCTCTGTGGTTCATAAAATAGTAGTGCATTTTGAAATTGATGTCATTTTATATTTGAAAAAAACTGGTGACCAATTCTTTATGCTTTTCATATGTAAGTTGGTACTATTATATTTAGCACTAATACAGAACCACTCAGGAGGAAATGACTGATGCAAATTATACTTGTGAATGACGTCTACTTTTGTCTTACACACGGGATTGGCATCCTTCCCTAATTTTCCTCTCTACCTGAATGTCAATAGAGCAGCAAAGTTGGAATTGGTAAGATATTATGTAGAATATTCAAGGAACACAACAAACATGAATTTTCTTAACAAATAGGCTAAGTGTGTTGATAGTAAATAAAAGATTTGTATGCTAAAATTGGAATCACATTGAGAAGCATATGTAAAAGCCTGGGAAAGACTCCCTGAGCACCAGGACACTAATATTCAACATCTGATACCTACACTCAGAGATTTTGGGTAATTATCATTGAAATCAATCATTGATGAGTGGAAGTTTTGGCATGGGATGCTAACAAAACATTTGGCTAGGAATTCTAGCACCTTTATGCAAAAAAACATCCATACTTATTAGTAGGATGGTGGTTTTGATCCAAACTATAAAACTTTAGCTTGGATGGCCTACTTCAGTTGGTTCCATACAGTAAGTTAAACTACATTACCCATTTAATTCCTTCCTCATTAATTAATTTCTTCACTCATATAATGAGATACTAATATGAGATGGGCCCATTAATATGTGACAGTAATATGTGCTAGAGGCTGATGACACACATACATACACATATTACATGAGCCCTTCCCTCAGGGAAAATGCAGTTTTCTTAAGGAATGGCGTAGAGGAGGGACAGAGGAGTGAATAGGACAATCTGACACATGAACAGTTCCAATACAAGGGTAGAATGTGATAGATATGTGAAAAGATGCAGGACACATTATGTAAGAGGAGGAAAAATAATACAAGTGTCCAGTTCAGTAAATGGAGGAAGCTTTAAGAAAAAGGTTGAATTTATAATGAAAAGTTTAAAGAGGGTACCTTAATTAAACATTATTCAGGCTTGATAGTCACAGGTAGTGTTAGGTGTTCACTGTTCACTATTCACGCCCTGTCTAGTTCAAGAAGCGTTAGCTAACTTTAGCCTTATTCCCAAATTCCTCCTTCCCATCAGCGACTGTTAACAACAAACGTCCTTGCCATTTGGAAAATGCCGGTAATAGATGCATCTGTAACTCCCAAGTGGTTCATCTTAACAGATCGAGAGCAAATGAGAAGTTTTCATCCATGGCAGCATTTGACAATGTGCTATCTGTGTTGTAACACTGCTATAGATTGTTAGCGTGCATTTTTAGTCATAAGTACAAGACACGCCAGTGAATATCTAAAAACCTGTAAAGTCAATTAATTAGGAGTAGTGGCAGTTGTGTGATATTGTATTGTCATTCTTCAAACAGCTGTGGTTTGGCTTGAAATAACTTCACTACGAGGCTTTTTTATTTTGTCTTCCTCTGCCATTCTTCATTAACACATCATGTACAGACAAGCCTTTATATAAAACGTCCCTTTGGATGGATTAAGAATGTATCTGAAATGAAAGATATTCTGCAAAATATACAACCAGTTTTTATTTTCTATTCAAAGGTATTAGCAGCCAAGCAACAACTACAAGAAGCTCAGGCCAGGTGGATGGGTGGAGATTACACTGCAGTTACCATCAGGGCCTGTGGATTCAATTCCAGACTCTGCCACATAAAAGCTGTGTGTGCTTGGATACACACCTTGATCTCTCTTAACTTCAGCGGGTTTTGTAAACTATAAAGTGATAGGTACTTTTCCCCCCTTATCTCTAAGTGGCAGCAATTAGTCAGACAGGATGAAGGCTGTGACCACTTTTCCCACTCAAGCGGGTGGGCCCATCAATGAATATGGGTCTCCATTCTGCCACCAGCAATCCTTCCTCTATTTTAGGACAATCAAAATCAACATGCTGTCATTTGCCTTGCTCCAAAGGTGGTGGTCAGACAGAGAATCAGATGACACCAACTTTCAGTATCTGACAGTGTTGGGCAAGACTGAGGCCAATTACTAGTTCTGGAACTGGAGGTGGGGGATAGGGTTGCTAGCTGATCCAACTGTCATCAAAGTACACAAATTCAAAGCTCAGTTCTGAGGCTATGTGATCCTAGCCATGTTACTTGGCTTCTTCAAGACTTGGTTTTATCATCTATGTAATGGGGTGATTCATTGGATTCCTGTTGTGAGAATTAAGCGACAAAGTGCTTGGTCTGACATATAATAGCACTTAGTAAGCATGTGCTCTGCTGCTCTCTACACCTGTTCACACTCTGTTCCATAAATACATCACTTCAAAGATAAGACAGCAAATCAAATGACATGCCACTTGGGAACAAATAGAAGAAATGACCAGAGGAGTAATTGAATTTTAGGAACATGACAGACTAGTGTGTAATAAGTAGCACGCTGAAAGCCAGCCTTAAAAAAAAGGAAAAAAAATAAGCTGGCCTATGGTTTTAAAACGTGTTTGCATATGAGTATGTGCATGTAAGAGCAAAGGGAACTTAATAAAGAACAATATTTTTATTTGGCACTCACACACTCTGCTAACAAAAGAACTAATGTTAGTTTCTATCACTTTGTTTTCATTTACCCAGTTGGTTACCATATTTTGAAAACCTACAGAGAACTAAGAAGTACAGCGAATTTTGAACTGGGTGGCAGGCTCAGAGACCCTAGCAGTTGAAGTATCCAAGTTAAAACAAAGCTTTAGCTTCTGTTTTTACCAATATCTACCATATGTGGCTACGGCAAAGGCTTTGGGCCCTGCTTGTCCCATTGCAATCTGGTTCACTGTGAGACTAGGAGGCAAATGAGGTGCCTTGAACCATTCAAGTTCCTCTGCCCAAGTTTTATCTAACATCTTTCAATCCTTAACATTGAATGATCGTTCCTCCCTCTTCTATTGAGCTGCCTCTAGAGGGCAAAATAGTCCCAATCTACCAAATAGCTGAGTATTTTATTCATCGCATCCACACATCCACACACAGCCTGCTCAAATTGGAAAACCACCACGTGTCGAATATAGCATAGGCAATCTTGTCATTCATGAGAAAACAAATAAATGTTCTAGCTAATCATTATGAAAAGCAACACAGAGTCAGAGGTTTTCCGGTAATATTAGTCCATTTCCACTGCTAAACTTCCACTGTGTGTGTTAACAAGTTTCTAGACTTATTTTGTCTTTGTTGCCCCATTTTTAAAAATCCATTACGTGTGGATAATGCTAAACACCTCCTACCTAGCATTTCTTTATGAGGATCAATAAGACAATGTTGAGTACCATTTTCCATTACTCTGAAGAAATAAGATCTGCAAATAGAAAAGAGCATTATTAATTTGCATATGCCATGATTTGGTTGAAAGATTCTCTGTTATTGGCCACATATTAATCTTGAAGGTCAAAAAAGAGCAAATGAGATCTTTCTGGTTTTTTAACTTGAAATAGGAAAAAGTCATCATTAATATTTTTTAAATGGTTTCTGTAACAAAACTTCACTTCTAAGTCCTTCAAACAAACAAGAAAGTGCTTTCAAAGTTCCATTTGGTTGTTATTTTAATAAAAATACTTTGTCTAATTCAGCTTATGCAATTGTCTTAACAGTGTTGCACTGCTATAACCCAGGGGAGCCATCTGTCAGCAGACACATTCCAAGATCCAGAAAGATAACACTTAAAACATGATACCCTCTGCGCTCCCCTGAGATGAGCATCCAGCTTGACAGTTTACAAGACGTTTGGGTTTGTTTCCTCCACTAACCCTGTCACAAAAACCCAAGGAAGCCTGAAATTAAATAAATAAAAGCCCTATTAAGGCCAAAGTACATCACTTTGAAAGACTAGGTATCAAGATCCCATTGGGTGTCTTTATATTCACTTTCAATTAGCTATTTTTCTTTTAATGAATTTCATGAGGGTTCAGATTCATAGATTAACCAAGCTAATGAAGGCCATTGGTGTTCTGGCACAGTCACATTTTCATGAGGTAAAGGAGAACACTTGGGGTGAATTTGTGATTCATGCCCCAATGAAGAGATACTGTATAGAGGGAAAGATTTTAAAAATAGCAGTGAACTTCAGCACTTTGGGGATAGATTCTTGTCAAGGCTTTAGAGTCTTTATTAAACAGGCGAAAACTTCCAAGAGAACAGGTGGACTAGGGAAAAAAATAAGTAGCAACATGGTATGTTGGCCTTTCAAGACAATTTGCTGGGTTTAAGCATCTGAAAAGAAAGAAGAGCATATATGGCCAGACCCTTGGTAAGAGAGAGAGATGACAATGAACAGGAAAAAGAATGGATGAAGTTTGAAAATGAAATCCAAGAAATGGATTTTGAGAAGAGGGCAAAGGAAATTGATTTAATAGAGAGAAAGATCACAGGGGTAAAAAGATCCCAAGTCAACATACGCGCCATGGTAGCCACAGAAAAGCGTAGGCATTTTACACATTGTTACCAACAAGTGCTGGTTCCCTAGAACAAAGGTTTTAATAGTACTTGGTGAACACCTGTTTCCTTTTACTATCGTGCCTCCAGGTGACCTGCTCTAGGGAGAAGAACAGGGGTGTGACACCCATAAGAATATTTACAACAATTTGCCTCCTTCTACCAGTTAGGAAGTGTATCCTAAGGCCAATTTTTAGCTTTACATTAAATTATTCCTAAGCAGGTTTTTTTTTGTTAACAGCTTTTGCTTGGAATAAAAATACCAATTAAAATATACTATTTCCCTAAGTTTTCATAGAAAGCCCGAATAGTTATGAATTTTCTCCCTAGCTTTTTATACCTAAGAGTATGATAATCTGCAGAGAAATATCCATTATAAGTGTCATCTATAACATATACAAATCTAGATAGGGAAAAGATAAAAGTCTTATGTCTCTTCTGTTATTCCCCAGATCAGAAAATTTTTTCCTATGATAAGAACCAATTATATCATATTTACACATATAGTGGGGACTGAAAATGTACTGGTCACTTTACTAGGCACTTTATATACATGAGTTCATTAAATCCTGAAACAGGTCTATCCTCATGTTATAAATGAGCATCTGTGAAAAGAGTTTAGGAATCTTGCCCAAAGTTACAAAGTCATTGAATGCATTTATGTTTAGCTTCAGAGTCAATGGGAAAATGTCTTCAATGCTCCTTAGAGTCATTCTTACAATGGAAATCCCAATGGGAATTAGATAACAGAGCCTAGTCACAGTCAAAAACGTTGTGTGCATAACTAGCATTTGTCTTCCTACAGGAACAAGTGGAAAGAATCGTTGAGAGGCATTGGTGTGACACCAAGTTCCATATGGCCTTAGACTTCAAATGCATTGGTTTCTATGGAGTAAGGACAAGCTGAAACATCTAGCTTTTCTGCTCGTGGCAGAAATGAGCATACGGGTCTATGTTCTAAGCCCCAGCTAATATTGGTTAACTGGCAAAATGAAAATTGGTATCTTTGGGGGGGTGTGAATCTCAAGTTCAATGAGAGAAACCACAAGTCGGGTTTTCCTTCTGATACTGTCCCAGAAACTCATTTTAAGCTCCAGCTCACATTTTTTTTTATTATTTATTTCACTTTATTGCAGTAATATTGGATCATAACATTATATAGCTTTCAGATGTACATCGTAATATAATTCGAATTCTGTGTAGATTACATCACGTTCACCACCCAAAAACTAATTCTAGTCCATCACCTCACATGCAGCTCACATTTTTTCAATCTCCCTCCTCTCTCCTTCTTAGATATTATCGCATAGAAGGAAAACCAGAAATCGTTTGTTTCAGCTCATTGCCTTTGGACAAGAAGGATATTATTATCTGTTTTTACAGATGGGGCAACAGAATCTGTGTTTAGGTGAACTGCTTATTGAAACAATATTCTCATACTGTATCTGAAACATACTGTCAGCATAAAACTGTGATCTTTTTGGTTGCACCTAGTAGGTGCTCAAAAATGTTTGTGAAAGAAAGGAAGAGCTGATACATAGTGTGTGGGTTATTAGAATGCCCATCACCTCTATCCCAGTGGAGTTCATCTTCCCCTTCAGCACATTCTCCCACTTATTGCCTAATCTATACTGTTTGATTCTTTTTTTTCCCAGAAATGTTAATGAAGACAAAAGTAACAATAAATCTTGAAAGTACTTTAAAATTACACATCTTTTTTAACTGGATAATTTCATTCTCAGCTGCTTGTGTAAATTGAGACAAACTGGACTGTAAGTCCCTTAGGGGCAAGGTGCCTTTTCTGAGTCTAAGGCTATACCTATGAGCACAGCACACTGCCTAGCATGAGTGAGCCCAGCAAATATTGATAAATGAAGGTTGGTATCTACATGCGAATGAAGAATAGCAGATAGCAGCAAGGAAGATGAGAGTAAATTCTCCCCAGTGGATATTTCCCATGGGCTCATGGGGAAAGCAGATTAGGATTTAAGAAAGGTTTACAATCTTCACTGCATTATATGCCTTTTTATAAGTGAAAAAGAAAGAGTTTTTCCTCAATACTCAAGGGTGCACATATTCACTGGGCTGCATGAAGACAAACACAGTGACAACAGCCACTAAAATATTTATGCTCTTTGAGGAAACATGGGAACACAGTTATCTCTAAGAAGGATTCATACACTCTGGGTTAGAATTCAGTCCAAAATTCACACTCCACTATAAAAGAGAAAAATTCCTATCACACTAGAAACGCTACACCAATAATAATACATTGAAAGAAAGGCAAAACGCCCCCATTATGTCCACCATGTTCATGCATTCATACTAACTAATCATTTACAGCATCTACAATTAACAAATAACCCCGAAACAAATAAGTCACTGGCATTTAGTGACATGAGCCTGGAGGGGAGGCTGTTTGCAGGTGGTTAGCTCTATTAGGAAATGAGCTGATCTGATCTCCTCGATTACAGAGAGCTGACCCAGTTCCTGGTGTTCACAGGCAAAGAGCTGACACCATTAATGGTCCAGAGTGAATACATCTAGCACTTCATCTCTTCATTTAAAGTGACAGAAGATTTTAAACAAATATCAGAGAATGGAGACCTAAATTCTGAGTGCCAAGAAGATGCAGCTGGTGAAATCTCATGGATTTATGTTGCTTAAACCCTGGCTATGCAGTGTGACCCTTGGACCAGCAGGGCGGCAGCAGCAGCAGGAAGCTCAGCTGAAATGCACTGTCTCAGGCCCCACCTCAGACTTACTGAATGAGCATCTACATTTAACAGTCTCCTCCTTCCTGGCCCTGCCAACCCCTCCTGCACATTAATGTTTTGAGAAGCATGTGGTTTACGCAAGAGCACTCCTTCGGGTTCAGAGGGAACAGCAAAGAACCTTGGAGGAGAGGCTGCCGCCCTGGCACTCATTCACTGAGCTGACCCCCATTTTCCCCAGCACATTTACATCAGAAGGTATGTTTTTCAGTTTCTGCAATGACTTCATTTGCCAAGACAGAAGCTATCCTAACCTAAAAGGCACATCCATATGTAAAAGGAAAATATTTATCATTTTGAAACTCACTTTTCCAAAAATACAACTATGTTTCATATATTTATTCTAGTGACTTTTCAAACTTGGCTGAACATCGTAATCACCCATAATGTTTTAAAAACTAATTCTTTAATCTGGGCCCCAGATCCGGACTATTCCAATTTGGTAATTGTGAGAGAGGACCCAGGGTTCTGTATTTTCAAAACTCCACATATGATTTTGATGTACAATTAGGATGGGGCTTTATTCTTTGGCTGTTAATACACAGGATATGATGGCAGGGTGCCTCCTGAGAGATGTTAAACCTGGCAACTTCAATCTCTTAATTTGATCTTTGGGCAGTGTCCATTAGACTGCCCCAAGGATTTTTTTTTTCTATAAGGATTATGATTTCTGGGGCCTCCTCTAAAGTTCAAGATGCTCACAGCTCATCTTGCTTAAGTTGAGTTGCAGCCTCTGAAAACATTCTGTGATAGACTGAGTGATTCACACCACTGAAAAACTAGAGCAGGAAAGGAGGAAAAGCAGAAAAACAATACTGAAGTGAGTTTCTTCTTCAGTCTTGCCTGGGCCGTGCCAGGCTTGTAAATTCCTGGGTAATAGGGAAGTGATCCTTCTCCTTAAGAAATAGGGCACATCAGGGAGCTAAAAAATATCCATGGATTCCATTTTTATAGGAAAAAGAAAGCAATTCATCCACGATGATGGCAGTATTCAACAGATGTTACTGACTGATTTAAGGTGGTTCTCAAGGAAACAGGTGAGTAGGAAAGCAGATTAGAGGACGAGAACTAGGACACTAGCAAGGACTTATCATGAACTACTGGAAGGAGGTTTTGAGAGTAGGAGGTTTTGCAACAGACTTGCTAGATTAAAAGCCATCACTGTTCCCTCAACACTCTGCATGTTTCCTTGACCAGAGATGTTTGCTTCTCTTTTTTTTTTTTTGGAGGAAGATTAGCCCTGAGCTAACTGCTGCCAATCCTCCTCTTTTTTTTTTTTTTCTGAGGAAGACTGGCCCTGAGCTAACATTCGTGCCCATCTTCCTCTACTTTATACGTGGGATGCCTACCACAGCATGGCTTTTGCCAAGTGGTGCCACGTCCGCACCCAGGATCCAAACCAGCAAACCCTGGGCTGCCAAGAAGCAGAACATGTGCACCTAACTGCTGCACCACCGGGCTGGCCCCAAGATGTCTGCTGAGCTTGTTCCAGAACCTATATTTACTAGTTTACTATATAATAGAATTATGCAATTACAAATTATGCAGAAGTATGAAATGTGGAGCTGGCCTGGTGGCACAGTGGTTAAGTTCGCATGTTCCACGTCGGCGGCCTGGGGTTCGCCAGTTCAGATCCTGGGTGTGGACCTAGGCACCGCTTGGCAAGCCATGCTGTTGCAGGCATCCCACATATAAAGTAGAGGAAGATGAGCACAGATGCTAGCTCAGGGCCAGTCTTTCTCAGCAAAAAAAAAAAAAGAGGAGGATTGGCAGCAGATGTTAGCTCAGGGTTAATCTTCCTCAAAAAAAAAAGAAAGGATGAAATGTGAGTGCAAAAAAAAAGGTTATTTCTATAAAAACTAAGTTAAAAACTTTGAAAACACTGGATTAAAGTGAGTCACTACATGTAAGTGAGATCATACAGTATTTGTCTTTCTGTGTGGCTTATTTCACTTAGCATCATGTCTTCTAGGTCCACCCACATTGCAACACATGGCAGGATCCTTCTTTTCTTAAGGTTGAATAATATTCCATGGTATGTATATACCACTATTTGTCCATTCATCTGTCAATGGTCATTTAGTTTGTTTCCACCTCTTACTACTGTGAATAATGCTGCAACAAACACAAGCATGCAGGTATCTCTTCAAGATCCTGATTTAAGTTCCTATGGATAAATACCCAGAAGTGAGATTACTAGATCATATTACAAAGAGGGTAGCTATTATGTTAAGTATTCTCACCACAGACCAAAAAAATAATGACAATAAGAGTAAAAAGGTCATGAAGAAACTAGGAGGTGATGAATATATGTATGACCTTTATGGTGGTGATGGTTCCACAGGTGTATAATTATCCCCAAGCTCATAGAGTTGTATATTCATTAAACATGTACAGCTTTTTACATATCAATCATGCCTCAATAAGGTGTTTTTTAAAAAATTAAAAATGCCCTTTAGCATCTGGCCACAAAAAAAATCTCACTAAAACAAACTGCTATTAAATTAGGTGTGGATGAGTCAACTCTTAAAGATAGGAGCAAATAAAAAATACAGGAGGATTCTATAGTCATATTGCTTCACAATTACATTTATGTTTTATTCAATTTTAAAGAAACCGAAATTGGAAATTGTAGATGATGCATTAAGAACAGAGTTTTTGCAAACGAGACTTAAAATTTCAATAAGGGAACCAATATTTAAGGCAAAAGTCTTGGCCCTACATGAAAAGATGAATAAATGAATACACTTGTATTTTTTATTAAGTAAAATGTTTATTTCAAGTGTGTGATCTAGTTTTATGATTTCCTGCTCTAGCCTAACAACCATTGGTCTTGATTATGTCAAATAAGTCAACCACACTCTGGAAAAAGCTTCAACAATATATTTTCAAACTTTGTTCATCTCCAGCCACGAAGACTGGTGCCAATGGCCCTCATTCCAGAAGCACAGGGTGTTTAGAGAGAATACTACTGATGGGAATGTGCTGGCTTATGCTATTGTGCTGAGGAATAAAACACTACTGTTGAGAACCACTAATTTAAAGACGAATACATACTTATTTCATGCATATATTTTCTAATGATCCATTATTATTTGTAGCACATTTAAATGTCCATATATATAGTTTACCATTTAGTTCTCATATACATCCAAGACATATGTTTTCTAGATGCAGATATTTACCTCTGTTTATGAGGACAGCAAACTACAAAAACCTGCAGTAAGTATAAAAGTGAAAAGGTTTTAATCTAGAGTTGTCTTCTGCTGCCCACACAGAGCTCTAGATTAAAATGTTACTTTCCACAAGTTGTCAGAAGAATCTCTCACCTGCATTACTTCGACATGTATGTACTTGACAGGCCATGAAGTCTCAAAG
Source organism: Equus quagga (assembly GCF_021613505.1). Lineage (NCBI taxonomy): Eukaryota > Metazoa > Chordata > Mammalia > Perissodactyla > Equidae > Equus > Equus quagga. Next base: position 99,872,838 of record NC_060276.1, read on the forward strand.
TATCTGAAACATTGCCCCTCTGAGAAAAAGGAGCCGTATGAAAATCTTTTAGGAGAGCAGCTCTACCTGGATCTCTTTGAACACGAACAGAGAGAAGCTATCATAAGGGCTGTCCTCCACTGACTGGACCTGGACTGCATTTGTGCACAAGCCAAAGGGAAGTCATGGTACTAGAAGGCCAATTGCTTTTCCGAGATATCTTGATTTGAAAGCTTGTTTATCAGAGGTGTTCCATATAGGATCACAGAAAACTGACCCAATCACGTCGTCTTAATGGAAAGTGTCAGAGATAGATGAACAATGAGAACAGGGGTCACTTGAGCTCGTGTTATGTCCCAATAAGGCACAGCTATAATTTCTAGTTCTCCCTGACAGCTGATGTACATTCCTGTCTTAGAAATACTCTGCCTTTGGATCTCACAATCCTCAAGGTAAACCACCTTAAAGTTAATTTGTACACTCCTCTTCCTTCCAGCCAATGTGCCATACTATTTATTACAACATGAATACTATCCTTCATTTTGAATACATATAAAATATAATTTAAAACAATGGTAACTACTTTGCAGACCACAGAAATCACTATTTGATTCAGAGATAAATTTATTCCCCAAATAGAGGAGATTATATTTTATAATTTTCTTTTACATAATTACATTTCTAGTACAGTGAAACTCACAAAAAAGAAACTCATAAGAAATTAGAAACAAGTTAAGCAATGGGAGAAAGTTCCTGTGTTAATTCTTATCTAGAGACTAACCTTTCCCACATCAAATTTTGAAAGTGGCAATAATCAAAACATATTAATATTAAAGACATTGAAATGAATTCAGACTTTACTTATTAACCACATGTACAAAGGTAAATAAGGAGGTAGGACCAATGAACTGCCTTTTTAATTAAATAATCAAACATAAAATATCCTTTTTTAGACGGCATGAAATTACTTTACCTGGTCATATTTATTTGTGTTCATACATGAAGCATTGGATCTAAGCCATAGTATAAAGTAGAAGTAGAATAGAATTCTAGATACAGAGCCATTCAGCATGGCATCTTCAAGGGAATGTCCTCAATAAATATTACTTAGATGAATTAATAGTGACAGCTATTATTTATGATGCACAGCTTTCCATACTGCATATTCTATAAGGCCTTGCAGTAGCAGTTTCCAAATTATGTTCCACGTAATGCAAGTTTCTCAATATATATAAATAGATATTGTGTGCAAAAAGATTTGGTTCCATGTTCAAACGCTTGTATTTGCTGGACGCTATGAACATCCTTTGGATCATCAGAATGCACATTTTTAAAAAGTGCTGCAGGCATTTATTAAATTTACCTGCATTGATTCCAGCTTTTCCCAAAATTGTTTGACCATAGAACTATTTACCAAGGAATACTTATTAAGATCTCACAGAAAACAGACATTCTATGATATAGTCCATTTGGTCCATTGCCAGTCAAACTGGTGAAGTAGACAGGAGCACTCACATTTTTGCAGGTAAGAAGACTAAGGGAATCATTAATTCCCAATGCTTACACAAAGATTTAAAAAAATAAATAAATGATTATGTTTCTACCTGTATGGACTCCAAAGTTTAATATGCTAGACTTTGATTAAAAGGACTTTCCAAACTTGACAATATTTTCTAGCAGTAATTAAGAGATTTAAGAAAATCTAGAAGTAAAAACAAATAGTTTTAAATAACTCATCTTTAAACACAAGAGAATTATAAGATTTTGTTTTCTATTTGTGTACCGATGGCTGGAAATGGCTTCAATTGCTCTGCTTTAATTGTGATGTTAAATTATTATTGGCTGCAGATTCTTAAATATTTTAAGTAATCTCAGAAAATCAGTGTTTTTGGCCTCTTTCTCAATTTCTGCAGAATTCCTTCTTTAAATTACAAGCAGAAAGAGTATACAAAGTTAGTAATCATTCTTATGATGTTTGTGAACACTGTAAATACAGGAGAGGAAAACAGTATGTGTTCTTTCTTTAACATGATTTTTTTCAAATGTAACTGGACAAGATTATGTCTTTTGACTAAACTGTGATCATCTTTCACAGCCACTTAGATGCCAAAGATGAACAGTTGACAGCTTCTGTCTCAAGTCTTCTTGAAGCTAATAAGAGAGTTGATGCCAACTTGGCAGCATCAATGCCCTGTTGGATAGGCGACGAGAGTCCCTGAGTCTGGGTGAGAAATTTGGGCTGGCAGCTTGGGGAATTCCTACAGAAAGAAATCAAAGGCAGAAAGAGGAGCTGCATTTTGAATTATTAAAATAAAAACCTATCCTTTAAATATGACAAGTATATTACAGTGAAGATTAAAATTTCCACCACGGACTATTGGTATTCTTGGATTTATTATTAGTAATTCAAATATTAAAGAACAACCTTAAATGGTTATGATATAGTTAAATCCATTTGTCTTTTTCCAGTATGGCTTTCTTCCTTTATGGTTATGTTTTTAAAAGCATTTTTCCATCCCAATTTTCTATGAATATTCATCAAAAGTTTTCTTTAGTCCTTTGGTAATTTTGATTTTATATTTACATATTTAATCCACCTAAAGTTAATTTTAGTGTAGGGATCCAACTTTTTTCTTTCCAAATGGTAATATTTGTCCAAACATCACTTGAAAATTAAACCATTTTTCCCATTATTTGAAATAAATCTTTACAAAGTGCTACATTTGTATTTAAACTTTTTTCAGTTTGTATATGCATTATTCTGCTTCATAGTTATTTCTGATGTGTCTGTCTATCCTTACAACAATACCTTAAAAAAACTTGGAGCTTTAATATGTATTTTAATACAGTCATGTATCACTTAACAATGGGAATACATTCTGAAAAATGCGTAGTTAGCCAATTTCATCGTTGCGCGAACCTCATAGAATGTACTTACATAAACCTAGATGGTATAGCCTACTACATAGCTAGGCTATATGGTACTAATCTTATGGGACTACCAATGTATTCACGGTCTGTCATTGACAGAAACATCATTATGTGGTGTGTGACTGTACTGAAATGTAAAATTGATCATTTTATTTTTTAAAAAATTGAACACTTTGCATGGATTTAGTCTGGGATATTTTTCACTACATTATAAGAAGTGGGATCACTGTTGAAGAAGTTGCTCTAATAAAAGCCTAGGCTTCAATAATTTTACCAGCAAACACTTGGGAAGTTTCACAGAAACAAAAGATTCCAAAGCCAATGAAATTATTGCAAAGCACTAAAAAGATGAACTCCCAACTTATTTTCTAAAATTAGTATAACAAATGTTATACTAAAAGATGACATGAAACATAGATCTGTCTCATGTCAAAAATATTAAATAAAGGTTTATTAAAAGCACTTGATAAAATTCAAAGTCTATTTTGAGGATTTGAAGCAAACAGAGTCCAGGTATTCATTCTTTATCAAATAAAAATAATCTACAACATCCTGCTTAAAGAAAGACAAATATTGTATAATCTCATTTACATGTGGAATCTAAAAAGGCTGAACTCATAGAAACAGAGAGAAGAAGAGTGGTTACCAGGTGTGGGGGTGAGGGTTGGAGTGGGGAGACGTTGGTCAAAGGGTACAAACTTTCAGTTACAAGATGAATAAGTTCTGGGGATCTAACATACAGCATGGTGACTATAGTTAATACTGTATTATATTACTGAAAGTTGCTAAGAGAGTAGATCTGAAATGTTCTCACCACAAAAAAGAAATGGTAATTATACAACATGTGGAAGTGTTAGCTAACACTATTGTGGGGACCATTTTGCAATATATAAGTGTATCAAATCAGCACCTTGTACACCTTAAACTTATACAATACTACATGTTGATTATATCTCAAAAAAATAAAACATCCTGCTTAATGGTAAAAGATTAAGTTAAAAACAAGTAGCCATACTTTATGGATATTATTTAGTATTGCTTTGGAAATCCTGGGTAATGACATGACACAAGAAAAACCAGAAGTATATAAATCTTGGAAAGATGATTGTCTGCCTGAAAAAATATAAAACAGTAACTGAAAAGCAATTAGGACTAATTAGAGAACTCAGTTACAAAATAAAAATATTAAAACAAATCAATAAATTTCCTTCATATCACCATTAGAAAAGAGAAAATCTATAAATACCTAAAAATCTATATACAAATAAAACATAATACTCTGAGACACAAAAGATGGCATAATTAGAATAAATAGAAAAACAGGCTAAATTTTCATGTGAGAAAGGTCAATATTTTGACATGTGTGTTCATTTTTGTCCAAAGTTTTCTAGAGAATCATATAAAAGATTGCTACAGGGCCAGTCCCAGTGGCGTAGTGGTTAAGTTTGGCAAGCTCCACTTTGGCAGCCAGGGTTTGGTTCCCAGGCACGGACCTACACCAATCGTCTGTCAGTGGCCATGCTGTTGCAGCGGCTCACAAACCAAAAGAGGAAGATTGGCAATAGACGTCAGCTCAGGGCAAATCTTCCTTAGCAAAAAAAAAAAAAAAAAAAAGATTGCTACAGTTTCCAAAATATCCTTGATGTATTTTGAATAAACTTACATTAATTTTGCAGCTATTTTCATTTCTTATGTCATAGAGCCATTAGTTAATCTAATTATCTTTTGAGTGTATGGGGGGGTATCCCCCCTTTATTTCTTTTCCAGTCTCACTGGTACTGCCTTAGTTTAGCACCTAACTTTTCCACAAGAGTTCACCAGTAGGAGCTTTGACACATCTTATATGTCCTGAGTGTGGAAGGATAGTTTCGCACCTCCTTTGCCTAATCTCTCTTTAATGATCTTGCTAACATTATAAAGAACCCCATAAATGGCATTTCTATTTCCTGTCTCTTACAGCTTGAATATATTCTAGATATAGATATACATATATATAGGATATATTGGATATATTGAATATATCCAACAAGATAACTTTTCTAAGATCAGCTGATATCACTGCCTTCCTCAAAAATCTTTAATGGTTCCCAATTGCCTACAGCATGTCGATCAAGGGCTTTGGGTTGTCATTTGATATCGTCCAGAATCAAGGCCCAATCCCCCTCTCACGCATATCCACCTGTATTCTCCATCCTGTATCCATTCCCCAACCAAACTATACTTTCCTTTCTCCATAGCCACATTTTAACCATCGAAGTCTCAGACCAAATTTTACCTACTTCCATTGTGAAATTTGACCCCACCACTGTCTGAAATTCAAATGCTTTCTCCTCTGTGTTATGGTAACAATTTGTTCTCAAATCTACACTAGCATTTATTCTATTATTCCATTATGAAATATTTATTGTATGTGGTTATTTGTGTACTGCGTAAATGGTAAGGTCATTTAGGGTAGAGCTCATGTAATATTTATGCTTATGCTCCCTAGTGCACCACAGGCACAGTATCTTGTATTTAGTAAGTAATCAATAAATGTTTGATGAATTTATTTAAATTAGTAACTTTATGGAACAGAAGGGGGTACATATTACTCTTCAATTTAATTATAGCTATCATTTTCAGATGTTCAGCATGTTCCATATAATATGCTAAGCAACTTCCATTTTATTCTCACACAGCTTGATGAAATAGGTATTATTAGCCTCATTTGTTACATGATATACTAAGCACCTTCCATTTCATCCCATTTTATTCTCATACAACTCTACGAACTAGGTAGTTAGTGGCCTAATTTTTCAGTTAACCAAGAGAGTGTATCTTCCACCAAAAGTGGGCAGATAACAGTTCAAACCCAATTCAATTTGACTCTAAGCCTCTGTGTGTGTGCATGTATGCCTGTAAGCTACTGGAAGAAAAGATATATATTAAGCCCTAAGAATGAAGAAATGTGATGAAAGTTATAGAAGAAATATGTACTATACAATATGTACAAACATTTGTTACTGTGGAGCCACAAAGAATCACAGAGAAAGAAGAGGTCAGGGGACACTTTTTTTCTGGCCAAAGGCACTAAACTAGGGAATCAGGAGAGCAATGGTTCAGTGAGCTTAAGAAGGACTTGGGAAAAACCAGTGAATTGCATGGTATGTGAATCATATCACAATAAAGCTATTAAAAAATAATTACTTGGGGAGCTTTTTAAAAATTCAGATCTATGGGTACTACCTCAAGGAAATCTGCTTAGGCAGATCTTGAGAGGGACACAGGAATTTGCATTTTTAGAAATCACATCTAGCTAATTCTGATGCAGGAGTTCACTCTCAGTGTTTTGGAGAAGCACTGGCATAGATGGTTAAAAAATGCACAGCCATTATGTTTAGTTTTTCAGGTCACATACAACACATCTCCAGTGGTTCTATTCATATTACATGCCTCATGAACATCACCCTCTGAATCTGTGCAGTGTACAAATTGTACAGATGCAAGCAACATCCCTGTAAAAGATGGTGTGATAGGAGGAGAGAGGATTAACATTTCCTCAGTACTCACAATCTGCCCGTTATTGCACTAGGCGTGATAGATAGATGATAGATAGATAGATGATAGACAGACAGACAGATGGATAGATAAACCAAGCTTCTATGAGTTATGTAACAATCTTACGAACATCATTTAAAGTTAGGTATTATCAGGTCTGTTGTACATATGAAGAAACACATTCAGAGAACCTGAAGAACATTCACAATGTTGTACGGCTAGAAGTAATTCCCTCATTCATTCAATTTATAAATGGCAATTAATATTCACTATATGCCTGGCATGAAGGGAACTAAAACCAAATAATTGAAGAAAAATTTATTAGAGGAATGATATCACAGGGATAAGTCCCACCTGCTATGCTATATGCCAATAGGTACTCTATGTGGAATATAGGCTGAAGAAGTCACCTGTGATAAGGCGGTACTTTGTATTGATATTAGAACCAGGAACATCATAAAAGGATCCATACGATGTATGATGTATATATGTATCACAGTATGCTCTCACCATAAATATCATCTTCTTGCAGCAATGACTAAGATAGTCATCAAATAGCATTTCAATTTTTTAAATCCATAAATCTTCACTGAGCAAACACTGTGTGTCAAACCCTTGATAAGGATAACAAGAAAGAGCTCTGTACTTTTGATGCAACCTCAAAGGACCCCACTTGTAAATTAGGACAGCCTTGTAAATGGTTTGATAAAAATCACAGGGCCATTAAAACGTTTTCACTAAAAGCCTAACTGATTCACAGTGACCACTCTTTTCCATCTTCCTGGGAGAAGATTTTGCCTTTTCCTCCACTCTTCTTTATATCATTAAGTAAATACAATACCCCCCAAAGAAAACTATCTTCTAAAGACACACGTTGCCATGGGCTTATTATGGTTGCTTTTAAGGATACACAAAAGATTTCTTGATTTGGAGTAGAATTGGCAATGATTGTGCTGAGCCACTTCTCTGAAATGGTTAGTAAAATTAGAAAGGGAAAATAAGTAATTTAATTCTTAGATTCAAGGGGAACTATCATAAAAAGCAAGAAAGTATGGCTCTGCTTTAGCTTCCTAAACTCTATGGTGTTTTCTTGTTTTCATAAAGAATATGCTATTACCTTCATTAAAAGTAAACCATCAATAATCAGGAGATAAAGATGTACATGTAAATATTTTATAAGATCAAAAAATGATGTCAGGAAGTGTTATTCTTGCAAAACCAAAGTAAAATAATTACCAGCTTTAAATACATCATCTACAAAGCTAACACTTAGCAAAAAAGTTATCAAGATGATGAAAAGGAAGGAAAATATGATTGTGCAATTGGCAAAGAATTTAAGACAGTCTGTCACCCAAAAGGCCCAAGTCTCACTTTCAATCTCATCAATATTTTGATATAATATTCAACTTGTCTTTGGCCTTCTCACCAACTTTGCTTTTCTTCTGAACACCCAGTAGCACATTTCTACTCTTCAAATAGGAGTATTTCAAGATCTCAACGGCATTATCATTACACGCAGTCTGGTGTCTTTGGGAAAGCTCTTTATCACCAAACCACCACATGCAATATTTATATTCAACACCCCTGATAGGAGCTTTGACATTAAAAATTTAAAATATCAATGTTCTATTTGAACTTTTACACTGTCCTTGCCAAAAAAATAGTAGCACAAAGGCAAAAATACAAAGTATTTTAACACGTTCTTATGGAAAACGCCAAACATATACAAAAATAGAGAAAGGAGTAAAATGAACACACATGTAACTATGACATAGCTGCAAAAAATAACCAAGAGACAATCTTTTTCCTCTCAACTCAAATTCATCCTTCCCTCATATTATTTTTATACAAATATCATAAATATATCTTTCATCCACAAACTATTTCAGTTTATATTTCTAAAAATTAAGGAGTCGATTTTTAAACATAACCATTATACGATTATCTCAGGTAAAGATAAGAATAAGTCATGGATATAATCAAATATCCATACATGATAAAATTACTTTGAAAAAATACAAGTATTTGATGAAATTCATAAGCTATAATAGTAATTGCACTTACATGAATAAAATTTCAATACCATAATTTTGGACAAGCTTTGAAAACAAGTCTTGCTGTGGATTAAATGGCTTTTAGAATTTGATACAGAAAAAAAGAAATTTAGCATGTCTTCTCATAACCAAATGGTATGATTAGTCACACTATCTATGATTTGATTCAATTTATTTAATTTAAAGTACTAGAGCTATCAATAACATTATACTGTGGATTTTAACCCAAAAAGATGAGAGAGAATGAAAAACTAGTAAGGAAACTAAGGTCAAAATATGATCATAGAGCCTCCTACACCTTCATTTACCCACTTCCTACTTTTCCTTCTCTTGGTAAAGGTGAAAATTTAAGATTAGTTCATAAATTTCCCAGGAATTTTAGAGTAAGTTTAGAATTAACTTCAATAGATATTTATTACCTTTAGGAGAGCAAGTGCTGTGTTTCTGGTTACGTACTGAGTCTCAAAATTTCTACATGTAAGATGGAAATGAGTAATTTGCCATGCCCATCTCACAGGGATGTTGGGAAGTTCCCATAAAATAAGCATGTCTGTAAGGAAACATGCAAACACAACATCTTACTATAATTCCATGATTTAGAATAACTTGTCAACAATGCAACTTGGAAAGTGATATAACTGAGTATCATTTCATATTTATTTTTATTCCTAGCCACCATGCTGTAGTGAACAGTACACTGAAGTAGGAATGAATTTTTTATCAAAGCATCTACAGAATTTTGATTTTGATTTTAGTAATAATTTATTGTAACGTGGCCTGATTTCAAGGGTGCTTCATGGTGGTACTATTTGCAATTGTCTAGTATTTCAATGTTGAGACCCTATTCTTTCAATTCATTCTTCCAGGAATGATTAGCTCCTTCTGCTGGCAATACACACTATAGTGTAAGTTAAGGTTCTTGCTGTAGGTGCTCACAGTCTAGTGGCAAACACAAATAAATCATCTATTATGATGAAATATGTTGTAGGCTGTGATGTATGATTGAAGAACACATAGAGTAGGTTGAGAAGACACATCTGCATCTGAGGGGGATAAAAATTGGAGAAAGATATCCGTGTCTGAGAAGACTTTTCATAGCAGGTATTGCTTCAGTTGAACTTTGTAAAACGTGGAAATGTTAGCAAATTGAAGGTGGAAAAAAGAAGAAAGGCTTACAATTCTCTTTCACTGATTTGTGTATGTTTTTGTGCCAGTACCATGCCGTTTTGATTACTATAGCTTTGTAGTATATTTGAATTCAGGAATTGTGATACCTCCAGCTTTGTTCTTTTTCTCAGGATTGCTTTGGCTACTTGAGGTCTTTTGATGTTCCATACAAATTTTAGGATTCTTTGTTCTATTTCTGTGAGGAATGTCATTGCAATTGCATTGAATCTGTAGTTTCCTTTAGGTAATATGGACATTTTAACGATGTTTATTCTTCCAATCCATAAGCATGGAATATCTTTCCATTTCTTCATGTCTTCTTCCATTTCTTTCAATAATGGCTTACAGTTTTCAGTGTATAGGTCTTTTACCTCCCTGGTTAAATTTATTCCTGGGTATTTTATTCTTTTTGTTGAGATTGTAAATGGGATTATATTATTGATTTCTCTTTGTGCTACTTCATTGTTAGAGTACAGAAATGCAACTGATTTTTGTACATTGATTTTATACTTCGCAACTTTGATTATTTCTAATAGTTTTTGGTGAATTTTTTAGGGTTTTCTATATATAGCATCATGACATCGATAAACAGTGACAGTTTTACTTCTTACTTTCCTATTTGTATCTCTTATAAAACCACACATCTATGGACAGCTAATCTTCAACAAAGGAGCCGAGAACATACAATGGAGAAAGGAAAGTCTCTTCAATAAATGGCATTAGGAAAACTGGACAGCCACATGCAAAAGAATGAAAGCAGACCATTATCTTACACCATACACAAAAATTAACTCAAAATGGATTAAAGAATGGAATGTAAGGCCTGAAACCATAAAACTCTTAAAAGAAAATATAGGCAGTACACTCTTTGACATCAGTCTTAGCAGTATCTTTTTCAATACCATGTCTATTCAGGCGAGGGAAATAAAAGAAAAAATAAACAAATGGGGCTACATCATACTAAAAAGCTTCTGCATGGCAAAAAAAAAAAATTCAATAAAATGAAAAGACAACCCACCAACTGGGAGAAAATATTTGAAAACCATATGTACAACAAGGGGTTAATTTCCAAAATATATAAATAACCCATTCAACTCAACAACAACAAAAATAAACAAGCTGATCAAAAAATGGGCAGAGGACATGAACAGACATTTTTCCACAGATGATATACACATGACCGAGAGGTACATGAAAAGATGTTCAATGTCATTAATTATTAGGGAAATGCAAATCAAAACTATAATGAGATATCACCTCACACCCGTCAGAATGTCTGTAACTACCAAGACAAAAAAAAAAAACAAATGTTGGAGAGAATATGGAGAAAATAGAATTCTCATATACTGCTGGTAGGAGTGCAAACTGGTGCAGCCACTATGGAAAAAAGTATGGAGATTCCTCAAAAAACTAACAATAGAAACACCATATGATCCAGCTATCCCACTACTCGGTATTTATCCAAAGAACATGAAATCAGTAAGTCAAAAACACATATGTACCCCTATGTTTATTGCAGCATTATTCACAATAGCCAAGATGTGGAAGCAACCCAAGTGCCCAAAAATCAGATGAATGGATAAAGAAGATGTGATATATACATACAATGAAATACTACTCTGCCATAAAAAAGACAAAATTGTACCATTTGCAACAACATAGATGGACCTTGAGGGTGTTATGCTGAGCGAAATAAGTCAGAGAAAGACAGACACCATATGATTTCACTCATATGTGGAAGATAAACAAACAAATACATAGATAAGGAGAACAGATTAGTGGTCACCAGAAAAGAGGGGGTGGGCGAGGTCAAAGCAGTAAAGGGGCACAAATGTATGGTGATAGATAAAAACTTGACTGTTGGTGGTGAACACGCAGTTTATACAGAAACTGAAATATAGTGATTTATACCTGAAATTTACACAATGTTGTAAGCCAAATGACCTCAATAAAATAATTTAAAAAGAGAAACACAAAAATGAACAAAAGTATAGCCAGAAAGGAGATGGTGAGTGACAAAAATGGTGAAAAGTTGAGGCAAGGTGAGGACATAACTTAAAGATCCATTCACTAGAATGTGGACTACACTAAAGCAGAGATTTTTGTTTTGTTTGTTTATGTATCCTCAAGCATCTAGAAAAGTGCCTAGGACATAGAAGGAACTCAATAAACATTTAGTGATTAAATGCACATCAAGTTAAGGTTTTTGTAGTTTATTTCCAAAACAACAGAAGAGCAACTGAAGGCCACAAATGTGAGATTACCATGATCGTATTTAAGATTCAAAAAGATCACCCTGTTAGCAGCGTGAAAAACATTCACAAGTTAAGCCAGGCCAGAAGCTGGAAGACCAAGTAGAAGGCTACTGTGGTTCTCATAAGACATAATCAAAGCTGCTGATCCAACAATTTCATTCCAATGTTTATACCTCAGAAAAATGAAAACATGTCCACCCTCATACATGAATGTTCACAGAAGCATTATTCATAAGAGCTGAAAACTGGAAATAATCCAAATGAACATAACTGATGAAGAGATAAAATTCAGTACATTTAGATAATGCAATATTTTTCAGCAAGAAAAGGAATCAAGTACCAATACATGCTACCACAGGGATGAACTTTGAAAACATTATGCTAGGTGAAAGAAGCCAGGCACAAAAGACCACATGTTTGCACAATTACATTTGTATGCAATGTCCAGAATAGGAAATCTATAGAGACAGAATATAGATGAGTGGTTGCCTAGGGCTGAGCAGGGAAAGGAGGGAGGGGAATGCAGAGTGAGTCCTAATGGGTGCAGTATTTCTTAGTTTTATAGCTGAGTAGTATTCCATTGCATATATATACCCCATCATCTTTATCCATTTGTCCCTTGATGGGCACTTGGGTTGCTTCCATGTCTTGGCTATTGTGAATAAGGCTGCAATGAACACATGGGTACCTATGTTACTTTGGATTGTTGACTTCAGGTACTTTGCGTAGATACCCAGTAGTTGGATAGCTGATTCGTATGATATTTCTACTGTTAATTTTTTGAGAAATCTCCATACTGTTTTCCATAGTGGCTGCACTAGTTTGCATTCTCACCAGCAGTGTCTGAGGGTTCCCTTTTCTCCACACCCTCTCCAACATTTGTTATTTTTTGTCTTGGTAATTACAGCCATTCTAACGGGTGTGAGGTGATATCTCATTGTGGATTTGATTTCCATTTCCCTAATGATTAGTGATCTTTTCATGTGCCTGTTGACCATGTGTACATCTTCTTTGGAAAAATGTCTGTTTATATACTCTACACATTTTTTTATTGGGTTGTTGTTTTTTTTGTTGTTGAGTTGTACGGGTTCTTTTATGTATTTTCAAGATTAACCCCTTGTCAGATATAAGATTTGAAAATATTTTCTCCCACTTGGCGGGATGTCTTTTCATTTTATTGATGGTTTTGTTTGCCTTGCAGAAGCTTTTTAGTTTGATGTAGTCCCATTTGTTTATTTTTTCTTTTGTTTCCCTTGCCTGAGTAGACATGGTATTTTAAAAGATGCTTCTAAGACCTATGTCAAAGAGTGTACTGTCCATATTTTTTTCCAGGAGTTTTATGGTTTCACATATAACCTTCAAGTCTTTAAACCATTTTGAGTTAATTTTTGTGTATGCATGAGATAATGGTCTACTTTCATCCTTTTGCATGTGGCTGTCCAGATTTGCCAACACTATTTATTGAAGAGACTTTCCTTTCTCCATTGTGTGTTCTTGGTTCCTTTGTCAAAGATTAGCTGTCCATAGATGTTTCGTTTTATTTCTGGGCTTTCAATTCTATTCCATTGATCTATATATCTGTTTTGGTACCAGTACCATGTGGGTACAGTACCCTTTTAGGAAGGACCAAACTGTTCTAAATTAGATTGTGGTGATGGTTGCACAACCCTGTGAATATACTAAAACCATTGAATTGCACACTTTAAATGGGTGGATTGTGTGCTTTGTGAATTATATCACAATAAAGGTCTAGAGAAAAAGAGAGAGAATGAACCAAGGTCAGAAAGGTAGGGATGGGTAGAGAATGAAGAGTAAGTACTGATATGAAGGACATTACAGAGCTAAACGGGAGATTTATTCCCATTCATAGTAAGAAATATATGAGCCGGATATATTGCTTCTTAAAATGGTAAGAGATAGCTGTTGTTTACTAAGCAGTTAGTATATCGGAGGCCTTGTTTCAAGTGCTTTACATTTATTACCACATTTAATATTCACAAGAACCCAATATAATTATGCCTCTTTTACAGGTCATTAAACTGAGGCACAGAGCACTTAAGTAACTTGCTTATGATCACACATCTAGAAAGTGTTGGAGCCATTTTTTCAGCCAAAGTAGTTGGTGTCCAGAATCTGTGCTGTTAATCGCTATGGGATTCAACCTATCATGTTCTGCATAAAAGAACTGCCTATCACATCTTTACAAAACAAATTTGGGATTTCATGAAAGTAGATACCTCCTCCCTAATTAAGGAGCTTTAATGACAGGTAAACACACCTGACATCTTTCAACGTAATTATCTAAGAAGATTTTCCTTGAGCAAATGCTCTGAGAGGCAATGCAACCCAACTGCATAATATCTGGGATTTCCAAGCCAGGTACACCAGGGTTCAAATCCAAGTTTTATGACTTACTAGCTGTGTGGTCTTGAGAAGGGCATTTAATTTATCTGTATGATAATACATACCTCACAGTGTTCTTCAATAGATTACATGAGATAACATACAGTATCTGACACAGGTATAATCTCAATAAACAGTGATTGATTATTATTTGGGCAATCAGCCTTTGTATCTCCTGGAGTTTAACTATTTTCATGGTTAAGCTTCTGATTTACTAATTCTTTGAGGGTAACTGTTACTGAAGTGCTAGACAAACAGGGTACATTGCTAATGCATTGGTTTTAAGAAAAATCCTATAAAGGAGAAATCTAATGGCACTAGATTTTGTAGGATAATCTGATGGCCATAAAACACTGTTACATCTAGCTTAGTTTGAATATTCACCTAATATGGATAAGTCATAGATTATCCATAGGAGGGTATCAAGACATAAGTGTCAATTTAAGTCAAATAATAGATGCTATAATTGCAATTCCATTTCACATCCATTGTAAGTAATATCCCTCTTTTGCATAACACATCAGCAACAGTATCTAAAATTAAAATAACTGTTTAAAGTTTCTAAAGAAAGCTTTCCAAGATCCAAGTTTTTTATTTGTCTAGGAAAAAAAAGAGTTGGATGTCCTGTTATTTCCTATTTGCAGATGCATAAAGCAATCACTTTAGAAAATGAACACTTTGTTAAATTTATAGCTGGTGTGTTCTCATTTAGACTAATCTATGCTGGCTCAGCTTAACTACTGCATTGTCAGTGCCTGTCTTGCTAAGCACACCCAGCAAATTTCATAATGTCCAACATCGTAATAATGCATTATACATATTTTCCAAACATTACAATATAACTGCACATTTTATGGAAAGGGAAAGAACAGGAGAAAATTAAAGAAAAGATGCAATAAAGATGACTTTTCATTAACACCAGGCACCTGAACATTGACGTGGTTACTTATTTCCTCACTTGCAGATTAATGACAGTGTTTACCCCTTGATATTGACAAGGACATAATACATCTTGACAAATGATTAAAGAGGCTGCAGTAGAGTTTATTTCTTGGTAGTGTCAACTGCCCTTCCTTTGGCATGATGTGAAAAGCTTACATCAGCTGTAATTTTTAGTAACACCCTTCTGTGGCATTCTCTTACAACTTTACAAAACGAGTGTGATAAATTGATTATGCTAACAAGTGTGGGCTGCAGTGTGTGGTTTACTGGAGATTGTATCTGGTTTCTAAATCAGAAGAATGATGACAATGTTACATATTAAAATCAATAGTTGTTTAATATTCCCATAAAGCCTAAAGGTTTGTGATAAAGAGTTAAAGATAATCTATTCTGTCTTGTAATACTTGTTTAAGCAAGATTGTTGCATTAAATTACTGCTCAATAAGGATACAAGTAATCAAATGAGGTGGAGTTTTGAGTGTTAGGTGAGAAAGAATAATGGCAGCTTTAAAGCATAGGCCATTTAAAAAGAAACTTTACATTTTTGTTTTTTTAATTTGAAAATGGGATTTCTAAGCTAATCGCCCACTATTTAGGACTCTGATAACTCAAAATAAGCAATGATAAGCTTTTAATATCATTGTGACATATTTGTACTTCAAGACTCGGTAATATTTGGAACTAAAAAAAGAATTTCAAAAGAATTTTTATTTTCTCAATTTTCATTTTTATTCTGCTTTTCTATATCCTAATCAATTAAATTCTGTATTTGAAATAATATTTTCTAGTGCACATTATGACTTGTATTGAAGCAACCTATCAAGCAAGAAATCTACTTATCTATCAAATACAGA
Organism: Equus quagga; assembly: GCF_021613505.1. Lineage (NCBI taxonomy): Eukaryota > Metazoa > Chordata > Mammalia > Perissodactyla > Equidae > Equus > Equus quagga. The sequence goes on from NC_060276.1 coordinate 99,888,960, forward strand.
TTTAGGCATATCAAATTTAAAGTTACATTTAGTAATGATAAGTGAAAGTATTTAGGCAAAAGTGGGAGAGAGTAGACAGAGTCTAGAAGACAGGCAAAGACTAGGAAGGGATATACACTGCAAAATTGGTGACACAGAGGTGGTGAAAAATGCCTTGAGAATGGGGAGGGGGAGTGGCTGGACTGAACAGGGAGAGAAGTGCAGAGGGTAAAAGCTGTAGCTATGGATACATAGAGAGAGGAAGAGACGGAGTGTGAAGAGAACCACTGAAGGAGCTGGTGGAGGTGCCTATGGAATGCACAGAAAGAATCAGGAGATCACACAGGTAAGAAAGTCCAAAAAAAGGTCCAAATGTGGAGAAAGGAATGATTAACCAACTTGACTTTTGCCTAAAATTCAACAAGAATGAAGATTTATAAAATGCTACTAGATTGATAATAAAGAGATCACTGCATTTCAAAAGCACAGTTTAATAAACAATTGTGAGCAATGAGTTAAGGAACATATATTTAAAAAATAGGAACAAAAGTTGTAGACATAATTCTGGAATTCTCCATCCTGAAAGGAAGGAAAGGGAAGTTGGAAACATATGAAAGGTTCAAATAAAACTTGTTGCTGTTGTTGCACAAAATGGAAAAACAATCCCCTGCTGCTAGTGACAGACCAGGAAGGTATTGGGAAAAATAGATTATAAATTTTTAAATGATAAAGAAAAGGGAAGGATCCAAGGAAGAAGGAAAGAAGATGAAAGCACAAAGTAGGAGAGGGAAAAGGGATATCTCTCTGTAACAGAAATGCTTGTGGAAATGTGAGCTTAAATAGTGCATAAGGAAACGTTTTTAAATGTCAGGATGTGTAACTTTTATAAAATACCTGTGGAACTTCTATTTCTAACATTTAAAGCAGAGATTTACCAAGAATAATGAATAGAACGAATAAGACAGATCATTGCAGAACTGTTAACAGTGAAACTGGCATCCACCTGTGATATGTCTCTTAACAGATATGACACCACGAAAGACCCAGCTTTTATCACTCAACTCTACCCCCCATAAATTGATTTATGAATTTAACCTCCAACTACAGGGTAAAATGGAATACAGAGAAAGATGGCATTTTGAATGGATGACCTCATAACTACCTCTAAATTATACAAATTAAGAAATGAAATTATCAGAAACTTTGGTACAATGTAATTCTGGTTTCATAAGAGAATTAAAAATTGGTTAAATAGGATTCCTGAATAATATCATAGAAATTCTTTAAGAGAAGAGTGTCTTGATATTGGAAAAACAGTGTTAAGCCATTCTCCTCTCTTCCAGAGCCCTCCTGTGTTCTCAGTCCCTCTCCTTTATCATCTACTTTTTTTACTGATGTGACATTAATTTATAATAATGTGTAAGTTTCAGGTGTACATTATAATTAGACATCTGTATATACTACAGTGTGCTCACCATCAATCTGCTGTCTGCTTCTATGAGTTTTTGTTTTGTTTTGTTTTGTTTTTATCTTCCAGATGAGTGTAATCATACAGTATTTGTCTTTCTCCATCTGACATATTTCACTTAGGATAATACCTTCAAGGTCCAACTATGTTGTTGTAAATGGCAACATTTCATCTTTTTTATGGCTGAGTAGTATTCCATTCTATGTGTGTATGTATGTATCTATAAGTGTGTGTGTGTGTGTGTGTATGTATACACATACCCCCCACATCTTCTTTATCCATTCATCTGTCAATAGGCACTAATGTTGTTTACACAACTTGGCTACTGCAAATAATGCTGCAGTGAACATAAGGGTGCATATATCTTTTTTGGATTACTGTTTTCATATTCTTTAGAAGAATACCCAGCAGTGGAACAGCTGAATCATATGGTTGTTCTATTCTTAATTTTTTGAAGAAACTCCACACTGTTTTCCGTAGCGGCTGTACCAGTTTACCTTCTCACTAGCATATGAAGGCTCCCTTTTCTCCACATTCTCTCCAACACTTGTCATTTTTTGTCTTGGTAATTATAGTCATTCTAATGGGAATGAGGTGAGATCTCACTGTGGTTTTGATTTGCATTTCCCTAACAATTAGTGATATTGAACATTTTTTCATCTGCTTGTCGGCCATCTGTATATCTTCTTTGGAAAAATGTCTATTCAAATCCTCTGCCCATTTGTAATTCAGGTTGGTTTTATTTGTTGTTATTGAGTTGTATGAGTTCTTTATATATTTTGGATATTAACCCCTTATCAGATATATGATTTGCAGATATTCGTTTCCCATTTGGTAAGTTGTCTTTTCATTTTGTTGATGGTTTCCTATCTTGTGCAGAAGTTTTTTACTTGGATGTAGTCCATTCATTTATTTTTTTTGCTTTTGCTTTTGCTTTTGTTTCCCTCCCCCAAGGAGCCTTATCCAAAAAGATATTGCTAAGACCAATGTTAAAGTGGGTAGTACCTATATTTTCTTCTAGGAGTTTTATGGATTCAGGTCTTACATTCAAGTCTTCAATCCATTTTGAGTTAATTTCTTGGGCATGGTACAAGATAATGGTCTACTTTCATCCTTTAGATGTGGCTGTCCAGTTTTCCCAACACCATTTATTGAAGAGACTTTCCTTTCTCCATTGTATGCTCTTGGCTCCTTTGTCATAAATCAGTTGTTCATATATGTGTGGGTTTATTTCTAGGCTCTAAATTCTGTTCCATTGATCTGTGTGTCTGTTTTTCTACCAGTACCATACCGTTTTGATTATTATAGCTTTGTAGTATAGTTTGAAACAAGGGAGTATAATCTCTCTGGCTTTGTTCTCTTTTCTCAGGATTGCTTTCGTTATTTGGAGTCTTTTGTGGTTCCACATAAATTTTAGGATTCTTTGCTCTATATCTGTGAAAAACGCCACTGTGATTTTGATAGGGATTGCACTGAACTTATAGATTGCTTTAGGCAATACGGACATTTTAACTATGTTAATTCTTCTAATCCATGAGTATGGAATTTCTATTTCTTTGTGTCTTCCTCAATTTCTTTAAGTAATGTCTTCTAGTTGTCATTGTAGAGGTCTTTTGCCTCCTTGGTTAAATTTTTTCCTAGGTATTTTATTCTTTTTGTTGAGATTGTAAATGGGATTGTTTTCTTAGCTTCTCATTTTTATAGTTCATTGTTAGCATATACAAATGCAATAGATTTTTGTATATTGATTTTGTACATTGCAACTTTATTGATTTATTATTGTGAATAGCCTTTTGGTGAAGCTTTTAAGGTTTTCTATATATAAAATTATGCCATTTTAAAATAGTGGCAGCATTACCTCTTGCTTTCTAATTTGAATGACTTTTATTTCTTTTTCTTGTCTAATTTGTTTGACTAGGACTTTCAGTACTATGTTGAATAAAAGTGGTGAGAGTGGGCATCCTTGTCTTTTTCCTGATCTTAAACTAAACAGTTTTTCACCACTGAGTGTGATGTTAGCTGTGGGTTTGTCACATATGGCCTTGATAATGTTGAGATACTTTCCTTCTATACCCACTTTATTGGGAGTATTTATCATAAATGGATGTTGAATCTTGTCAAATGCTTTTTCTGCATCTATTGAGATGATCATATGATTTTTATCCTTGATTTGTTAATGTGCTGTATCATGTTGATTGATTTGCAGATGTTGAGCCATCCTTGCATCCCTGGAATAAATCCCACTTGATCATGGTGTATGATACTTTTAATATATTGTTGTAATTGGTTTGCTAATATTTTGCTGGCAATTTTGGCATCTGTGTTCATCAGAGATATTGGCCTATACTTTTCTTTTCTTGTGTTGTCTTTGCCTGGTTTCAGTATCAGGGTAAGGTTAGCCTCATATGATGAGTTAGGAAGCATTCCCTCCTCTTCAATTTTTTGGAAAATTTGGGAAGGATAGGTATTAAATCTTTGAATGTTTGGTAGAATTCACCAGTAAAACCATCTGGCCCTGGACTTTTGTTTTAGAGGAGGTTTTTTATTACTGTTTCAATCTCCTTAGTAGTGATTGGTCTATTCAGATTTTTCGTGGTTCAGTCTTAGAAGATTGTATGATTCTAAGTATTTATCCATTTCTTCTAAATTTTCTAATTTTTTGTATATCTCTGCTTATCATAGTCTCCTATGATCCTTTGTGTTTCTGTGGTATCTGTTGTAACTTTTCCTCTTTCATTTCTGATTTTATTTAGTTGAGCCTTCTATATTTTTTTTAGTGAGTCTAGCTAAAGTTTTATCAATTTTGCTTATTTTTTCAAGGAACCACGTCTTAGTTTCACTGATCTTTTCTATTGTCTTTTTTGTCTCTATCTCATTTATTTCTGCTCTAATTTTTATTATTTCCTTCCTTCAACTGACTTTGGGCTTCACTTGGTCTTCCTTTTCTAGCTATTTTAGGTGTAACATTAGATTGTTTGCAGATTTTTCTTGTTTCTTGAGGTAGGCCTTTATTGCTATAAACTTTCTTAGTACTGCTTTTACTGCATCCCATAGATTTTGGTATGTGATATTTTCATTTTCATTTTTCTCCATGTAGGTTTTGATTTCCCCTATGATTTCTTCATTGAACCAACAGTTTTTCAGGAGCATCAGCATTCAGTAGTTCTTTAATCTCCACATACTTGTGATTTTTCCCCTTTTCTTCCTGTAATTGACTTCTAGTTTCATACTGTTGTGGTCAAAAAAAATGCTTGACATGATTTCAATCTTCTTAAACCTATTGAGACTTGTTTCGTGTCCCAGCATATGGTGTATCATTGAGAATGTTCCATGTGCACTTGAGAAGAATATGTATTCTGCTGCTTTTGGATGGAATGTTCTACATATATCTATTTGGTCTATCTGGTCTAATGTGTCATTTATGGCCAATATTTCCTTGTTAACCTTCTGTCTGGATGATCTCTCCATTGATGTAAGTAGGATATTAAAGTTCCCTAGTATTATTGTATTGCTGTCAATTACTCCCCTTAGGTTTGTTAATAGTTGCTTTATATACTTTGGTGCTCCTATGTTGTGTGCATATAAAAATAAATATTATATCTTCTTGATGAATTTTCCCCTTTATCATTATATAACGTCCATCTTTGTCTCTTGTTATCTTGTTTATCTTGAATTCTACTTTGTCTAATAAGTCTATCTACACTCACTTTCTTTTGGTTGTCATTTGCTTAGGGTATCACCATCCACCCCTTCACTTTGAGCTATGTTTGTCTTTCGAGTGAAGATGAGTCTCCTAAGGCAGTGTATTAGTTGGGTCTTGTTTTTTAATCCATCCAACCACTCTGTGCCTTTGGATTGGTGAGTTCAGTTCATTTACATTTAAGGTGCTTATTGATATATGAGGACTTACTACTGCCATTTTATCTTTTGTTTTCTGATTGTTCTATATGCCCATTGTTTCTTTTCACTTTTGTCTCTGTCATTTTAGTTTGGTGGTTTTCTATGATGTATTTCTCAGTTACTTCTTTTTCATGTTTTGTGTTTCTACCCTACATTTTTGTTTTGTGGTTACCATGAGGTTTGTATACAATGTCCCATAGATAAAAGTCTTTTTTCTGCTGATAATGTCTTATCTTCATTTGTCTATACAAGTTCTGTCATTTTCCTCCTCCCCTTTTATGTTTTTGTTGCCGGTTATCCTTTTTTTATTATGTGAGAGCATATTGCAGTATTTCTACTTATTTTTAATGATTTTTTTTCCCTTTTAACCTTTATGCTATAGCTGTTTAACAGCCTATTCTGTAATAGCTTTGTAATTTTCTGGTTCTGTGTATCACCTCATTCAGTTTTCTGTATTTATGTCCTTCTGTTTCTGGTAGAAGAGTTCCTTTCAACATTTCTTGTAAGGCAAGTCTAGTAGTGGTGAACCCACTCAGCTTTTGATTGTCTGGGAAAACCTTTATTTCTCCTTCATATATGAAGAATAACCTTGCTTGATAGAGTATTCCTGGTTGAAAGTTTTATCTTTCAATATTTTGAATGTGTCATTCCAGTCTCTCCTGGCCTGTAGAGTTTCTGCTGAGAAATCTGCTGAGAGACTAATGGGGGTTCCATTGTAAGTTACTATCTTTTTTCCCCTGGCTGGCTTTGAAATTCTTGGTCATCGACTTTTGGCAGTTTTAATATAATGTGTGTCTTGGAGAAGGTATTTTTGCATTGAGATAATTAGGTATTCTATTAGCTTCATGTACTTGTATATCCAGTTCCTTCCCCAAATTTGGGAAGTTCTCAGCTATTATTTCTTTAAATAAGTTCTCTGCTCCCTTCTCCCTCTCTTCTCCTTCTGGGATACCACTTATCCTTATGTTGCTTTTTCTAATGGAGTCGAATGTTTCTCACAGAATTTCTTCATTTTTAAAAAACCTTAGATCTCTCTCTTCCACTTGAATCATTTCTAGATTTCTATCTTCAGTCTTGCTAAACCTCTCTTCCATATGGTCTGCTCTATAGCCAATGTTTTCTACTATATTCTTCATCTCATTTATTGAGTTCTTCAGCTCCATAATTTCTGTTTGGATCTATTTTAGAGTTTCAATCTCTTTGGAGAAGTACTCCTTCTCTTCATTAATTTTATTCCTGAGTTCATCAAACTGTCTATCTGAGTTCTCTTGTAGCTCATTGAGTTTCTTCATGACAGCTATTTTGAATTCTCTGTCAGTTAGATTGCAATCTTCCATGACTTCAAGCTTAGTTTCTGGAGAATTGTCATTTTTGTGTGTGTGATACTGTGTTACTGTAATTTTATGGTGCTTGATAAATTGTTCCTCTACTGGTGCATTTGAGGTAGTAAATGCCTTTCTTATTTAGATAAGGCTTTGTTTACTTTGATTTTTAGCTGCTTCTGGTTGTATTCGAGAGCCTGCAGTTTCCACCCTCCACTGCCTCAGCCAGAGGTCTGGTCAGTGCCCTCAGTGTGCTGCTTGTGCCTCCAAAGTTGCTGGTGCCTTGCTGCTGCTGGTGTCCCTGTGGAAGCAGGCATTGCCACTGGGTCACCAGGCTGATGAGTGCCTTTGCTGCTTCCAGAGTCACTTGGGTTGCAAATCCCCGCACTGTGGTGGGGGAAGGAGGAAGATGGGGCCCAAGCCAGATCACCAGTGCCTCTGTTACGTCCAGGCTTGTTAGGTCCAGAGGCACTGCTGCCACAGGTGAGGGAGCTGGGGTTATGGGCGCCACTGCAGCTGTAGAAGAGGACAGGGACATGCACACTGCCTCTGCTGCTGCTCCTGGGTTTTCTGCAGGTGCTAGTATTGCCACTGCTAAGGGCACTGGGTTTGCAGGTGTCACCACTACCACTGGTACTAGACACAGTTCCTACTAGAAGGCCAGGGTCACAGGTGCTGCTGCACCTGCTATGTGGAAGGGTACCTGGGTTGTGGGTACTGTCATAGTTCCTGGAGCCTCTTGTCACAGGCACTGCCACGGTTCATCGAGCCTCCAGTCTTGGGCACCCCCATGGTTCCTGGAGCCCCAAGTTGCTGAGGCACTGCCACTGCTGCTGGTGGAAGTGGAGGGGCTAGGGTGTGAGTGCCACTGTGATTCTTATAACTTTAGGTCACAGGCACCACCACCACTGCCAGAGGCACCAGATCTTAGATGCAGCTCTTGCTGCCAGGAGGGCCAGGGTTGGAGGTGCTACCTCCACTACCAAGGGAGGGGCAGGGGGCTGGGTTATGGGTACTGACACAGTTCCTGGAGCTTCCAGTCATGGGAGCTGTGGTGGTTCCTGAAGCCTCTGGTGGCCTGCATTGCCTCAGTTTCTGGAGCCTCCAGGCATGGGGGTTGCTACAGTTCCTAGAGCCTCTGGTCTCTGGAGCAGCCACTGCTTCTCCCCTAGTTCTGCTGGGTCCACGAGGTCCAGTCCACCCACCTTCAGATGTACAGATGTATGGATCTCTCAGGTGTCCTGGTGTGCTGTGCAGAGGATCCTTTGTTGGTCTATGGATGTCCTACTGGTTGTAACTTAGAGGGGAGAGACAATGGGAGCAACTCACACAGCCATGATACTGACATCACTCCTCTATCATCCACACTTCTTAAGAGTATAGTCCACAACCACTGCCTTCCGCCTCCTCCCCTCCTGTTTCATGAGCCATCCCTGAAATTCAACTTACTAAAGTCATATAAGCCCTCCTAATCATCAAATCCATTTGACATGTTTCAGTTTTTATCTTACCGAACTTATCTCTTGATTTTTAAATATTAGATCAGTCTACTTTTCCTGAAATTCTTCCATTGGTTTCCTTGAAATCACACTCATTCACTTATTCATTCATTCACTCAATAAATACTGATTTTAAAACAATGATTTGCCAAGAATCTTTCCTACAGTTAGTTTTCATTCTTTGAGCATTTTGATACTGCTCTCCCTTTTCTTACTCCCTAAATGTCCTCCTCAATTCACATAAAACTCCAGATGATTGCACCTAACCTGAAGGTTTTAGCCATCACTGATATCAACAATGTCCAATGGAGAACATTGGAAGCATGGACAAAAATTCCCTATGGAACACATCAGCATCTGTGGTAGGCCGGCCTTTTAAAAGTATAATCCTCCACAAGGTGGATTCTAATATACTCCACTCCTGGAATGAGAATCACTGGCGTACAAAGAAGTATGCTACTAATGAGATTTTGTTGTACTTCTGGAATATGTAGAGGCAGGAAAATTGGGGAAGCCACTGAAACTCTAGGATAGGTGTTACCAAATTTATATCTACAGAGTAGGCCAATCACCAGTTCAAGCACAAGTGGATATTATAGACCTCAAACTCTTTAAAACTGAAATCAATGCCACTCCCCCCAATTTCATCTTCACTCCCACCTCACAATATCTCCTTCTCTGGTGTTCTCTATAATATTGGTAGCATCGTTATCTATCCAGTCACCAAAGCAAGAAACATGGGAGTTTTCTTAGGTATCTCCATCTCCTGCCATTTTTCATTTATCACTAAGTCCTTTGGGTCTTTTTATGACAGCTTTCTGAGATATACATCACACACCCAAAATTCACTCTTTTGAAGTGCGCAATTCACTGGGTTTTAGTATATTCACAATGTTGTGCAATAATCACAACTATCAAATTCCAGAACATTTTCATTACTACAAAAAGAAACTCTGTACCCATTAGCAGTTACTCCCCATCCTCCAGCACTTGGAAACCACTAATCTACTTTCTGTCTCTATGGATTTGGGGCAAATATGTGGTCTTTTGTATCTGACTTAGTCCTGTTTTAACATAATCATTTCTAGAGTTCAACTTCTCATCTCCATTCCTGCTTGTCTGGACTATTGTGATGATCTCACATATCCCTGTGACATATAGCCAGTAGATTTACCTAAAGCATAAATCTGACCAGATTACTCCCCTGCTTAAAACCCCTCAGTGGTTAACAATCACCTACAGATGAAGTCCAAACTGTTTAACATGGCATAAAGGTCACTCCATGATCTGACCCCCACCTAATGCTCCTCAGTCTCTCTTGACATCAAATGTCTCATGCTTTAAGCTCTGACAACACTGAATTACTAATAGTTTCCAGCAAGCACAATGTTGCTCTTCCCCTCTTTGCCTTTGCTCAAGTCCCTTCATTTCAGAATGTTCTCCTCACCAGGCCAATGCTTACTTGTCCTTTAAGACGCAGCTTTTGATTACTTAAGAAGTTTTTCCTTATATCCTAGGATCATAGTTTCCTCCTGAATGCTTCAAGAATATTCTGTGAAGATGCATATTACTGCATTTATCACATTATTTTATAATTATCTGCCTAAGTGCCTCTTGTCCTCACTACACTGTGAGGTCTTCGGGATGACAAGACCAACATAGTCATCTCTAACTCCCAAGTTCCCTGTAGAATTCTAAGAATATGGTAGGCCTTCCAAATGTATTTGAAAAGGCATGAATGAAGAGTTCATCAATGGATTAATTAATATGCAAACTTACTGAGGAATGATTAATTGAATGACCTTAAACATTACCGGGCATACTTTGAAAAACTTGTCTGGTCCATGAAGCAGTAAAACAAAAGACATAGATCAACTGTGCAGGAAAAGAATGAAGCAGTGAGAATAGAAATTTGGAAATTAGACATTGTGAATTTTCTTTAATCAGAAAATTTCAATGCAAGGGTAGATAATCATGAATTGTAGATGGTGAATGGGGGAAATTATACTGAGAACTGAGTGAGATTCAATGATTTCCATGATCATGCAAATCAGAATCCTATTATTTTATCATGGAACAATAAATGATACGTCCACATAGATACAATTTTGAGTGGGGGAAATGGAATCTAATGAACATCAAAGCAAATTACCAACATGGACAATCAACAGGGTCATAATTAGAAGAAAGGTGGTCTAACATTTTGAAAGCCTATCAATCATTTTTAAAATGAGCTACATACCTACCATCTTTGATATGAAGCTAGCTATAGATCCTCCAAATAATATTATGTTAGAGGACACTGCAACTCTTTGTGAATACTACATTTCTTCAACCATCCAATACTGTTCATTATATGCTTGAAGTAGTGGTTGGCCTTAATAAACAGATTGAGATTCTCTTTAAAATTTGGTTTTTTGGTTACACTTAGATTTTTTTTCCCTGCATAGACTTAAGGTTGCTTCACTTCAACATCCACCATGGCTATGCTGACACTCTAGAAAATCCTAACAAAACCTTCAAGCCTGGCTTTGTAAACTTCTGTTGCGATGGGAAATAAAGCAGTGGTGTTGAAACCAGTGGTGTTGAAACCTTATAAAATAAAGTCCCTTGTTGCTATGGTAATGTATAGTTCATACAGGCTCAAAGAAAGAACTCTTTTTTCTGATTCACCTAGGTCCTGTTTTTGCACTGGCGATATTTAGATCATGAAAGGTTTTGGAGAGACAAGCATTTGCTATAAGCAGGTAAAGACTACACATTCATTTTTAGTCTATAGAAGCAGATTGTGAGCACACAAATTCACATTCAATTAATTCATTGAGGCAATATTCAATGTATGGTAGTGATTCACCACTCATTCAGAATGCTCCTTCTATGTTTTCTCTCCTCTTAAAATGTCCTAGTGCAACTAAACACTTTTTATATTTTTACATTGTTTGGTTTGCTTCTAACAGACTCACAATGAATCACATCATTTGGTCAGTTTATAAGGAAGAGTCATATTCATTAGATACCAATATTCAAAATAAAGGAAAACTGAAGCGTTGATTTCCCACCAAATATAATCTACAATCCTGATTTTTTTTAAAAAAGTAAAACATAGTACTTTTGCTTGTTTCCAATTCACCATTGGTTCCTGTACAATGAACACACGATGCTAGGAAATATATAACTTACAGACACCTATTAGAAATACGTATATTTCTGTGTATGGGCATACGTATCATTCTGTTTAAAAACGTTTTCTAAAAATCACAATGAATCGTATAAAAATCTGTTTAAAACTTGAAACATATCACAGAGTTACTATACTGATGCTCTAGGAACACACACACACCCCTACACACGTACACACACACACAGTGTTTCTGGAATACTTGGTATGTAAAAATCTCCATAGCAAATGGTACATTGGCACACTGAAAGGACTGATCATTATCCAAAATGTACATTTGCTCCTTTCCTATATGAAAATACATATAACTTATGTTGCCTAGAAATCTAACCTATAATGATATTTACAATAAAATGTTTAATTTTTAATTATTTTGAAGGGTGTATAAAGGCTGTTCAAGAGTAACAAATGTTGGTAAATTTTAAGAAGAAATATCTTAAATTTACTTATGTTCTTTTTACCCATGTGATCCTATTGGATCAAATATATACATATGCTTCCTTGAAAGAGGAACTATAATGTAATAATGTGTCATATATTAAATTATTCTCTCTATTACACTGTTTGCTTTGCAAACACACCCTACATAACAGGCAAAGCCACTAGAAGCTCCTCAGAAACTTGCCACCTCATCACAAAGAGAATGGGATGCCTCTGCCTCTATGTTCCTTGTGAACCTTCTAATACAGACTTTATCACTCTATACTCTATGTGTTGGTCTCCCACTTTACACTGTGAGCTCTTTGAGACCAGGGACCACATTTAGGCATTTTAATCTTCCCAGCAATAGAGCTTGGCTGTAAATATTTATTGAATTAATGAATGGTAATAAATGAATGGCACTTATCACAATGTACTGTGTACTATTATCAGTTACATACATGTCTAATGACTACTTCCTCTGACCACTAAATAATATGCTTGAGAATCATAGGACTGTTCTACACGTATTTATATACAGTTTTCCCTGGCACACTAACCAGGTGTCTAGTAAACATCAAATTTTAATTAGAGATGTGTAAAGTTTGGGAGTAGTAAAAGTGCAAACTACAAAATTTCCTATTGTTGTTTCAATGACTTTTTTAGACAGTAACAACTACTCCCTTCCTTCCTGTACTTTGTTCTGAGTTACAGTGGAGAAATTTTGCCCCCAGAAGCATTAGGCTTTTGATACACTTGGCCCTAGTTTACAAGGTGAGCTTCTTTCTGAAGATACTATTTCTTGTCTTCCCTTTGGGGGATGGATTTGAGAGGCCTTACAGATACGCTAGATACTGCTCTATCTTGAAACCTCTGGAATATTCCCCAAATAGACTACAAGTCCTTTGGCATCAGGAGAGACTTAAGTCTAATATAAGGTCTTTCTTAGTACTCACCTTTAATAACCCTGTTGAGACATTTTCTTCTAATAATACACCTTTCAACTGAATCATTGTGGCACCTACCATCTGTGGAGTACTTCTACAATATAGTTCAAATTTTAAACAGAATTTTATAGAAGTCACTGTGATATTTAGAAAATGTTTTAAAACAGCATAATAAGACCAGAATGAAATTTCACAGAGTCAAAGCTCCAATGTCATACTGACCTTTGAAACTTAGGAGGCTTATTTATGAAAGAACATTATTATAATTATAAAGTTAAAATAATAGCAACCATTACATTCTTTTAGAATTCATATTGAATTATCAGTGTAATTCCTGAGAATAATAACGACTTCAGGTATTCATACACCAATCTGACATTGTTAGCTATAGTTTAGAATCAAACAAAGCATTTTATTTAGAGTTCAAAACTCACAAAGCCTTGTGAACAGGTCAAGCAAACTCTAATATACTACATCTGCTCCTGTGGTTGCTCCATTTTTTTAGATAAAATGTCATTCAAATAGTCTTTTCGCTATTCCCACTTGAGTTACTAGACTATTCAGGAAACTCATGGGGAGAACGATTACTTATTCATGAAAGCAGAGTTTCTTTGGTCATCCTAGATTTGACTGGCATTAGAAGCAACTATGTCTGACTCCAACGATTTAAATATTCATCATAGCATAATCATGGCATTTAAATATCTAAGCAGTGGAAGTTTCAGAGTAATTCTCATTTTGGAATAAATGTAGCCCATTTTACATAGATCACCTAACACAATGACATAGCATTACATTCCTGATAACTTTACTGTTTGGCAAACTAAAATACAGAATATTTAGAACTCTGTTAAAATATCCTACCAAAAGTTTCTTAGATTATTAAGCAATTTTATCCGAAAACTGACAAATAAGAAATGAATCCTTATAATGATTGTATGCATACGCCTCCCTTTGAATGAATTAAGTCTCCCTGTAATGATATGCATAACTTAAAATTTTATGACTGGATCACTGTATATAAAATCACTCTTGCAGGATGCTTTCGTAAACTGCTCCCCTCTCAGAGAACCGCAGTATAGATTTACATGCAGGATTGGGGGTGTACACAAATAAATAAATATTCCCATGCACTGAGCTTGCTGAAATCTCTATGTAACAGACACAACACACTAAATACTGTAATATAAAATATCACTCTCTAATTTCTCACTACTAGGAATAAATAATCTTTTATAGATTGTAGGACATCATTTGACAGTGAACCTAAGCTTAAATTTAGATTTTAGTGAGAGAACTCCAATTGAGTTCATTATCAAAAACAAGCAATAAAGCAATCCAAGAAAATGTTAAATTTCTCCATCAGGGGCCAGCTCCATAGCTGAGTGGTTAACTTCACGCACTCCGCTTCTGGGGCAGCACAGAGTTTTTCAAGTTTGGATTCTGGGCGCCGCAGACACGGCACCACTTGTCAGGCCATGTTGAGGTGGCATCCCACATAGCACAACCAGAGGCACTCACAACTAGAATATACAACTATGTACTGGGGGTCTTTGGGGAGAAGAAGAAGGAAAAAGAAAAAGATTGAAAACAGATGTTAGCTCTTCTGCCAATCTTAAAAAAAATGATATAACTCTTCAAAAAAAATTTTCCATATCAATTTAGTTTACGGAAGAAGGTATTTTTCAAATACATTTGTTGAGCTATAATTGACATACAAATATAAATGCCAGACATATTTAATGGGTAGAATTTGATACGTTTTAGCATTTCTATACACCCAGGAAGCCATCAATGCAATAAAAATTATGAACATATCCATCACACCCAAAAGTTTCTTCAAGCCCCTTTGTAATCTCTCCCTTTCGACTCCACCTTCGCTGGCTTTATGTAAACACTCACCTGTTGTCTTTCACTATAGATTAGTTTGCATTTTCTACAATTTCATATAAATGGAATCACACAGTGTATAGCTTTGTTTGGCTTCCTTCACTCAGCACGATCATTTTGAGATTCACCCATGTTGTTACATATATCAATAGTTCATTCCTTTTCATTACTGAATCATATTACACTGTATGGATAAACTACCATTTAAAAAAATCAGTTCACCTGTTCATAAGCATTTGGCAAGTTTCCAGTTTTTAGCTATTACAAACAAAGCTGCTACACTCATTCGTGTATGGCTCTGCACGGACATATGCTCTCATGGGTAAACACCGAAGAGTGGAACAGCTGGGTCATATGGTAGGTGTATTTTTAACTTTTTAAGAAACTAACAAACTGTTTTCTAACGTGGCTGTACTATTTTACATCCACATCACCAGTTGGTCCCTATGGGCTGTATGTTCATTTAGTCAGACAGCACATGGGCCGTATGTACATTTATTAGGACATAAGCATCCTTTCCATGTGCAATGTATATTACATATGGTGAGGTCCATTTTATAACTGGAACATAAGTTGATTATTCTAAATAATTATAAAAGCGTATTTTTTCTTCCCTCTCACAAGTAACAGATTATGATGAAGAAAAGTACATAAATAAGAATTAACATTTATTCAGTATTTACCATGTGCCTGCCTCTATTCTAAGTGGTGAATATGTATTACATCTTATAAATACCTACAATAACTCTATGAGGGTACATACTAAAGCTGAATCCACCTTACAGATGAGGAAACTGAAAGGATAAATAAGTTGCTTGTGGTCACAAAAGTAAGTAGGAGCACCAGGCTTCAAACCTGGCAGTCTGAGCCCAGGATTTCAGGTCTTAATCACAATATGATACCCCCTGATACCATCTACACATTACTGAATACTTGTAATTTATACTACACAGCTATGAATTATCCTCAGATTATGCCATGCCTTTAGTTAATTTCCAAAGTGCTGAACTGATTTTTTTCAACAATTCTGTCCAGCTTTACTGTTACTTTTTGGGAAAAAAGTTTGCTGATCTTTATAGTCAAACTTAGCCAGAAATCTTGTCTCCAAAAATGCATTTTTGGACACTTAACTGTAACATTAGGTTTTTAACTTACATTTTAGTAACAATAATTCTTAATCTAAAAACTGTTAAACACCAACATCATACTCCATACTCAGATTATAAACTGCTAAACAATTCTTAAGTCTTTGTGCCTCCTATAATTTTTCAAATATAAAGTAAACAGAACTGTGATCGTTTTAATTTAGTATTAATAGTAACAGTAAAAAATTCATTTAATGTCTTCTCTCCAAAAGTCACAGCAAAATTTATATTTCTTTTCTTTACTCATTACTTTTCCAATTTATATCTACCCAGAAAATTTGTCAGTGATCTTTATTGTGTTAAAGAGTGTACAACTCACAAATGTTAAATCTACTTGTCAGATCTTTGTTTTTATTGCAGTAACATTGGTTTATAACATTATATAACTTTCAGGTGTACATCATAATATATTTTTAATTCTGTGTAGATTACATCATGTTCACCACCCAAAAACTAATTATAGTCCATCATCTCACATGTGAGCCTAATCACCCCTTTTGCCCTCCCCGCTACCCACTTCCCCTCTGGTAACTAATAATCCAATCTCGGCTGCTATGTGTATATTTGTCATTGTTTTTATCTTCTACTTATGAGTGAGATCATGGTATTTGACTTTCGCCCTCTGACTTATTTCACTTGGCATAATACCCTCAAGGTCCATCCATGTTGTCACAAATGGCCGTATGTCATCATTTCTTATTGCTGAGTAGTATTCCATCGTGTATATATACCACAGCTTCTTTATCTATTCGTCCCTTGATGGGCACCTAGGTTGCTTCCAAGTCTTGGCTATTGTGTATAATGCTGCAATGAACATAGGGGTACATGTATCTTTATGCATTTGTGTTTGCAAGTTCTTTGGATACTCAGCAGTGGAATAGCTGGATCATGTGGTAGACCTATTCTTAATTTTCTGAGGAAACTCCATACTGTTTTCCATAGTGGCTGCACCAGTTTGTACTCCCTCCAGCAGTGAATGAGGGTTCCCTTCTCTCCACATCCTCTCCAACACTTGTTGTTTCCTACCTTGTTAATTATAGCCATTCTGATGGGAGTGAGGTGATATCTCATTGTAGCTTTGATTTGCATTTCCCTGATAATTAATGATGTAGAACATCTTTTCACACGCCTGTTAGTCATCCGTATATTTTCTTTGGACAAATCTCTCTTCAGATCTTTTGCCCATTTTTTAATTGGGTGGTTGTTTTTTTGTTGTTGAGACATATGAGTTCTTTGTATATTTTGGCTATTAACCCCTTATCTGATATACAGTTTGCAAATATCTTCTCCCAATTGTTAGGTTGTCTTTTCATTTTGTTGATGGTTTCCTTTGCTGTGTAGAAGATTTTTAGTTTGATGTAGTCCAAATTTACTTATTTTTTCTACTGTTTATCTTGCCAACTCAGACATGGTATTTGAAAAACTGCTGCTAAGACTGATGTCAAAGAGTGTACTGCCTATGTTTTCTTCTAAAAGCTTCATGGTTTCAGGTCTTACATTCAAGTCTTTAATCCATTTTGAGTTGATTTTTGTGCATGGTGTAAGATAATGGTGTACTTTCCTTCTTTTGCATGTGGCTGTCCAGTTGTCCCAACACTATGTATTGAAGAGTCTCTGTCTTCTCCATAGTATGCTCTTGGCTTCCTTGTTGAATATTAGCTGTCCATAGCTGTGTGGGTTTATTTTAGGGCTCTCAATGCTGTTCCACTGACGTTGACCTGTGTGTCTGTTTTTGTGCCAGTACCATGCTGTTTTGGTTACTATGACTTTGTAGTATATTTTGAAATCAGGGAGTGTGATACCTCCACGTTTGTTTCTTTTCCTCAGGATTCCTTTGGCTATTCGGGATCTTTTGTTGTTCCATACAAATTTAGGAGTCTTTGTTCTATTTCTGTGAAAAATGTGGTTTGAACTTTGATAGGGATTACAGTGAATCTATAGATTGCTTTAAGAAGTACGGACATTTTAACGATGTTAATTCTTCCAATCCAAGAGCACAGAATATCTTTCCATTTCTTATGCCTTCTTCTATTACTTTCAACAATGTTTTATAGTTTTCAGTGTACAGATCTTTCACCTCTTTGGTTAAGTTTATTCCTAGGTATTTTATTCTTTTTGTTGCAATTGTAAATGGGATTGTATTCTTAATTTCTCTTTCTGTTACTATGGTGTTAGTGTATAGAAAGGCAACTGATCTTTGTATGTTGTTTTTGTATCCTGCAACTTGAGTATATTCATTTATTATTTCTAAAAGTTTTTTAGTGGATTCTTTAGGATTTTCTATATATAAAATAATGCCATCTGCAAATATTGACAGTTTCACTTCTTCTTTTCCAATTTGGATCCCTTTTATTTCTTCTTCTTGCCTGCTTCCTCTGGCTAGGACTTCCAATATTCTGTTAAATAAGAGTGGTGAAAGTGGGCATCCTTGTCTCGTTCCTGTTCTTAGAAAGATATCTTTCAGTTTTACTCCACTGAGAATGATATTAGCTGTGGGTTTGCCATATATGGCCTTTACTCTATTGAGGTAATTTCCTTCTATATCCATTTTATTTAGAGTATTTTTAATCATAAATTGATGTTGTATCTTGTCAAATGCTTTCTCTGAATCTATTGCGATGATCATGTGATTTTTATTCTTCGTTTCGTTAATGTGGTTGATTGGTTTGTGAATGTTAAACCATCTCTGCATCCCTGGAGTAAAACCCACTTGATCATGATGTATGATCTTTTTAATGTATTGTTGTATTTGATTTGCTAGTATTTTGTTGAGGATTTTTGCATCAATGTTCATCAGTGATATTTGCCTGTAATTTTCTTTTTTTGTGTTGTCCTTGTCTGGTTTTTGGTATCAGGATAATGTTAGCTTCATAGAATGAATTAGGAAGCCTCCCCTCCTCTTCAGGTTTTTGGAACAGGTTGAGAAGGATAGGTATTAAGCCTTCTTTGAATGTTTGGTAGAATTTACCAGGAAAGCCCTCTGGTCCTGGACTTTTATTTTTATAGAGGTTTTTGATTACTTTTTCAATCTCCTTACTGGTGATTTGTCTATTCAAATTCACTAGTTCTTCTTGTTTTGTTTTTTTTTTTTTAATTGAGGAAGATTAGCCCTTAGCTAACATCTGCTGCAATCCTCCTCTTTTTTGCTGAGGAAGACGGGCCCTGAGCTAACATCTGTGCCCATCTTCCTCTACCTTATATGTGGGATGCCTGCCACAGCACGGCTTGAAAAGCAGTGCGTACGTCCATACCCGGAATCTGAACTGGTGAACCCCGGGCCGCCAAAGTGCAACATGTGAAGTCAACTGCTGGGCCACTGGGCTGGCCACTCTCTACTTCTTCTTGATTCAGTTTTGGAAGGTTGTATAATTCTAAGAATTTATCCATTTCTTCCAGATTATCTGTTGGCATATAGCTTTTCATAGCATTATCTTATAATCTTTTGTATTTCTGAGGTATGTGTTGTAATTTCTCCTCTTTCTTTTCTGACTTTATTTATTTGAGTCTTCTCTCTTTTTTTCTTGGTAAGTCTAGCTAAAGGTTTGTCAATTTTATTTATCTTTTCAAAGAACCGGCTCCTGGTTTCATTGATTTTTTCTACTTTTTTTTAGTCTCTATTTCGTTTATTTTTGCTCTGGTTTTTATTATTTTCTTCCTTCTGCTGATTTTGCACTTTGTTTGTTCTTCTTTTTACAGTTCCTTTAGGTACACTGTTACATTTTTTATTCGGGATTTTTCTTGTTTGTTGAGGCAGGCCTGAATTGCTATAAACTTCCCTCTTAGAACCGCTTTTGCTACATCCCATAGATTTTGCCATGTCATACTTTCACTTTCATGTGTCTCCAGGTATTTTTTGATTACTCCTTTGACTTCTTCATTGACCCAATCATTGTTCAGTAGCAGTTTGTTTAATCTCCACATTTTTGTGGCTTTTCTGATTTTCTTCCCACAGTTGATTTCTAGTTTCATACCTTTGAGGTCAGAAAATATGCATGGTATTATTTTGATCTTTGTAAATTTATTGAGACTTATTTTGTGGCCTAATATGCAATCAATCCTGGAGAATGTTCCATGTGCACTTGAAAAGAATGTGTATTCCATGGTTTTTGGACGAAATGTTCTATATATATCTACCCAGTCCATTTAGTCTAAAGTGTTGCTTAAGGCCAATGTTTCCTTATTGATCTCCCGTTTGGATGATCTATCCATTGGTGTAAGTGGCATGTTAAAGTCCCCTACTATTATTGTGTTACTGTCTACTTCTCCTTTTATGTCTGTTAATAATTGCTTTATATATTTAGGTGCTCCTATGTTGGGTGCATAGATATTTACAAGTGTTATATTCTGTTGGATTGTTCCATTTATCATTATGTAGTGCCCTTCTTTTCTTTGTCTTTTTTTTTTTTTTTTTGAGGAAGATTAGCCCTGAGCTAACTGCTGCCAATCCTCCTCTTTTTGCTGAGGAAGACTGGTCTTGAGCTAACACCCATGCCCATCTCCCTCTACTTTATACATGGGATGCCTACCACAGCATGGCTTTTGCCAAGCGGTGCCATGTCCACACCCAGGATCCGAATCAGTGAACCCTGGGCTGCCAAGAAGCAGAACATGCGAACTTAACCACTGTGCCACCAGGCCGGCCCCTGTAGTGCCCTTTTTTGTCTCTTGTTACAGTTTTTGTCTTAAAGTTTATTTTGTCTGATATATGTTTTGCTACCCCTGCTTTCTTTTCTTTGCCATTTGCATGGAGTATCTTTTTCCATCCTTTCACTTTCAGTTTGTGAGTGTCTTTACGTCTGAAGGGTGTCTCTTGTATGCCACACGTATATGGGTCTTGTTTTTTTATCCAATTGGCCAACTTATGCCTTTGATTGGAGCATTTAGTCCATTGACATTTAAAGTAGCTATTGATAAATATGTATTTATTGACATTTTGTCACTTTTTTTCTGGGTGTTTTAGTAGTTCTTCTCTGTTCCTTTCTTCTTCTCTTGCTCTCTTCCTTTGTGGTTTGATGGCTTTCTTTAGTAATATGTTGGATTTCTTTCCTCTTACTTATTTTGTTTATTTATTACAGCTTTCTGGTTTGTGATTACCATGAGCTTCCTATATAATATTCTATGTGTACAGTAATCTATATTGAGTTGATAGTCTCTTTACCTTGACCTCTTTCTAAAAGCTCTACTCTTTTACTCTCCTCCTCCCATATTTTATGTTTCTGAAATCATATCTAATCTCTTGTGGGTCTATCTATTACCCTCTTATCATTGAAATAGGTAATTTTAGTACTTTTGTCTTTTAACCTTCATATTATCTTCATAGGTGGTTGATCTGCTACCTTTGCTGCATTTTTGCCTTTACCAGTGACTTTATTGCCTGGTTTTTGGTTTTTGTTTTTGATAATTTTCTTATCCCTATTTGTGGTCTTCTCTTTCTCACTTAAGTAAGTCCCTTCAGCATCTCTTGTAGAGGTGGTTTCTTGGTGATAAATTCCTTTAATTTTTGCTTGGCTGGGAAGCTCTTTATCTCTCCTTCCATTCTGAATGATAACCTTGCTGGATAGAGTATTGCTGGCTATAGGTTTTTTCCTTTCAGTACTTTAAATGTCATGCCACTCTGTTCTAGCCTGTAGGGTTTCTGCTGAGAACTCCACTGATAGTCTTATGGACTTTCCTTTGTATGTCACTTGTTGCCTTTCTCTTGCGACTTTTGGGATTCTCTCTTTATGTTTAATCTTGGACATTTTAATTATAATATGTCTTGGTGTGGGCCTCTTTGGGTTATCTTATTTGGTGCTCTCTTTGCTTCCTATACTTGGATGTCTGTTTCCTTCCTCAGGTTAGGAAAGTTTTCAGCTGTTATTTCTTCAAATAGATTCTCTGTCCCTTTGTCTCTCTCTTCTCCCTCTGGGACACCTATAATATGAATGTTAGTGTGCTTGATATTGTCCCAGAGGTCCCTTCAGCTGTTCTTATTCTGTCTAATTCTTTTTTCTTTTATCTGTTCAGCTTGGGTGATTTCCTCTAGTCTTTCATCCAGCTCGCTCATCCACTCTTCTGTATCATCTACTCTGCTACTGAGTCCTTATAGAGAATTTTTCATTTCCAGTATTGTATTCTTCATTTCTGGTTGGCTCTTTTTTATATTTTCCAATTCTTTGTTGACATTCTGTGTTCATCCAGTCTTCTCCCAAGATCAGTGAGCATCCTTATGACTTTTTGTTTGAACTCTTTGTCAGGTAGATTGCATATTTCTGTTTCATTGAGTTCTTTTTCTGGGGTTTTGTCATGTTCCCTCGCTTGGAATGTATTCCTTTGTCTCCTCATTCTGCCTCTGTCTCTGTGCTTATATCTATGTATTAGGCGAGTCAGCTATGTCTTCTGATCTTGGAGAAGTGGCCTTATGTAAGAGATGCCTTATGAGGCCCTGCAGTCTGCTTCCCTCGTGTAACCTGTTCAAGTGTTCCAGAAGTGACCCCTGTGTGGGCCACTTGTGTCCTTCTGCTGTGGCAGGGTTGCTCTTACTGCAGGTACCCAGGGAGTCTAGGCTTTCCTTCCCTGTTCGGTTGTTTGTAAATTGGGTTTGGGAAGCCCCAGTACCATTGGATACAAGGTCTAATAGCACACTCCTATTGCAGTTTTCCTGTTAATTGAGTAGGCACCCAGTAGAATAAATACTTATTCTACTAGAAAATTTGTCAGTGATATTGCTTGTGTTAAAGATTGTACAACTCACAAATGTTAAATCTAATTCCAAGATCTTTACCTAAAAGATATTTTGAAGTAGAGAATAATACTTAGTAAAACATACACCAATTGCTACATACAGAGTCAAATTTCAAATTTTGAAACAACCCACACAAAACACTTTATAAAGCAGCAAAATGAATGTCTTCCTTTAAAACCATTCCTCAACTACTTCATATATATTTTATTGTGATTAAAAGTTAATGAACATAGGCATTTTATAAATATGTAAATGATATAAGTATAAAGTTTCAATGTATTTAGAATTGAGCCCCAGCTGTCACTGTAAGATTTTCAAAGCCAATTAGCAGAAGTAGATTCCAGATATTTTCCGGTTTCCAGGAAAAAACAGCATAATTGAACTGGGAGATCTGAGGAGAATTTAATATAAAAATAATATGCAAAAGTTGTCAAGACAAAGCAAAGGGATGGAACAGATATCAGAACTCAGATAAAGAGGGTGAGCTGAGTAGAGAGGACTTTCTGAGAGGAGCTGTGACTTCTGATCTGATCACTAGTTCACTTCAAAAACCACCTTGCAGAAAGGAAGCCAGAAAGACAAATATCTTACACTCAGCAGTCTCCCTCTCGTGATCTCCCTCTGGTGTTCCTCACTGGATACATCCACCCTCAAGACAGAGGACAGGGAGCCCCTGAAGTATTCCTTACAGGTCCTCCTCCTAGGGCACATAGCATATTGGAGAAGGGTAGAGATGGATCTAGGGGAATAAACTGGAGATATCCAAGATATTGCCTTTGAGTTTATAGTTGAAACATGATTCTCATCTCTCTTTTTTACATATATATGTCTATAACTAAGATTTATCTAAAAGACTATATTGTAGTAAATTCATTTGTTAGATTACAGTCCATTTACAAGATTTTATTTTAGTAAATTACATTTTCTAAAGGGCTAATGTCTAGACATATGACTGGGTGTTTCTAATGTTTTTACCTTGTTATTTATATGTACATTTACAATCTGAAGGGGAAGTATGATGATTAAGAAGCATACAAAAGAAATATTTGGTCATTTATTGTGATTTTACCATATCTGTTTTAGTTGCATATTTAAAACATTTTAATTAGGATATGTCTGTATTCACAAACGTGGACAAATCCAAATGGGGGTAAATGTGGACCATTTTCTTCCCTAAGCACTTCGTTTTAAAAGTAGTGGTGGGGCTGGCCCCGTGGCCGAGTGGTTGGGTTCGCGCGCTCCGCTGCAGGCGGCCCAGTGTTTCGTTGGTTCGAATCCTGGGCGCGGACATGGCACTGCTCATCAAACCACGCTGAGGCGGCATCCCAAATGCCACAACTAGAAGGACCCACAACGAAGAATATACAACTATGTACTGGGGGGCTTTGGGGAGAAAAAGGAAAAAAATTAAAAAATCTTAAAAAAAAAAAAGTAGTGGTACTAGAAACTAGAATAACGTTCCAACATCTTTTTTGCTACTACGAGAATAACTGCCGATTTTTGCCACTCTGTATCTATAATGAAAACTCTGAAGTTATAGAATTGCTTTCTGCAACTGCTTTTTATGGAATTCTCAATGTGCTAAGTTTACTCTTTTTAAAATAACTGATAAAACATGACACAAAAGACTCATTTTATAAGGCCTTGAAGGAAAATATGCCCATCCTTGCCAGAATTAAGTTTGCTAAAATTTCAAATGGGAGAAAAAACATCTAATTCCAATCTCATATATTCTATACTAATATATATATAGCATGCATTTAGCTTCATTTTAAGGAATGCTATATATATATTCGTAATATATATTATATTTTAATATATTTAATTATTGATATGTAATTATATGTTAAAATATAATTAAAATAATTGTTAATTAATAAATAATATATAAAAACATTATGACATTCGAATTTTATCACATTTGTTTTAGAACATTCCTTATCAATGGTAAACTGGAGGGGAAGTTTTACTGCACTGTTAAAAAAAACCATGTAAAACACCAATAATAATGCATTGTTAAACAGATCATGTGAGTAAAGGTTTCTGTCTTGCATAATTAGCTCTAAGGTGCTTTAGTCTACCAAATTTCTTTACTGCATGCTATTCATAATTTTAAGTTGGTTTTCTCCATATTAATGGAAAGAGTGCAAAAATTCAATTGATTTCAGACAGATCATATTAATTCGCACAGTTCAATACACTATTAATACCTCTATTTGCTATGTCCTTAAACAAGATCAAAATGTCAAATGGAACCCATTAAACAACATGATTTGTCTCATTTCAGCGTTTCAGTAGGTCAACAAGCTTCTCTGTACCTGTCACTACCACAAGGAATAACCACAACAGGAGTAGAGTAGGAATTTTCTCTTTATGTTCGGTATATATTGCATGAGATTTGTAAGAATTTTCCCAAAGATTTTAACTAAAATTGAAGGTGTGTTTGTTACTAATGCTTCATAGATTGTTTCACCCCTCTATGAAGACTTTGCAGTGTTTCTACCAAATACTCAAAGATAATTTCTTTCCTATTAATGTTCACTTTGATAAGACTTAGACTGCATTCCTTATGCGTGCGTTCACTGCCAGAGAAAATTAGATTTCTCCAGATAAATTCATTGTAAGATATCAAGTGTATTTTACATGTCAAGTCCTTTACCGACTCTGGCTAATTTTTAGCATTTGCAAAATATCCCAAACCACATTTTTTCCCTCTATTTTATTAGAGTATACACATGAAACTAATCCTCTTTCTATAAAAACTCTAATTTCTAAGATCTGCTATCATTTTAGAAATGTGTTAAAATATTTAATGAACATACACATTTTCATTTTCAAAGATGCTAATATGCATTCATCATATGCATTTATTAAACCAGATATACCTTATATACGTAACATAGGGACTTCTTTCAGAGTACAGAGTTTTGTATTTTCCCATTTCCCAACTTAATAGGTATTATGAGGCCTATGATCTACAATACTGTTACATTAGTATATAAGTAATCAGCTTACTGTCAGGTATATTTTCATTTTCCATTAACTGAACAAAATAACATGTACTGAGGCTGTGGAACTGAATAAAATCACTATAGTTCCAATCTATATTTGACCTCGTGCAAATGTGTTGAGTAAAACTTGAGAAGAACCCAGATCTCTTTAAAAGCATTTTGCCATTATGTCTGTGACATACCATGGACCACGTCCTGAAAAATAAAACCTCAGAAATCACCTTCAGTGGCTTTCCTGCTACTTTTCATCCACGTCCTATCAAAATACAAGCTTCATCAATTTTACTGTCTAAATATTTTTCAGATGTGTCCTGATCACTGCAACCATATAACCCTTCCCTTGTTTAAAGTCTTGAAAGGACTTTCTTTCTCCTTGCAGGTAGTCGCCACCTTGATGTCCCTCTTTTGATTCAAATCTCTCAGAATCTCTGAGTCCCTGAGTAAATAAAGCCCAAACTCTTTAGTAAATCCACCTTGATGATATGACCCGTACCTACCCTTCCATGTATATTTCCACCCTCACACACCCACTTGTACGTGGAAGAGTCTACGCTATTTCCCACCTCCATAGTTTGTCACACAGTGTACTTTATGCTGAGAATGTCTTTCCTCACCCCCTTATCTGCCTAGAAAACTCCTTTTATACACCAAAAATCTTACATAAACGATCTCATGGGAGATGTCTACTCTGTTCTCCTTACCTCCTATAACAATATTTAATTTAATACTGTCCTTCAGGCAAGGTCCATTTTTTCCCTTTTTGTCTCCAGTGGCTAAAACATTTCTTTGTACATTGCACCCACTTAATCAGTATTACAAATAACTCTTTCCTTTATGATATTGCAAATATAATATGTGTGCAAGTGTGTTCAGACACGCAAGATAACTAGTCGAACTTAATTTTCAATTAATTATTTCACGATGTGAGAGGGGAGCTTAAGTTGGGAATTTTTTAATAGTGCTGTCACCAGAAAAAGAAAACTGTCAGTCATCTGATCTTTCTGGTAGTTTTAACCTGTTTTCCAATCCCATAACTCATGTTTTACCAGCACAATTTTATTTAGATATTTCAACTGAAACATATATCCTATATTCTGACAGATTTCCCCAACAATATCTAAATAAGGAATTATGACCATTTTTAAAAGTCTTTTTTTTATTGCAGTAACACTGGTTTATAACATAATATACATTTCCGTGTACATCATTATATTTTGATTTCTGTGCAGATTACATCATGTTCACCACCCAAGGGCTAATTACAATCCATTACCACACACATGTGCCTAATCACTCCTTTAGCCCTCCTCCCTTCCCATTTCCCCTCTAGTAACTATTAATCCAATCTCTGTTGCTATGTGTTTCTTTGTCATTGTTTTTATCTTCTACTTATGAGTGAGATAACACGGTATTTGACTTTCTCCCTCTGACTTATTTCACTTAGCATAATAATAATGAAACTCTTAAATTAAAATTATTATAATACACAAAAAGCCAATGCTATTCAACAATTTTCTTCATTATTTTTTCAAAATGTTGGGGGTTTTTGTAACATACATACAGAAAAGTACATAATCATAAGTTTAATAAATTATCACAACATGAACATGCCTATATAACCACCAATCAGGTCAGGAAATAGACTATTACCAGTACCCATAAGCCCCCATCATGTTCCTCCCAATCACTACTCCCTCCCTATTCCAACAGTAATTACTATCTTGATTTCTAACCATACAGATTTAAACTTTATAACTCTATATAAAAGGAATCATGCAATAAGTGCTCCTTTGAGGCTAACTTCTTTTGATTATGTTTGTAAACTTCATCCATGTTATAGCACATAGCTTTGGTTCTGTGATTATCATTTCCAAATAATAGTTCTCCATCGTGTGAATTTATAATTTCTTATCCATTTTACAGTTGATGGACATTCAAATTGTTTCAGCTTGGTAATAAGAAGATTGATGCTGCTAAATGCATTGTTTTAATATTTGAAGATCTCAGAAAGAAGTTGCAATTAATGTCATTTTGAATAAGTTTGCTTATTTTCCACCAATTCATATAATTTTCCTGTGTTTTAGATGAACTTTTAAAGGTCTTTTAAAATACATTTAAGCTTATTTTCCTAGGCAGCTTTTTTTAAAAATTAAAATCCACTGAGATTATATTTAAATGTAAAAAATAAATGTATGTATCAGAAAGTATTAACTCATTTAAGTTGAACAAGGACTACCTTTTTTGTTTCTGTGACAATCCACATAATTAAAGACAAGGTCAATGTGAATAAAGACATGAGTCGCCATGATCGACATGTGGCCTTTTAATTATGCCAGAATAGCTGGGCTATATAGTCACTCTGCCACTGACTATTTGTGTGAACATAGAGTAATTTCCTAGCTTCCATGCATCTTATTTTTGTGCCAAGTAGTCTTCCTAAGGCTCTTTCCAGATCTCATATTCAAAGAATCTATTTCTTCCCTTGTTAAGAGAGGGCATTTTAGGTACTAGAGAGAATTAAAAAATTATTATTGTAAATAGGACTTTCCAAAAAATATTATTGGATTGTAATGGCATTATTCTTGCAAATTTTATGCTTATTTTCCACAGCATGTAATGTATATTATGTCATGTGTGACACTGTTCTTAAGGAGAAAACCTTCTAGGGTAAATGAAGATGAAGGTGTGTCTCACCTGAGAAATGTAGAAAGAAAGGTGGAGGTGATAACAAGAGTACAGGAGGCTAAGAGACAATGGCAATGTGACACACAGATCCTATGACAAGCTAAAGACAATCTGAAGAGAGGACGGAAAAAGCATTAAAAAACCACGTGGAGATCAACTTCTACACGAAAGAACTGAGCAACAGCTATTTATCAAACATCATGCTGGGTCCTGGAAATACTGAGAAATAATCTCCTTTTTGGAAAAAAATTATCAGAGTCCAGTAGGAAGACAAACTGTAAAAAGGGAACTATCACAAAATGAGATAATTGCTCTCCATAAGAGAGAGATAATCAATATCTTTAAGACTAGTTCAAAAGAAGAAATGAAGAATACCTGAGCAGCTGTGTTCCTCCATATTTTCTGGCCTGATAGAACAGCATGCTGTATTGTGAGTGGTATGACACTGGTAAAGAAAATTAGGATAGAAAATCTTTCTGTAGAATAAAAGGAAATCATCGGAGTCTGTAATATAGACTAGCTTTTGAAAATGACAATTCTGTTACAGCAAACAGTTATTGGACACCTGTTGTGTGTAAGGCACAGAGATAACTGTAGGCACACAAAGGTAAAGAAGACATAGGATCTGTATTCAAGGAATTCAGAATTGAGTAGAAGAGAATCAGCAAGCAATGGAGAGGAGAAAGATAGCATGATATTATTGCCATGCATCTACAGGGCTTCTAGGGTGAGAAGAGGAGAGAGAAAGAATTGTAATTTGCAAGACGAAAACATGAGATGGGAATGAAAATCCCTATTAGCTTTACCAGACTATGCTTTTCTCCCATGGTGATGCCTAATCTTCTTCTAGTCAAAAGAACACTCCATAATGGGAAGGATGCTAAGCAGCATTTTGCACAAACATAGGCACGGGATGAAGATTAATGCCCCCCGCTTCTTGATCATATCATAGGGAAACTGAGGAATGTTCTCTTTCTTTGATCAATGCAAGGTTTTCAGCACTACTATGAACCAACAAACTAATTTCTGAAATCTTCTTGTAGCAAGCAGCACACTCAAAATTTTCAATGGCTTTTAAGGAATATAATTTCCACAAGTACTCTGGAGGAACTAGGGACTGCGGTGGGATTGCCGGAAGTTTAAGAGTTAGTGGTTCTTCACTTCTTCAAGGATGCAAAATGCCCTGGTTTGAATTACATTTGATAAGGCATTGAATACCGACTGTGTAGACAGCAGAGTAACCACCCCTAGACAGAATTAAAATGAGCTACAAGTTATATTTTCTTTAACTAAGGAGTCTAAGATACAACTGGTATTATAGAGTAAAAACTTTGTAGGGAGTTTAGCATAATGTACCCTCCCCCACAAAAAAGGACAAGAGTTATATTACTAGATGAGGCTGGTCTGAGGAGGATTATACAAGAAGATGATTTTTAAAATACATCTTGATGGAAATAAATGTTGAGTTTGAGAAAGAGATATCCATATTAGAGAGAACAAAAAAGAAAATGTACAAGCCTGGACGTAGGGTCAGAATACTGGGTTAAAATAAAGGATACAGGGAAATAAAGAGGTTGCATGACCTTGAGATGGGGAGAGGCTCTAGAGCCTAGAATAACTGAGGGATTGGAATAACAGAACCATAAGGTGGCAGGAAGAATAAAATAGAGGAAAGGAAAAATTCCTAAAATATTTTGACCAAGGAATCAGTAACCCTGATTGACTGGCTTTATATGAAGAAAAAATAAGAGGCAAAATTAAATAAACTTAGGCTTTGATTCTAGACTATTAAAAAATAGAGAAAAGACTCTGTGTGTGTGTGCATGTGTGTGTGTAGGGGGCAGGAAGGAAGGTAGGAGGAGAAGAAAGAAAGAAAGAGTGTAGAAAATATTTTAAGGTATGTCTACGTTATGTAGAGAGATGATTTTTCCTCTTTCTTCCTTCTTTCCAACTGCAGAGAGCTCATAATTATGAACATGTCGTGCTATAAAGCTCTAACAGCCTGTTTCCTTCTACGTGGCTGAAGAGTCAAGTTCATTATGTCTGTAGGGACTTGGAAAGCTCACAAATAACAGTGGTCATTAATCACGCTGGTTAAATTCCTGAGCTAGAGACAGGAAGGTATGGAAAAGTGCAAAATTCTAGGTTTTCCCTAACATTATTTTAACTTACTTTTTGACAGATAAGTTCAGGCCCGAGTTTACACTCTGTTGTTGAAAGAAGGCTTGGAATAGCACCTACTTTGTCTTCCACACCATAAATCTCAACAGCACAGAACACTGCATATTTCACACACAACAGAAAAGATACATCATAGCCATTAACCTTCCCCTTAGTTGCTGATAAAGTAAAATAGACCCATTCTTTACAGAAACACTTATGTATCTGTTGAAATAAATATTTCTCTAGCTGCAATAAGTCCTATTATTTTACAACTCCAACATTATTTTTGCAAAAGCATTGAGTGTCAATTTAAAATCTATATGATGAGAATACAAAATAACACTTTAAAGACAAAAGTACAATGGTTAATTACATTTAAACTTATAAACAGAGTGAAACTTCTCTGTCCCTCATCTTAAACATCAATGAATTAAATACAAGACCCTCATGAGTAAACTGAAGGAGATTTAAGACGACATATTGGAGAAGGAGAATTGTAGCTGTCAAATGACCAAAGCTGGCAGAAATAATTCTCCTTTGCAATCCTTTTGAATCTAGGAATTGTGTTGAAGTTCATTTTCTCTTTTGGAAGAGTGCCATTCTTTTTTCCTGAACAGTCTCAGTTATTTCTGATGCTGGACAGAAAACATCTGCTAAGAGGTGAAAACTTTATATAAAAAAAAAAAAAAGACATACGGAACTGAAACAAATTAACATTGGCTCATTTGTATTTTTTGTCACTTTGGTTCAACAGAACTGGTTTAACTTCCTTATGTACAACAGACTTGCAAATGCCCAATGTAGAGAGAACAGTCGCCTGGAAAAAGCCTTCCTTGGACAAGCCCAGCTGTGCTGAGGGAAAAGGGGATTTTTCTGCCATGACAACTTTTTCACTGCAGGGACCAGCTGCTTTAGCCAAAGCAATTATAAACTTTGTACAACGGTCTGCACTCCATCTGGCTCCTTTCAATGTCTTGTAGACTCCTTCAAAACTGGCTTTACAAGCGAGTATTTTCCCTGGCATACCAGGTGTATTTACTATTGCCAGGAATAAACCTGGTTGGGGTGGGGGGAGGGGACTGTGATCTTGGAACGGTCTCAACTTTTTCAGAAATAGACTGAGAAGGCGTAAATTGCTAGGATAACCAAGATCTTCCTTTTGCCCTCCCTTCCTTGTCAGTTTAATAATAACTGTACATCTCTATGGTAACCCATTTGCAAATAAAACGAGTTATCCTACTCTCTGACTTGGCTCAGTGCCCTCACGATCATTTATTTAGTATGCTGCATAAATTAAGTATGATTGTATGCCAATAAGATGATTTCCTCTTTTGGAAATCACAGAAGAATAAATGATAAATCTAACAGCAGGAAAAACTTCCATCAGATATCCCAAGTCTCATCTCGAAACACATTCCACTTAAACTGTAGAAACAAAGTTCCATTCAGCTCTGAAAAACTATAAACCAAATGTCATCAACATGTCATATTAAAGGCATCTTACTGATAAGCACGTCCATCTTTTTATCTAATACTTTCCTCAAGATTACGATTTAAGAAAGCTCCTCTTCAAAGCACTCTCTGGTAGTTTATAACAAAACAAACTCATACTCTATAAATTAATGTTACACCACAAATGCTCCTGTCTTTTAACATATTTCTTCACATATGTTTTTCAGAGATGGAAGTTCTCAGAGAGAAGGGTGTGAAAGTGTTTGCTTTTTGTACGATTTCTTCCACACACTATCATGAACATATAGGTACCCAACCTAAATGTTCTGATGTCATAAAGATGTCCAATTTGCGGACTGGTTAATCCCAGGATCACTGGCAAATACACTTAAACCGACAGCATGAGGTGGTTGAGTAATACATTAGTGGTTAACTTAAGAATGAGTTTTTTCACTATTATATAACTCAGTAAATGAAAAGACAACCCAACTTAAAATTGGACAACAGATATGAATATACATTTCTCCAAGGAATATATACAAATAGCCAATAATCACATGAAAAAAAATGTTCAAAATCATTACCAATCAAGGAAATGAAAATCAAAACCACAATGAGACACCACTTCACACCCCCTATGACAGCAGTAATAAAATAATGAAAAAATTCTGGAACTAGGTAATGGTGATGGTTGCACAACATTGTGAACGTACTTAATACCACTGAATTGTACACTTAAAATGGCTAAAATGGTAAATTTTATGTTATGTGTATTTTACCACACAAAAAGACAATAACCATTATTGCTGAGGCTATGGAGAAATCAGAACTATAATGCACTGCTGTTTGGAATATAAAATGGTGCAGCCACTTTGGGAACAGTCTGGCAGTTCCCCAAAAGGTTAAAGATAGAGTTACCATATGACCCAGCAATTCCACTCCTCGGAATGTCGAAGAGAATCGAAAGCATACGTTCACACAAAAATTTGTTCAAAAATGTTCATAGCAGCATTATTTGCAATAGCCCAAAGTGGAAACAACCCAAATGAATATCAACTGATGAATGGATAAACAAAATGTGGTATATCCATACACTAGACTATTATTTGGCAATAAAAATAAGGGAAGTACTGATACATGCTTCAACATGGATAAATCTTAAAAACATTACGTCAAGTAAAAGAAGCCAGTGACAAAGGACAACACATTGTATGACTCCATTTATACTAACATCCAAAATAGGCAAATCCCTAGAGACAGAAAGTTGATTGGTGGTTGCTTAGGCCTGAGGAAAGGAGGGGGCCAGTTTTAGGGGAAATGGGGAGTGACTGTTAATTGCTATGAAGTTTCTTTTACGGATGGTTAAAATGTTCTAAATCGACTGTGGTGATGGTTGCAACTCTGTGAATGTATAAAAACACTGAATTTTACATTTTAAATGGGTGAATTGTATGGTATGTGAATTATATCCCAATAAAGACATTATTTAAAAAAAGAGAATGAGCCTTTTTCTGGTTGGCAGAAGTTGATAAGTGTTGTGTGGGAGTTATGTCAACACAAAGGGAGCTTTTGGGGAAACATCTGCTATATTGATGTTCCCCAAAGTTAGCATTCTACCCTTCTCCTCTAGTTTAGTCTTTTTTTTGCCACTACACACTTTCCATACTATTGACCTGAGAAGAGAAAATAAGATCAAAGTAGGAGAAAAGGAAATTGCCGGGTACATGAAGAGAGCTGATAGTAGAATCATTTGCTTGGCATTGAGATGTTCTGGAAGGAAAGCGTCAGATCCATCAATTGTTAAAGAGTGTGTGTGTGTGTGTGGGGGGTAGACCAGGTTATTTAGGAGTTTGCCTCTCTTTCTGAATCCCTAGGCTAATAACTTGGAACTTTCAATACCTGAAAGCAATGAAGCGAATATTAATTCAAAGACCCCCAGTGAAAATTCAGAGAAGAAACTTTTCATCATTTGATCAGTGCCAAGCAATCTCTACGTAAGTAATTTCTCCTAATTTCCCTCCTTTTCTTTCACTTCTTCTTTCCAAGTTTATATATAGATGCTTTTAAAAATGACTCCTGGGGGCCGGACCGGTGGCACAGTGGTTAAGTTCATGTGCTATCGTTCGGCAACCCGGGATTCACTGGCCCGGACCCCAGGAGCAGACCTAGCACTGCTGTCAAGCCATGCTGTGGTGGCATCCCACATAAAGTACAGGAAGAGTGGCACATATGTTAGCTCAGCAACAATCTTCCTCAAACAAAAAGAGGAAGATTGGAAACAGATGTTAGCTCAGGGCCAGTCTTCCTCACAAACAAACAAACTATTCCTGTCCAAGAGTAGAGTTAGTAATATTGACCTTCTCCCCAACTCTTACTTAAATGTCTAAGCCTCTTTATTTGCAAAAACTAATAACAATCTTTCCTGGTAAAGACAGGTTGATAAGAAAAATAAGAGAGATCTTCTTTTTATAAAGTAAATTTTCATTGAAGAATAGAAATACATTCACATTTATAGGTATACAGCATTATTTTTATTTTCAAACTAATTAATATAAATATGTATATCATAGCTGGTATTATTGCCTCCATTCATTTGATAGGAAAACAGAGGGCACGCAACGGCTTGATGGCTATCTCAGGTCACACTCGTATGCAGAATTTAGTTCTTATATACTATTTATAGCACGCAGTAGACAATTCGCAGTAAAAGGCTTAAAAGGCGTCAAGCCGGCATAACACTGTTTTATGCATTTCCTTGTTCGTCACATAATACCATGAAATAGAAGTGATCTTATGTTTAACTTCCACATTCTGTAAAAATAAGTGCTGCTAAAGACATACAATTTGCTTTGAGAAAGAAAAAAAGCCCCCTACTATGATCATTCTCTTATAAGAGTAATATTTTAATTAAATTTACCACATGCTTAAGTCCCCATTCTTTTAATAATGTTAATGTAATTAAGCTGTTTGATCTTCCAGATTCTTTACTGAAATAAAATTATTCTGAACCAAATTCTCATAAGAATTGAGAAAATCAGTCTTCAATGCATTTAATCCTAACGACTTTATTTTTATACATTAAGTTCTTGGCAGTAACAACAAAAACAAAAATTATTTGAAATATAATTGCTAATTTGGTGCAGCAATATTTGCTACTCAGAGAGCTGGTCCTCTCACTTGATCTCTGATTTCTTATAGCCTACTGCCCGCTGCCATCTCCACTTGGAAGTCTAATGGGCATATAAAATTTATCAGGTCCAAAATGACCTCGTGACCACGCCCACAATCCAGTCCTGCTTTTCCTGTCATCTTCTCCATACCAATAAATGTCAATGCCATCCTTCCAGTCATGTGGGTCAATCATAAGGTTATCATTGAAACCCCTCTTTCTCTTACACTCTATGTACAATTCTTACTAGCTCTACCTTCAAAATACTATACCCAGAATTCAACCATTTCTCAATACTCTCCACTAATATCTTCCTAGTTTAGGTAATACTGTCTCTCACCTGAATTACTAGAACAGTCTTGTAACTAACTGGTCTCTTTACTTCAGCCTGTGGCCCACTCTGGTCTAAACTGTTACTTTTTTTTTGTGAGGAAGATTGGCCGTAAGCTAACATCTGTTGTCAACCTTCCTATTTTTGCTTGAGGAAGATTATCAGTGAGCTAACATCTGTGCCAATCTTAGTCTATTTTATGTGTGACGCCGCCTCAGCATGGCTTGACAGCAGTGCTAGGTCTGCACCTGGGATCCAAACCTGCAAACCTTGGCCTGCCAAAGTGGAGTTGGTGAACTTAACCACTACACCACTGGGCAGACCCCTAGAGTGTTAGGTTTAAATGAGGCAAATCATGTGATCTTCTGCCCTAAATCTTTCATCTCACGTAGAATGAAAGGCAAAGTCCTCGCTGTGACACATACGAGGACCCCTATATATGCTTGTTCTCCCACTTCTCTGACCTCTTACCATTCTGCCCTCCACTCCCCTTGCCCCCACCAGAGATTTTACCTTTACTCCTCCTTGTGTCTCGAAAGCTCTTTCAACAGTTATCCTCATAGCTCCTTCCTTCAATTCCTAATTGACAAGGTCTTTGCTACTGACCTTATTTTAAACTAAAATTCATTCCAGACCCCAACCTCTTCCTCCCCTCATATTACCAATCCTCCTTCTCTGCTCATTTTTGTCTCTATATCGTGTGATTTAATAGTCATTTTGGTTATTGTGCAAACTATTTTATCCAAATATCATACACTTAAATTATTAGTTTTTAAATTGTCTGGTTCACCCCTACTAGAATATACTAGAATGTAAACTCCATCAGGGCAGAAATTTTGGTCTATTTTGTTCCGTGGTAAATCCCCAGTGATCAGAACAGTGCCTGGAACAAAGCAGCCACTCCACAAATACTTGTTGAATAAAGTGATAGATTACGTACAGATGTAAAAAATCCATAAGAGCAAATTAAGACTGTCAGTATTGTTAATTATTTTCTTTAATATATTTCACAATTTCATGTTTTCAAAAATGCAATTAAAAATCTCCATAAAAATATGAGACTATCCAAGTGAGTTAATTTTTTTATAGCCAATATGGCATTCATCAAGCTAAATTTGTCACTAAAGCTACTAATCCAAATACTCATAAAAATACTACAAATTGTCTGTTTAGATTTATTAAGATAAATTATTAATTTGCTTATAAAATTAAACAGGTTTCATTACTTGTCAACCTCCTACTTCAATCTTTGCCTTCTCAATAAATATCACTGGCAACAATCCAAAGGTTTTGGCATGAAACTTAAGTCATCCTTGATCTATTTCTGTCACTCCTTCTCAGAACCAATCCATCAGCAAGTTTTTTCAATTAGAACTTCAAAATCTACTGTCATGGATCTGCCCGCAGCTCTTATGACCACTATCATAAGGCCAGACGCAGCCACCACCATTTCTCCACTGGACAATGGCAACAGGCCCTCCATTGGTCATTGCATGCACATTAGTTCTCTCTTCCATCTCATTTTCCACACCATAGCACGAACATTTTTCTTAAAAACACTGATTAAATCCCAGCATCCCACCAACTCCATTGCTTAAAACCCTTTACTTTGCCTTTAAAGTTGCTCTAGCTACTTTTTTAGACTTTCATTTGTAAATATTTTCAGACTTACAGATAAACTGCAAATATAGGACAGAGAGATCCCATTGTATACTCTTCACTCAATTTTCCCTAATGTTAAGGCCTTACTTAACCACAGTATAATTTTCAAATCAAGGACATTAACAAGAACATGATACTAATAGCTAATCGGATGCAGAGGCTGTTGGTCTGGTAATCACCATTTGAGAGCTGCTGCTCTAGTCAAATGTGACTTCTCTCAAATCCTTGAAAGACCAAGCTCATCCCAGTCTCAGGGCCTTTTCATTAGCTTTTCCCTCTGTCTCAAACATTCTTCCCCACATCCTGGCACAGATGACTCTTTTACTCAATCAGGTCCATTTGGGAAAGACTTCCCAGCCACCTAGTCTAAAGTAGTTTCCCTGATTCATTTTTACCATAGCACTTATCACTACTTGCTATTTCCCCATGTATATACTTTGGTTATTGTCTATATTTCACCAGAACTTGAGCACTACGAGAAGTGGAACTTTGTTTTCTTCTTCCTGACAATATCCCAAAGATTTCAAACTATGCTTGCCAAATAGTAGGTATTCAACAAATATTTGTTGATTATATAAATTTACCAAAGAATATTAAATCAAATTGAATAACAATTATAAAGCCAACTACTATTTCTATAATACTTTGCAGTTTTCAATTCACTCCTATATCCATACATACATATACATATATATATCTCCTATATTCTACTCTAGCATAATGGAAAAATTCTTAACTTAAGGGTTAGATAAGCTTAATTTCATTTCCCTGCTCCATCACTGAGTACCAAGTTGTAAATCCTATCTGACCCTCACTTTTCTTATAAGGTATTCAAATTCATCCAGTCAGTAAACATTAAAGCCAGAATTCAGCCTATGTTTGGTTGAAACAGCACCAAGTTTTATAGCACCAAATTTGAACGTAAGCCCATGAGGTCAATAATTGTGTCTGCTTTATTACTAACATAATTACTAGTGCCTACTACTATAGTATTTCCCACAGAAGAGACACTCAATCAATAATTGTTAAATAAAAGATAAGTAAACACTACTAGCGAGTCATATGGTGTGCATCTATATCATATTTAAGTTTGTATTTTCCACATTTTAATTTATTAAAAAGGTAGTATCCTTGAACTTAGAATTCGATCTCCGTGTTCTCATTAACAACGTTTTGTTCTTAAGTTCTATACCATCCAAATAGATTTATATCTCCATATCACTCCTAAAAACAAGGACTTCAATTAAATATCATCTCAGTCCTTGCAAAATAATTAGCTTTGATCAAAATACTTGTGTTTCATCATTTCCATTAACTTTCAAGAGTTTTTATCTCAAAATATAATATTTCAGAAAGATCTAGGATGAGATACACATATCATGGGTCTTTTAAATCTCATTTATAATGAAATCAAAGTTGAGTTTTAATAAAATATAATGTCAGAAGAACAATAAACCCCTCTCACTGTGTGTCTTTCCTTGATGCTCTTTTAAATTGTATTAATAGGATCCAGTTTTATCTTTATAACACTGTTTCATATTTTACCTGATATACATAGAGTTCTCAGACTTTTAAAGCTCTTGATAGTAATGTTTTAGCATTTATAGTTTTCACATTTTCTGGGGAAGCTAGCTAAAAAGTATTAAGTATTTTGTGCACGCTCTAATATGTAAATATATGCACACACACAGTAGAATCTATCTGGTTTTTATTTTGACGTGTTGCTGTCTCTTTAAAGGACTCCCATAACAAATTCAAAAGGAGAGAAAAGAATTACATTTAGAACAGAATCATGGTCAAATGTAGGTTGATACAACAGCAAAAAAACTATGTTTCCTATTTCTGATTTCTATGAGCAAGACTCTATTATCAAAACATTTGTGGGGGCCGGCCCAGTGGCACAGTGGTTAAGTGTGCACGTTCCACTTCGGCGGCCCGGGGTTTGCCAGTTTGGATCTCGAGTGCAGACATGGCACCGCTTGGCAAGCCATGCTGTGGTAGGCGTCCCACATATAAAGTAGAGGAAAATGGGCACGGATGTTAGCTCAGGCCCAGTCTTCCTCAGCAAAAAGAGGAGGATTGGCAGCAGATGTTAGTTCAGGGCTAATCTTGCTAAAAAAAAAAAAAAAAAAAACCTGTATGTGAAGATGTATGTGCCCACACTCATTTGTTTAGCTATCTTTTTCCAAATTATAATTTGTATCCCAAATTGTATAAGCAGTTAGAGCTATGAGTTTCATATCTAACTGGCATTCAGGTGCTTGAAATTATAAAAGAAACAAAAAGTCCCTATTCCAAAGACCTCCAAGAGTTGATATGAAAATAGTTCAAAATAAAACCATCCTACATACGCATATCATCACTATTGGGTGAATCACCCAAGAATGCTCAAATTTGGCATTTTGATTCTACACTTGGAGACGCCCAAATGTCTATCCTGGTCTCATATACCTTTGTAGTTGGTGGATCCTGCACATGCAAAGACGTTAATGGATGTTCACTGGCAGAATGGCTGGCCTCAGATTCCACCCACCTTGCTTCTCCTCTAGCAACTTTACGGTATGCATCCTTAGCCTCAGTCTTACACATGGGTCAAAAGTGAGCAACAGGGAAAAAAAGTAGGAAACTTAAGCTTGAGATAACAGGCTGAAAAGAATCAGTGAATACTTGTCTGTTTCACTGAAATAGAGAACTATTTAGTATGTCAAAGGATTTTAGATTAATTCACATTTGATGCAGATATCTCCTACCCAGATCTATGAAATTTTGCTTACCAATGATACTGTTTCTGATTTAGCTTTAAGAAACTTCTGAGATCTAATACAACAAGGTAAGCTGATTGTAGATATGATCTTAAAGGGAAGCTGGAGGATTTGGCTCAGAAATGGGACAGACTGAAACAAAGCCTGACGAAGTTTCAATATAATGCCCAAAGCAGATTAAGGTTATGTCCACTCAGGAATGAAACAACTAATCAATTGGAGAGGGGGGGTGCCAACTTGGTGGCTACTGGGCCATCCAATTTTTTATTTGTGCTTGACTTTGGAGAAATGATGTTTGAGATTGTGAACTTTGAGAGGTAAACTGTTAGAGAGGTAAACTTTGTTAGGTTGCTCTGATATAGGTTCAACAGATTACAATTCAGAATATAAGGAACGATTCCAGAAAAGACATCTGCTTGTCAAAATACAAGAATTTACCAAATCACTGAGGGTCTTGAAAATATTGCAAACTTGATTTCTTTTACCTGACAGTCATTGTTTCTTATAACTGTTTAACATAACCACCTAGAAATCATTTTTTCTACCATAAACTGTATTAGAATAAAGTTGAGTAATACATTCATGACACATTTTAAGAAAGTTTCAGTTTTTACAAGCATAAATTTGCTTTCCCAAAATATTTACTACACAAAGAAATGATGGAAATTTCAGGAGGGATAAACATTGACTATTCTATGTTTTTTGTTCACATGGAAATCCTGATTAAATTACCTAAGAACGGAAATGATATTAGTTGTGTTTACATATTTGTCTTTATAGACATTTAGAATCAATATAATTGTTTCCTCCAAAATTGAAATGTCACAGTCAATACTCTACAGCAGAAATTTCACTGAACCTTGTGTATGTATCAGCATATCAATACAGGTATAAGTCTTTTACAAAGACTATTAAGTTATCTTAATGTGGCATCTTGAACAGAAATTAATACCTCACCTCATTTGTCAAATTTAAAATTATGATTTTTTTCAGTGTGTTAAGGTATCGTGCTCTTATATTAATAATTAACACTTTCAATTTTATTTTCTGCCATTTATGATCTTAATAGAACAACAAAAGAATGAAAGCTTTGGGTAATTTAAGAGCAATGAGTAGGTAATGGATAGAATATAAAGAAAGTGAAAAGCACATGGCTTCCATTACAGCTGATAAGAGATGTCCTGGGATAGAGCCATAGAAACAGTCCACAAAATCTTGGCCTCGTGACCAGCTGTTCCACTGGCCAGAATTCTGTGAACAGTTCTGATGGCTCTATCCAAGCGCATCTCTTTCAGCTATAGAAGTCAGTGAGAAAGCTAAGACAATGGTGAAACATGCCTTTATAAGGATTATCTCAGTGCTTGAATAAAACCCAGAAGCCAAAATCAAACCTAAACCATACACACAGAAGAGACAGTGTTTCACTGGAGTGAAAACTATAACAAAACACTTCCAGATGTCTTAAATAATTGGTGTCCCCATGTATACAATTTGGATACCTTGTGAAACTTTCCTTCTTTCATATCTCAGTTACAACGTGAAGTGACATTTACATATGCAGCCCAACCAGACAAAAGCACTCAGTGATAAATTTGAGATATTATAACCACTTGTGCTTTAAGAGTAAGAATCAATACTATCTCTTTGAATTTTTTAAAGCATTTTCTATTTGAATCTATACACACTAATATTCCAAGATGAACATGTGAAATACAGAGATCTGGATTTTTCAATCCCCATTCTTCAAATGCAGACTAGTTAATACGGCTAACCACAAGTGTTATGCGACTTGCCCCCAGCTCTCTAGAACCCCAATGCACTAGCAGTTCTTTCCACTACACATCTAGCAGTGACAGATACGTAGGTTGTAGGTGAGAAATCCACTCTGCAGTGGCGGCAACTTCAGGTATACTCCCATGCCCCCATGCTGTGAAATTCTCCAGCCTGCTTGCAGGAGGTCCTGAAGGAGCTATACGTAGGGGACAGTGAGAAAGCCAGATGGCGGTTTGTGAGAAAATCTGGGATGGGGGCAGTCAGCCAAAAACAGTGTACTGAATAAAAAAGGATGATCACCAAGAGTATACCGCCCCAATCACCAGAAATGAATGGAAGATGAATTAGGGCTCTTTTCCTCATATAGGTAAAAAATCCGTCATGCAATTTTTCATCTGTGTGTACAACAAATAAAACAAGAGTTGTAAAAATTAAAAAGAGATTTGTATTATGCTAATTCATATTACTATCATTTTCTTTTGCTTCATTAGTAGTAAAAAAAACAAAAGAAAGCAGCTTATTGACAAGGAGAGCGTAGGCAAACTTACAAATAAGTGTTTCAAAAATTTTAATTTTATCATCAGAAGTAGATGAGAATGCTTCAAGGAATCACTTTCTACTCGGTTTGTAAGTAACAGGGGTATATGCATTGTATTGATCGTTATTGTGTGCCTTTATCGCTTTTATTGTTTGCTGCAGTATAGCCCTTTGAAGGTCTGCCAAACCACTGCGGCTTGCTCAAAAGCAGGACTGAATTTTAATTAAGCTGAGCCAAATAGACACAGAACAGTTGAACTTGATTAGACCACTTGTCCTGATGCACACACAGAGGGCATTCAGCACACTTATTCTAATAACTGACAAAGTCAATTCATACATTTGGTGAAATTATCAAGATAAAAACCACCGTTTGTCAACATATCCCTTCTGTGTAAGACTTCTGCTTCTCTATTTTAATCCAATAAGCCACCAAGGAGTGCTGAAAGGGAAGGTAGCCTGTGAGGATATATGTGGCATAATATCTTGATAACAATAATATTCTATATTCCCAGGGAAGAAGCAGTATATGAGTTTAGTAATTAGGTTTCAACAGCAATGTTCAAGCAAAGAAATTAGTGTGTGTGTGTGTGTGTGTGTGTGTGTACTGATTTTCTTTTCAAACATTTCAACCTGAAGAAAAGTTTACCACAGCATTTAGCCCAGATAAGGGAGCAGGTGGGATGTCAGAATTTCATGAATTCTTATTTTTGATACTTCAGGAAAAACAAAGCATCTCGGTTTCTGGTTTGAGCAGCAAAACTGTGCTAAAATGTGTTCCCACGGTAACTTCTGAAATCAGCCAGGGCAATTTTCCCATCCAACACGGAGACCCGAGTCTCTCAGAGGGCCACGTTTCTGCAAAGCAAACTGCTGTATACACCGACAGTGCTGCAACATTAGACCAAGTAACCTCTGGAATATTCTCTAAAACAACTTTCCTGTGTAGACTTTTTTCCTGTCAGACTCTTAGCAGAAACCCCACCTTCCATGAAGGTGGGGAACTGATTCATAAGCAATATTTCAAAATTAAATGTACAAAGGAGATACTCTTTCTATATATGTATCTCCAGATTGATGGGCAGGTAGATCCTAAAATATAAATAAGCTAATATTTCTTAAGGTATGAGTGAAAATTCAAAGATAAGGTCTAAAAGTTGAAGTAGAACTTGGCATATACATTAAGGCGCAAATACAGTGCAAAGAGTGGCTCTGCCTTTGATAAATTCAAATCACTAAGTCTTTAATAGAATTCTGCACTTTACTTCCCAACGTCCTAATACCAATTGACTATACTTAATCCTAAGAAAATAATCCTCCTCTCGGGATTAGCAAAATAAAAATTTAATAAATTTCTAAATACAAATGGATGCCTTTTCTGTGCAGGAAAGCAAATTGGGTTTTAAAAATAAAATAGAATCTAAAGTTCTCATCCTTGACAACAGCAAGAAAAATGAGCATATTTCAACTATTCCTTTGTCTGTTGCAATTTCACTCTTTATTCCTGTCTATGTGAGTGAAGGGAGAAAACAGTTTCATGATGATTCAACTAAAATCCTTGATAAATATACTTTTAAAAATAAATCATTCACTAGAAAAAACATACACTTTGAAGCCAGGTCATTCTGGATATGAATCCAACCTATGCAGTTTCCTAGTTACATTATGTTCTCCAAGTTATTTAACCTTCATTTTATCAGGTATAAAATGGGAAGAAATACGACCTTGAGAACACAGAATGTGTAAGAAATACTCATTCCATTTATTTCTACATAATGAATTTTTAAATGAAGTTGTTAATGTGCAAAAGTTGAATAGACTCACACGATAGGAAGCAGGATTCCACTCCATGAGTCCTAGCACATATTTTTTAAATACTGAGTTAGATCTTAACTTTTAGGCACAATTTTGAAGATGTGTTATTGGACTGTTGCATGTACTCTTCAATTTTGTTATTTTTCTTCCCAATGGAGCCCAGTATCTACTAGTTTATGTCTAATGTATTTAGATACACCTAGGTTAATGTAACATATATATTTCTGTAGGTCTGCCCTATCAATATCAGCATGTCATTTTTCAATTTCTACTAATTTTCATAAAATAAATGGACTTTTTTTAAAAATGTAAATAACTGCACTGCTAGCACTCCTTAGGCAAAAAGAGAAATGTTACTCAAACTCAACTGTTGATTGGCATTCGGCACCTTCATCAAATAACCTGAAATCTTCATTTCTCATCTGCTATTCAAAAGGTCAGACTGTGGTTTACCAAAAGCCATTTACAGATGGCAATGTATGATATATAAAAGGATATATTATACCAAATTCCAATCTATAAAACATTAAGGAAAATCTCTGTCCCTGTGTTACTCTGTATTTTATGTAGAATTTAGTTTCTAATGACAACACATTAGTATAACATCTCTATCCTGCTATGCTCTATCATTCTACCCCATTCATCCCATCATTACAGTGACCACAACTGGTAATATTATATTTATGTTACGAGTTTTGCTGTTTTCAGTCTGCCTCCCTTATAGCTTATAGGCTCTATCTGGGCAAATACTACAATCTTTTTTATTAGCAATACATATAAATTATTTTAAAACAATGCCTAACACAAAGTCAAGGCTCAAAGAATATTTGTTGAATGTCCCAAATGAATAAAACCTAGTCTACAGGATAAACTACCAATTCAGGAAAAATGGA
This sequence comes from Equus quagga, assembly GCF_021613505.1. Lineage (NCBI taxonomy): Eukaryota > Metazoa > Chordata > Mammalia > Perissodactyla > Equidae > Equus > Equus quagga. Next base: position 99,933,685 of record NC_060276.1, read on the forward strand.
GGGCATCTGTTTATCTTTCACCCTGCTAATTACTTTCATTTACAAAATAATTTGCTCATTGGTTTGAATCACATCCAGTGTATATTTATTATTCAATTTTTCATCAGATCAAAGAGGTGGAAGAGACCTTGAGATGTTATTCTTGCCTTAAGGTACTGCAACTACTCAAAGCATTCAGTAAACATTAGCTTTTTCTTAAAACTCCAGAGGCCTCATGAAATTCAGATTAGAACTAATCTTGCCTAGAGGGTAGAAAAAGGGTGACATCTATAAATGATTCTAATTTATAACCCAAAGTTAGACCTTACAAATATTTATTCTTATGGCAGATAGCAAATTATGAACTTATAATTACAGCCTGTCCCATCTTCTCTCTGGGGTTTTTGTGCCTCGTGTTCTCGCTCAGGAGTATGTTGATGCGTTGGTTGGGATAATGGGTACAGGAACAGAACTGGAAAGGTCTAGAGAAGAGGTGGGATGAGGGAGCCAGTGAGAGAGGGAAGGAACGAATCATCGTATGAAAAGATCAGCTGAGAAGACTGTTTGGAGGGGAAGTGAGAAGGTGCTCGAACACTGAAGCGTGGTGAGAGGTCTTCAAACAGAGGAATGAGTGAAGAGGACCCTTAAATATTTTGGCCACTCTTCCAAAAGATTAGTAAATATCAAAATTGGCTTTCAAATTTTGTTTTGTTTGTTAAATGTAGGATTTGTGTTTGTCTGTAGTGTAGCACTGGCCGGAGAATGACCACAAGCTGATCTGGCCTTTGTGGAGCACAGTCGTAAGGGTAGTTTGGAAGTCTCTAAAGCCTTACTGTTCTGTCCAATATAGTAGCCAATAGCCACACGTGGCCATTTACAATTAAATAAATAAAATTTAAATAAAATTAAAAATTCAGTCTCAAGTCAGTTGCTCTAAGCACATTTCAAGTACTCAACAGCCACACATGACTAGTGACTTCCATATTAGACAGCACAGATATAGAAAATTTCCATCGCTGCAGAAAATTCTATTTGACAGCACTGTTCTAGAACTTTGGGCTTACGTCACACACAGGCTATCCAAATGTTTTTGGTCCTATTAGTGGCATAAAATATTCCAACAAAAATATTTTATCATTATTTATTCTACATCAAGTAGTAAATATAAAATATTGACAATGATGACTCATTTTTATGTCCTCAGTGTACTAATATTCAGAGATCTCAGAGTTGTTTCTGCTTCTGTTTTGAAATTTTTATCACACAAATTTGTGTGACATACTCTCATTCTTTCCCTATATTTCTTGGCAACTTCATTCTTTCAAGATTATATTTTTTTAATGTATTAACCTGAAGACTAAAAAATTATAGTCAAAGTTACCCAGTGAGTAAAATAAATATCAAGCAAATACTAACTGTATTTTATGTCATGACTTCTTGTTTACATCAGCATAATATGATATGGAAGTAAAATGCACTGTCGATTAAAATATAAAACAAATAGATGAACAAAAATGCCCTCGAAAGACGAACTCCAAGGTCAGTGTGAACTAGAAACTTCTAAATATGGCTAGGACAGGAGGAAGTACATTGCTCCTAGGCTAATGCTAATCCTTAGTAAATCATAAGTCACTAGGGAAGAGAAGCCAGGAAGGAAGACATGCTTTAGATTAGTGCCATTGCCAGAGGAATATCAAAAGCAGAAAGAGGCGGTGAAGAACATTTGGGTAACTTGAATACTATCTTGCACGATGAAGAGGGAGTTGCCGAGAGAGTTGGGAAAAGGTAAAGGATAAGAATACCAGGGCTTCCCTGGAGTAGAATACTCTGATGTCTATGCACAGAAGGGAGAAAATTCCCAGATTAACAGGTAGCAATGGAAGGACAACTAGAGGTATTTGAGTCTGAGAGCCACCCTGGCTGTCCAAGTAATTTAAATAATTCTAAGGTGGGCATGAAGATGGAAGCTTCAGAAAAGTAAATAAAAGTGAAGGACCCATCTAAACTAAATGAAATGCATGTGTATTTAACATATGGAGAAGTTACTTAAAATGGTTGAAACACATTTACATTATATGTAATAATAGTTAATCTCAGGATTCTTTACAGTTAGAATGTATTACTCTCTAGTAAAGAATGATGTGGATATGTTTAAAACCTCTGAACCAGAGTAATGAAGTAAAGAACCAGAAAAGCTGCTGACATCCAGGTTTAGTGGCAGAAGCACTGACCCTCTGGTCAGATCTCTGCATTGCAGTGAAGACCTTATGATCCAGGGCACATAATTTAATGTACTGGTGCCTATATTTGTCTTTAGGCAGCTCTGAAATATATCTCAAGCTCCTTCAAAAGCAAAATGTCAAAAATAAATAAAATACATACTCTTATTTGATTATAAGCTTTCCTAAAAGAAAGGGACTGAATGCAAACAGTGTGGTGTTATATTCTGATTACTGAAGAACACCATATGAATAATAATATTTACTGAGTGCTTCCTGTATTCTAAGTGCTTTACATGTAATGACTTTGTTAATCCCCACAACAACTCCATAAGGGAGGTACTATAATTATCCCCATATTATAAATGAGGAAATTGTAAGACTGAAGCTGAGTTTTGATTCCAGTGCTCATGGGTTGGTTCCTGAAGAGCTTTCTCACAAATTATTATAGCAGGCTTCCCAGAGGACCAAGTGAAAAGTATAGATATCAGCAAAGAGTCAGACAGCACTACTGGAAAACAACTGAAAATCTAAGTAGGCAATGGATACACAGCATCTACACTGAACCTATTGTTACATTGGGAACAATGAAACTGAAAGAGAAACCAGACACTCTGCACTTCCATCAGATTTTGTTTAACTGATCAGTTTTCAAGAAAATAAAGAGCCCTCAAATTAGAGGAATAGCTGCTTTATATCCCAGCTCTTATCAAAGAGCCTGATGCATTATATTTAATGCGTATGCATAGAGAGGATGGGATAGGACAGGGACAGGAGCTAGGTGGAAACCCAAAAGGAGTCATGGGAGAGGGGTTTGTGGAATGAGGCAGGCAACAGTGGAAGGGAGGGCTATATGAAGGAGATAGCACTACTTACTGGGCCTTAAACGATTAGTAGGGCTTCAAGAGCTGGAGAAAATCAGGGGCTGATGAGTTAGGATACTTCAAGACTAGTGAAGAGCATGGCCGAAAGGGAGATGGTGTAGGCTCGCCTTCAGTCCTTCCTCTAAGTGCAGTGAACACTGACTCGGGGGCAGGCCTATTCCACCACTGGGGAAGAAGGGCAGATCTATATTTTCATCACATTTAGGAGGTAAAGAGGAAGAAAAGGCTGGAAGGAGAAGGGAGGGAAACACAATACGGACCATGATGTAACACAGACATCTTGCTAAGGAGTGTGGGAGAGGTACAAATAATTGGCATTATCTTCCAAAGTAGATGTTAAGCGCCTTAGAGAAGAAGTATATCTTTAAACATTGCAAATGCCTTAATATGCTTTCGTGCATATAGCTAATAACCAGCAAATAATTATTTGAGAATCAGTATGGTATAATAGAAAAATTATTGGTTTAGGAGTCTTGAAATACAACTGTTTCAATTTCCTTCTCTGTAAAAAAAAAAAAACAAAAACAAAAGGAGATTGTTAAATCATTTTAAAATTCCTCTAAGATGTATTCATTAAAAACCCATGATTAGGATTGTCATATAGCATCACTGTAAATAAGGAGTTCCCTTTTGAGGGACATGGTGTGATAGGTGAGAAAGTACATCTGGCCTCTTGTCACATTATCCTACCAGAAGCCCAACTCATTCCACCTGCACACTGGGCTAAGCACAGAATTTTATCAGATTTCAGATACCTGAGCCCTGAGGCTTAGCAGCTTTGTTTGTGTGGCGGGCTGGAAATAACAAATATGTACGTTGCAAAAAAAAAAAAAAAGAAAGAAAGAAAGAAAGCAAGAAAAAGCAAAGCAAAGAAACTACCAGGTGACTCAGATATGCATCTGTCCTCAACTCACTTGCAAACCCCTCTTGACAGAAAACTCCTGCTCTGGAGTATTTCACTCAAAAAGTCAAATCTACAAAACAATTGCAATCATCATAAATGAGCAAGATAGCTAAGGGTGCACAGAGGGAGATTCACGATCTGGACTAGGAGAGCTCAACTCCAAGGTTTCAGGTGTTTGAAGAAGCACTTCTGCAGGAGAGTCATATCAGAAATGAAATTGTTAACATAGGTAAGATAATTTAAATAGAGAATGTAGCACCGAATGAATATAATAAACCTCACACATTAACAAACATTTGACTTGATATATACTTATGAGCGCCTAAGACTGGTCAGTAATATTTAGTGGAACGGGAGTGTGATCTAGCTTAATCCATAAAGATGTGCTGGAAGAGACAACATCAATTCAAAGAGGTGAGGAAATTGGGGTGGCAGAGAAATTGGTCTGTTCACATGAAATAGCCTGTGTAAACGATTGCAGATGGAAGAAGAAAACTCCCTCCAAGTGACAGAGAGCCATTCTGTCTCAATGAATCAGCCATAGCTCTCGTGGCAGTCGAGATGATTTGCATGTTTAGTGATTGATGTGGAGTGAGGTGGTAAATCACATCGAGGCTTAGCTCAAAGGCTCTGCTATCTCAGACACAGAAAGATGAACATTTGTACTCAATACCTCAAGTATTCACATTGTTCAAACGCGCTATAATTTCAGGAATGATCTGAAAATATCCATCAGTCAACTCTGCTGAACTTGGAACACAAAGAACTCTGTCACTGGGAATCATTTACCACTTGATGTGGTGGATTAAGGGCTTCAGGTATTTTCAACTTTTGAAATATTTAATAGGCTTTTTATCAACATGCTGCATTTTTCCCATAACATGTTGCCATAACCAAGGGGAAAACAAAAACAACTGCCAGCACAACAAAATTGTTACCCAGGAGATAGAAATACATATTCAGTGGGCCGGTAATTTTTCTGACTCTCGGTTTTCAGAAACATAATTATTTTCTTTTTGCTTCAAGATTGCTGATTTTGCTTTCAGATTAAGGCTAATGTTAAAAGTGAGAGCAAGAGAAAGAAAATGTATTCTCCATGGAAAGTAATTCTATTACCATTGCTGGACCAATCTTGTAGCTAAGAGGTATATTCTTTCAAGAAGAAAAATTGCCTCTATCCAAACAATGACTGGATATTCCATCTTTAAGTGTAAAAAGCAATGATGACACAATTAGCCTTAGAAACTAGTGAATCACTAATAGGGCAAAAAAGGAAACTGCTAATACGTGGCTACATATGAAAGTATCTCGAATAAAGTAGAAAAAAAATTCATATTGTTGCACTGTTAAAAATGTCAAAAGAGAGGGGCCAGTTCTTTGGCATAGTGGTTAAGTTTGCATGCTCTGCTTCAGCAGCCTGGGGTTCATGGGTTCAGATCCTGGACATGGACCTACACACCACTCATCAAGCAATACTGTGGTGGCATCCCACATACAAAAACAGAGGAAGACTAGCACAGATGTTAGCTCAGGGACAATCTTCCTCAAGCTGAAAAAAAATATTGAAAGAAGAAACAGCCTCTGAAAAAGCAGGAGAATGGGGAGCTATCCAATTGAGTATGATGCCCTCTCGTTCCCAGAAGATTTTAGCTCCTGCCTTACCATCACTCTCTCCAATATACAATCCTTGTCATAATTTATCGCACTTTAAATATCCATTGAAAATAATCCTCTCACCATTTTGGCCTAGTAATTCATTGAACAATTTGATTCCAGAGATCTTGTCCTCTACCCTGCCTTGGCCACTTGGTCCCATGGTCATACCCTGGATTTTCTCATAAGCTCAGCCTTAAACATCACACTTTCCAAACTCCACCTAAGTTTCCAGTTGACTCCATCTAGTATCCCTATTCCAACAATTCTTTGCTATCACCAGGCCCTACAATTCATTCATTCTTCTAGCTTTTCACCATCCCTCACACCCTTCGTGTCCTCACTTCTATTCTTATCAAGAATAAACTTTATGGTTTATCTTTATAACCAATTTCTTGCACACTCTCAAATCCCTTTGCCCCCTCTAACTTCTGGTGCTCACTTGATAAATCTCAAAGCCTGGCTACACCCAACTCTCCAGTGATTCCTTGCTCACTCTCAAGCTGTTGAATCTGCTGGAGGAAAACACATAATCATTCTGACTAGTCTCACTTTAAATTCATGACCACTAACTTCAAGTTGGCTCTCAGCATGACCCAACAATCCTACTATATTTCTTAGTTGACACCTTGTCCTGTACTCCTAGATCAGAGTTCTCAAATTGACCAGCGTGTTGGGGAATTTTTAAAAAGTGCCAAAGCCAGGAATCACCCCCAGATTCTCACTTCATTGGTCATCGTTGCCATCTAGGCACTGGAATGTTTAAATGCTCCCGCAGGTAATTCTAATGTGAAGCAAAGTTCTAAAACACCCCTTCTTGATGACTATTTCATTCTCTTCTTCCTCATACCTCTAAGACCTCCATCCCCATTCTCAGCTGATGACACCGTTTCTCATTCATCTGAGAAAATTGAAGCAATCAGTAGAGAACTGCTCCCCAGCCTCCTGTCCCTACATCTGCCCACATGCCTGTACTGGCGCCCAACAGTGCGGATCACCAGTGTGTGTTCCTATTACAGGCCACGTCTCATGGGCTCTAGATTCCATCCTCTCTCGCCTACTCAAGGACACGGCTCTAGCAATTACCCCCACTCTCTCTTGCATCACCAATTTCTCCCTCTCTTCTGGATCTTTCCCGTGAGTATTCTAAGCTATTACTTTCCCATCTTAAAAACAGCCTCTCTTGACCCCATTTCCCACGCACAGCTGAAGCTCCATTTCTTTGTTTCCCTTAAAAGTGAAACTTGTAAAAAAGATTTTAGCAGTTGATATTACTTCCAATTCTTCTCAATTCTCCCTTGACCCACATATTTCTTTCAATTATGCTTTCACTCTCAACATTCTCTAAAACTGCTCTTGTCAAGGTCACTAAAGGCTACCAAGATGTTAAATCTAATGGTCAATTCTTAAGTCTCATCTTCTTTGACAAATCAGCAGCATTTGATACAATCAATAACTCCTTCCTCCTGGAACAATTTATTTATTGGGCTTCTTGAACAGAGATCTGCAAACTACAGCCTGTGGACCAAATCAAGTCTGATGCTTCTTTTTGTAAACTTTTGTGGAACACAGCCAGGCTCATTTTGTTTACCTGTTACCTATGGTTGCTTTCTGCTAAAAAAGTAGAGTTGTGTAGTTGCAAGAGAGACCTTTTGCCTGGTGAAGCCAAAAGTATTTCCTATCTGGCCCTTTACGGAATTTTGCCAATGATCCCTTCCCCCATACCTGTTCCTCCCACAGTTTTTCCCATTGAAGTAAATGACAACTCTATCCTCCCAAATGCTCAAGCCCCAAAGACTAGATTCTTCCTTGACTCTTTCTCTTCCATTACACCATATAGAAAACCTCTCAGCAAATTCTGTCCTCTCTATCTTGAAAATATATTCACAATCAAATCACTTGTTACCACCTCTACTACTACCACCCTGGACCAAGCCATCATTATTTCTTGCCTAAACTAATTAATGGATTCATAACTAGTCTCCCTATTCTTTCCCCTATCCCTCTCCTCAACCTTACACACCACCTTCCCTCAGTTTATTCCCAATATAGAAGCCAGGGTTATCCTTTCCAAAGCCTTCCACTCATGTCAACTAACACTCTTTTAACCTATAAAGCCTTATATGATTTTTCTGACCTTATATCTATTCCTCCTCCATCCTTCACTTTGCCCCAGCCACTCTGATCTCCTCGCTCTTCTTTAAACATGCCAGGCACCTTCGTTCCTCATAGCCCGAGCATGGCTGTTTCCTTTGCCTGGGAAACTCTTCCCTGAGACTTCCTCATGCCTTGATCCCTTAGCTCCTTCGACTCTTTCTCAGATATCACCTACTCAGTGAAGCCTTCCATGCTCATCTTACTTAAAACAGCAAGCCCCTCCCAGTATTGCATATCCTACCTTCCTGCTTTATCTTTCTCCAATGTATTTACCCACCATGTAAAATATATTTTACATATTTATTTTATTTATTGTATGTCTCTTTACGATAGACTAAGGTCTCCATGAGGGTAAGATCATCATATATTCTGTTTATTGCTAAATCCCTGGTGACAGAAGGCACTTAACAGATGTTCATGAAAATGTGTTGTTTGTTAACACTTGGAGTTGAAGGAAGATAATCAATAGGAAAGTTGCTCAATTTTTCTTTTTTGTGTTTCAACTTTCCTCCAGGAAATTTCCAAAGACACTCGTATCCTGATTCTTTTGGGTTCAATTCAAATATTTATTGCTCTCACACTTGTGCCAGATTTTGTGCTAGGACTGAGTAATGCCAAAATGACTTAGATCAATGCAATTTATTGTGATAGGACAACTAATGTATTATGAGGTCCAGGGAGTGTTCGATCTAGAGAGCTCAAAAAAGGTTCTACAGAGAGGGCAACTCATTTGCTGTCTTCAAAGATAAGCCAGCATTTCCCAGGACAATCCTGGATTGACAAAAGAGCAGGGAGAATGCTGGCAAAGCAAATATCACAGGAAAAGAAGTAGAGGTGAGAAACAAGTATTAACCACAATACTTCTGCACAAGTGAATCACACTGTGAGTTTGGAAAGGGGAGAAAATAGCAGGACATGAAATTGAAGAGATGAGCATTGACCAGATGAGAAAAGACCTTATCTTAACAATTTAATGGGGGTGGGGTCTCTTCAATAAATGGTGTTGGGAAAACTGTACAGCCACATGCAAAAGAATGAAGGTAGACCACTATCTCACACCACACACAAAAATAAACTCAAAATGGATCAAAGACTTGAAGATACATCCTGAAACTATAAAAGTCCTGGAACATAATATTGGTAGTACACTCTTTGACATCGAGCTAAAAAGGATGTTTTCAAATACCATGTACTCTCAGACAAGGGAAACAAAATAAAAAATAAACGAGTAGGAATTCATCAGACTAAAGAGCTTCTGCAATGCAAAAGAAACTAGGATCAAAACAAAGACACAACCCACCAATTGGGAGAAAATATTTGCAAATCACCTATCTGACAAGGGGTTAATCTCCATAATATATAAGGAACTCACACAGCTGAACAATAAGAAAGCAAACAACCGGATCAAAAAGTGGGCAGAGGAGATGAACAGACATTTTTCCAAAGAAGATATACAGATGGCCAATAGACACATGAAAAGATGTTCATCACTAATCTACACTAAGATACCAACTTATGCCTGCTAAAATGGCTATAATCACTAAGACTAAAAATAACAAATGGTGGAGAGCGTGTGGAGAGAAGGGAACCCTCACACACTGCTCGTGGGAATGCAAACTGGTGCAACCACTATGGAAAACAGTATGGAGATTTCTCAAAAAACTAAAAATAGAACTACCATATGACCCAGCTATCCCACTACTGGGTATCTATCCAAACAACTTGAAATCAACAATCCAAAGTAACACAAGCACCCCTATGTTCATTGCAGCACTATTCACAATAGCCAAGACATGAAAACAATCTGAGTGCCCACAGACTGATGATTGGATAAAGAAGATGTGAGATATATAGATATAGATATAGATATAGATATAGACATCGATATAGATATACACACACACAATGGAACACTACTCAGCCAGAAAAATAGACAAATTCATCCCATTTGCAATAACATGGAAGGACGTAGAGGGAATTATGCTAAGCAAAATAAGCCAGTCTCAGAAAGACAAACACCAGATGATTTCACTCATATGTGGAATATAAACAAGTACTTGAACAAAGAAAAGAGTTCAGTGGTTACTAGGGGAAGGGGGGGTGGGAGGGCATAGGGGGGTGAAGGGGAGCACTTATCTGGTGACAGTCAAGAAATAAAATACAACTGAAATCTCACATTGATGTAAACTATTACTAACTCAATAAAAAAAAATTTAAGGGGTGGGGACATAATTTTCTTAAATGCAAATTAATGACATTTATGGTTAAATATTTCTAAATACAACATACTTTGAGTTGATATAGAAAACGTTTACATTTCATTTTGCATGCATTTAAAATGTGTATGCACATTCTGTGTGTGTTGTTTACCTACCTTTATATCTACACACTTAGACCAGTACATCCATCTACATCTCCTTATACTCCTCTCCATATAAATACACTGTATCCATATCATATTACATAAAGGAGCTAATCATTCTTCAATTTTAACCTGACCAACATTGAGGGAGGAGAGGCAGAAAGTGCAGGAGTAAGTACACTTGAGTTTCAGGAGTGGGCCTGCCATTTCTAAACCAAACGGCATAGATCAAGTCTCTTAATCCCTCTGTGTACTAGTCTCGTCTTTTATAAAACAAGGGAAATAACACCAGCTCTCACAGGAATTGCTCTAAGGATAAACTGAGGTAATGGAAAAACTCTATTAAAATATAAATCCTATAAAAATGATAGTAGTAGTACTAAACGAAACATTAATTCAGAGTTTCCATATACCAGATTTTGACAGAATTTTCTTTAGCTAAAACTCAAAGTAGAGTTCAGTTTTTATAACTGTCAAAAATTCAAGAGAAGAGTTATACATGAAAAACATCACAATAATGTATTTATTTTTCACTAATTAATTAGACAAATATCTATTGAAAACTACCCTTAATAATTAAACAGCCAAAACTTAATGTCTATCAACTGTCATATACTATTCTAAGCTTACAAGGGTTATCTCACGTAATCATCACAGAGTCCCTTTGAGATACATACAACTATTATTTACATTTTAGATACGTTGAAAAGGAAGCTCAGAGATTTTCAGTAACTTGCAGGTGTCACACAGCAAGCTTGGTTAAAAGCCAGCAATCATAGCCAGGTCTCATTCTAGTGCCAGCATCTGTAACCACTACACTGATTTATTCTAAGCACATGCCCCCTTCTTCAGGCCCATGGTAGGCCTCAAGAAATTTGTGTTTAAGTGGAAGTCTATGGTTAACTCACTGATCCTAGCGCAACCATAAAACAAACACGCATTCTCTCCAGAGAGTTCACATTCAACTTTTCAAAATTAATGTTTTCCTTTGTGCCCTGGGCCAGACCATAAACCAAAGGATACACTATGAGTTCCTCAAAAACAGAAAGAACTTGATTCATCTTAGCTAAACAGTTGGCATATAGTAAACACACAAAATATTTCTGGAATGAATAAAGCAGAAGTTAGCCATAACCCAGATATGAGTTTTTTTCTTTATAAAGTCATAATTACTACATACAATCAGAGAGAAAACCTGGGCTGATAGGCTCTGAAAAATGACAGAGTTGAATATCTGTAAAAGAAAAAAAAAAAAGAAAGAAAAGAAAAAAATGGAGCCAAAGACACAACTAGCATTATTATTGCAGGATAGGAAAAAACTAATGAAGAATTGTGAGTCCAGCTCTAAGACTGTTTACCTAATCAGTCAGAGACATCCAATCAAGCATATTTCATCTACCCAAGGCCAGAATTAAGGTATTCTTTACAACCAAGCTGATGAGTTATATATTGGAAGAATTTTAAATAAGGAGCTGTGATGTTTGAGCAGGAAATAAATCTTAGAAATAACCAATTCTCAACTATTCCAGCACATGCAAAATTGCACTATTAATTAACATGAAGATACTGTTGGTTTAATTTTCTAAAGTGATGTACAAAACCAAAGAGTGGTGTGTATATTTTAATGCTATTGCCAAAATGCATCAAGTTGAGATGGATAAAGAATTCAACAAGTATTAATGAGCAAGTACAATAGGATAATCATCGTATTGTGAAAGAGAAAGTAAAAAGACAAGTGCTCTGTTCTCAAGAAGTCATGGTAACTTCTGAATACATAACTGAATAACTATAATAAAATGGGATAGGTACAGCAATAGCAGTATGAACTGTGTGCTTTGGAAACATTGCCAGAGTAGGGGACAAACTCAATAGGGTGAAAAGGATGACAGAGAAGAGACATTTGAAAAGAACCTTGATAGATGAGTAGATGTTATCTAAATGAGAAATGACTATGGACAAAGGAAACACCAACAGAGGGAAGTTGCATGACCAGTGGGAAAAAGTGTGACAGATTTAAATCATTGTAGGTGGGTAGGTCTGAGTGTGTATAAGATGTACAAAAAAAGTGGCAGGTGATGAATCTATAAAGCTGGGATGGGTCAAGTTTAAATAGAAACATGTTGTAATGGAAAATGCCTATGCTCTGCAGTCACAGGACATGTTTTGAATTCTGGTTCTGTTCCTTACACCTGCTCACTGAACTTAGAAAGATATTTAACCTCTCTGTGTATCGAATTCCCATTCTGTAAAACAAGAGATAATAATACCCCACCTCCAAAGGTTAGCTTGGGAGTTGGCGATAATTATGTTATATGCCTAGTAATATAACTTTCTTAATAAATGATAGTAATAATTATTAAGTACTTTAAATATACGCTAAAATTTTTGGATTTCATTGGGTAGACAACAGAGAGCTCTGGACTATTTGTAAACAAGGAAGGGACTGCTTCAGGAAGATCTCTCTGACACAATATGCATCACGAACTGAGGAAAATGACAAAGAAGCTGATCAGCAGATTATTAGAACAGTTCAGGGGAAAATACAGCTGGCTTTGAAATAAGATGCCAGCAGTAAGCATGGAAAGAAGGGAGTAGCCAAGATTAAATTTGATGGTAGAATTGACAAGATGTGGTGACCAATTAGAAGTGAGGTTAGAAAGTTGATTATATGGCTTATGGTTCCTGGATAAAATGGAAACTTCAAACTGTTACAGAATACATATGTATACACAAACAAAGAGAGAGTTCTTGGTTTTCTGTTTATGCCTATGTTGCCAGCCATGAGTATAACCCCGCTTTCACCTTCAAATACAGATAGGTCTAATTTCCATCCTCAAATACAGATAGGTCCAATTAATTTCTATGCTAAAACCTGCAATTCTCCTTACTTTCCTCTTCAAACACAGACACACCCTTTCATTTATGTCTCATTGATCGTTCTGCCAAATCCTAGGTTGCATTTTTCTTCGAAGCTTAAATGATTAATGAATTCTTCCAAGACTAATGAGCTCGATATAAGAGAGATCCTGTGATCCTCAAAAATTTGGTACTCTACCCATGTATTAGTGAGAAAACACAGCCATGCATTGATTATTGCTAATGATATCATGTTACTTGAGCACCTGCAGTCCTCGTCTTGCGCTTGTAGGTCATTGGGATTTATAGATTACCTGCTAGAGGTTACAAAGGAGAACCTTGAGTGGCAATGGCAGCACACTCCCTTTGACTCCAATGGAATGCTTCAATGAGAATTCTGAACTTGTTTCACCGAAAACATTTGTCCGTTTTTGTCCACGTATTTTAACACTACAGAAAAAAAAAATCACTCAGAATTTTCCAATTGCTTGGTACATTATGTAAACTTTATAAATAGCTTAGAGGTGGAGATGGGGCAAGAGGACAACATCCTGGCTTCCCATGATGGTTTTGCCTTGGTAGAACAACATAACTCTGCAGCTGGCAATTGCTAGTTCATGAGATAGTTGTGAAACAGGCAATCCATCACTTCAGCCGAGAAAGCAAGTTAAACCTATGTCTCAAGGAATTTTTCAAAATCAGGGAAAGCAGTGTGGCTTCACTATACTGAAAATTCTATACTTCTCTTTCCTTTTTGATGTGTTTTTTGTGAGACTGGATATGCGAGGTAGTTGAGCATGCATACCACATATAAATACTCCACATGTACATTTTTTGGACTGTTGCTACGTGGTTGAAAAACAAATAGGACGGCTGGAAGGGATGAAAATGGTATATATAAATAGTTTTGATAAAATATGGCATGATAGCAGGATTTTTTTAACGATAAATCTTTGAGAATATTTTTTTAAGAGCTTGTAACTTCAATGCTACTATTGCTTTTTATTTCACATCACATACAAGCAAAATGGTATTTTCATTATTCTGATACTCAAATTTACCTAGATTTAAAGATTTATTAAGGTGTTACAAACTTATGAACCCTAGAAGTTAAGATTAATTAGAATACCAATAGGCAAAATCAGAACTTTTATCTTCTGGTATAATTGGCATCGTACCTGATACACAGTAAACAGCCACCATTTGTTGAATGAATTAATGTTTGTTGAATAAATTAACTGCTATTCTAGGTATACCAATTTGATTAATTTCTAAATTCTTATAAAGGAGTGAAACTTGCTTACCTAGTTTAGATTTTTATGTCAGTAGAAAAACATAAAAGTTTTTAAAGATTAATGGAAATAAATAAGCAAAAATGTTGTCTATCCATAGCCCCAAATATACAGTGCTACATAGAAAATGTGTACTCCTGAATACCTGAGAATAAAATTTCTGAGTTTTATAAAGAAATTAACACTACAGAGAAAAACAGCTGATGCTACCGCTGTGACAGTCTAATAGCTATAATTTTTTCATCTCCCTTACCAAGGCCAGCCAAGATTATAAACCTAACAAATATCATCACAGAAATTAAAGTACATGAATAGGTCGGATTAAGAAATCAACATGTGGCTATTGAAGTATTATGTTCTAAATCTTTTAAAAACTGGACAAAAATGCCTACACGGAATAAAAGAGTTTCTATTTAAGTGCAAGCTGGCTTGTACCAAGGCCCTGAAATTCAATATTTTGCCTGAATAACTCAATTTACATCTCCAAGTCTCTTGAGATTGAGACTGCAAAGCATGTAACTTTAAGAAGAAAATTCAGAAAGCCAGATTGAGAAATGGCATGATTTAATGGCATAGGAAAAGTCCTAGAATACCAACATTAACTTCAAGCATACATTTTCTCTGTAGGTTTTGATAAGTAACTGACACCCAGGCTTGGAAATCTTTTTTAATTGAAGACAGAAATAAATCTTTTTTCTCTTATAATCTTTTATTTAATGAATAAATAAAATTTTAAAAAAAGTAAAAATACACCAGCCTCCCACTCAGCAAGATCTAGTTTAAGGCAGATTGGAAACTATGTGTTGTAGACTTCTTCCCTACTGCATCACATATCCTCAATTAGTTGGCTTGGCCATACAGTATATGGTCTCAATACAAAAGCCAAAGTATGTTGGATGGATGGATGGATGGATGGATGGTTGGTTAGATAGACAGAAAGTCTTTATTAGAGAAAAGTGTCTGTTCCATTGTTAAAAATGACTTTTTATTCAATAAAGTAGTCAATAAAAGTACATAAAATACCTAATTAGTTTAAGAACTAATACCTTCCAAAGACACATATAAAGAAGAAAATGAAAACATGTATTTCCACCACTGTTACTGGTTTGGTGTTGTCTCTTCAAACTTCTCCCTCTCTGTGTGTGCATGTGTGTGAGCACACATGCACACGCACACACATATAGTTTTGCTTAACATCTTTAGAATTTTGATTCCTGCATTTTTCACACAAAATGGAATTTTGAGCATCGCCTCCATAATTCCAATGTGTTTGAACTTTATTTTCCTTCTACATAATGTTTAACCCTTAATATTAACTCAATGTTTAACTCTTACATTATGGAAATATCATGATTTAATAACCTTTTCCCTTGGTTATTATAGAATCTTCTTACAAATATACTTCCTAATTTTATCCTCATAGTAGTCCTATGAGGCAGACCTTCTTATCCCCATTTTGCACTTAGGCCAAAAGAGACTCAGGGACATAAATGCCTGCCTACTGTCACAAAGTCAGGAAATAGCAGGATCAGAACTTCCATACATTCAGTAATAGATATGAAGTAACTCAAGATTTGAATTTCTGAACTTCCATACACTTGATATACCTGATATCACTTTGTATTTGAACTCCTCATATTAATAATAAACTACACATCATTACCTAATACTTCTATACAGTAATAATTAACCAATGACTCATGAAGTAGCTCTTGACTAATGGTTGTCAGAATTCTAAGTACATCCAAAATAATCTAAGGGATTAAAAAAAGGCCAATAGCTTGTAATTATACATTAAGTTTTATAAAGGAAATCTTTGCCTAAAAGACATTCAAAATTATATTTTAGATAACTCTTGTAAAGATGAAATTCCCTTTCGTTTCTCCACAAGCAGAGAGCATGCCATCTGGCCCTACTGCCCTTAGCAAAACCTGAGAAAAGAATGCGGGAAGCCACTTACAGTAACTGAGGGTGGATATACCACAGGGACCAAACGTGCCTGACGCTCTCCCCCAGGCACAAGATTTCTGTCTGCTTCATCAATATTTATTTTTTTTCTTCTTTAAAAATTAAGATGTAAGTAAAGATGGTTTTTACTCCCCTTAGGGGTTATTTGAAATAACTTTTTAAGTGGAGGATTTTTTTTTCACTTCAACACAGATTTATTGAATATCTCTTGCCTGTTAGATTTAGGCTGTGCATGCCTGCACTATAGCACTCTCAATTATACATGTCAATATCTATACAGATAACTGGTAATGTTCATCAGGGAGTTAGAAATTGGGCCAGGAAATTCAGGAACGGTTTGAACCAGGTGTTTGGAAGTCAATTGCTCATAGTGAGACTATGAAAATAGATAAGTCCCCCTAACAGTGTGCCCAGAAAGACAAGGATTTAAAGATAGAGGCTTGGGTGAAGATCTTTAATTTAAGGGATAAGAAGAAAATTATTTATCTATTGGAAGTAGAAAGTTTTCAAAAACGGCTTATCTTTCTCACTGGCCAAGGGGATTAAGTAAAAGAGTTTTGACTTAGTAAGTAGATATAAGGGTAAAGAAGAAAAGGAACCTAGATATAAATCCAAATGCCAGATTTGATATTGAACATTTGTGAAGCTGAAAGAGGAATACGAGGCTTAAGAAATTGATTCTGGCCATTAATGCTGTCACACTGTAGAGCATGTTTTATATGCCTTCCATGATTTATGCTTGGACCAAGCACAGTGGGATGGAGCTACCAAGTGATACTTGCAATGGAAGCCACGTCTTTGGTAGGGAATACCCACATATTTTGAGTGGTAGAAGTCACATCCTATCCAAGTGTTCATAGGACTGGCCAAAAGAAATCATTATTTGCTCACTGCTTTGGCCTCATTTTTGGCCCATTGGTGGTTGTGTTGTATCACAGCAACAACAAATTCACAAGCCAAAAGATGGAATTTGCAACCAAAATAAAGCTGACAAGAATTGGATAACTCCTAATTGAGTTGGCCACTTTTTGTGGAAACCCATTCAGAAAACTTTCAGTAAACTATAATGACTAAACTATAACTACAAAGTTTTTCATTGTGATGCCTAAATGGATAATAGGTAAGCAAAAAAAAGTCATACTTAATAAGAAATATTACTAATCTCAGGGAAAAAAATACTGAAAGTGTTTCCTTCAATTCAGCTGTAACTGTTCCGGCAAAAGTTTTATGTAGATGTTCACATTAAAATTTAGATGATGAACCAAAAACAGTCTTTTAGTATTCAACCTCTGCAGTTATAGCAACATAACTTTTGGGTTTGCTTAATTGATATACTGCACCCATGATATTTACACAAGAAATTGCCCCCAAAAAGACTTCAAAATAGTAGAGTATCATAGAGACTTAAATCTACAAGGGGAGAGAGGAAGAGTTGGCAGAGGATCGCCATTCTGAAAGCCGATGTAAGGAAGCTAAAGCTTTACTATTAGAATGCATATAAATTGTTCAAAAAATAACAACATTCTGCCTTCCAGCACCAAAGTTTGGTACTCTCTCAGTCACCCCTCTTCCAAGTTGTAGATGGCATCTGGACACCTCAAGGTAATCTCTTCTTTAGAATTCTCATTCTGTCAGCTAATTGGAAGAAGAAGAAATAAGAAGAGCAAGAGTGGTAACTTTCGTTTATAAGTGACTAGTAAATAAAGGACATTCATTTATGCTTCAAGAAACAAAGCATAATCATTTCTTTTCCCAGAGAAGCAGAGAAACACAATTTGGCCTTTGAAATGCTAAGGATTTTGTTTGTTATAACAAACATTACAAGTTTCTTTGGAAACCTAATTATAAAATAGCTGATTTTGCTCTAAATTGGGACCTATGTGTATATATGTTTGAAAACCAAGATAACTCATCTTCATTATCTTGCTGTTATTTAATATCTGTGTCATTATGCGGCCCATCACCTACCGCATTCCAAAGAATTACATGGGTTATGCAGGTCTTTCTAGTACATGCCTAACATAGTGCCGCAAGAATAAAATGCACAAAATAAATGTTTATCAAATGAATGAAGTGCCATGAAAAAAAGTTATTTTTATATCATTCATCATGAGAAAATTGTATTTCTAACAGTACTCAATGATAGATGGCTTTACTAAATAACTTCATGGCATAAAGGAAAATGAAATCTCACAAGGACACAACTGCTAAGAGCACACAGATTGCTTTATTGTTTTTATTGTGTTAGCTCTCACATTCCTGATAGACAGCTATTGCTACCCAGGCCCATATGAAAGTTACACGGAAATCAATGTGAATCCTATAGGCAAAGAACCAGAGGATTCTAAATGAAATCAAGTGCAAGCCTCTCTGGTGTTATGCCAGTTCAATGACTTGTGAAGTTTTGAAGCTGTCCTTAGAGACTATAAATTAATTCCTAAGGATTATCTCCCTTGCTAGGTAAAAGGCAGAACTGAAATTGAGGGGAGAAAAAACTTCGTTCAATTAAGTAAATTGCTTTATGCAAAAGGAATTTCTTTCAGACTTTCAGAGTTGTTGCCTGGCTTTTGAGAGAGAAAAGGCTCACTTCCCTTCTTCAAGTTCAACATGTTTTTAAATAAACGATGCAACTGGAACCTGCCTAAAATTCTCTATTTCAGGGTATTAAATACAAAAAAAAGATGTGCTGATATGAAAATTAATACCTATTTCACTAAATCAAGTTAAATTCTATTAAATGGGCTGTTTAAAAAACAATTTTGAAGTTTTCTCTCAACTGGAATTACGAGAAAAGAAAGTTTTCTAAGTATAAAAATAAAAGAAACTGGTTTTTTTCTTTGCCTATTTTTTAACAGACTTTGAATTCTGAATTTATGTGAGAAAATAATTCTGAGATTTAACGGCTTGCCTTTTTTGACCATTTTCTTATAATTCTACGCAAGTGGACAGTGCATGTAGCCAAGAACAAGACAAACAAGCTATCTTGTGATGAGCAGCAAGCCAAGGTGTACATTCTAGGAATAGTGAAAAGGAGAACACACTATAAAAAACTACTGCAAAACCAGAGAATGGGGCCCTCATGCCAAACCTTAGAGCAAAAGCAGAGTTGTGGAAATTTTTTCAAAACTACTTGACTACCTTAATAGAATGTGAGAGAAGAACTAGGCCCCAGGAAAGGTAATCTTTTTGAGATGCTAAAATGAGGGGGAAAATCCAGAAAGAAAAATAAAATGGAAAAATTAAAATTCAAGATCAAACAAGTAAATTTGTACCACATAAATTAGTACAATCCTTTAGGAAAGTAATTTGGTAATACCTAGAAACATAAAATGCACGTACCCTTTGCCCAGGGAAGTCGGCTACTAGAAATTTATTCCACAGCTAAATTCCCACGAATATGCAAAAATATGTGTAAATGTATGCACACCATAGCATGCTTCATAATAAAAAAATTTATATAAAAACCAACCATTCATGAGGAAATGAATGATTAATATAGCCCTTGAATAGAAAACAGATCCACTGTGTGAAACACTATGCAGCAAACAAAGAAAAATAATCTATATGTACAGAGATAAATCTACATTTTTGTGTGAAAAAGAAGTGAATTGCAGAACAGAACGTTGCAAAAATAAATAGGGACAACAGGTCTGCATATACATAGGTAATTCATGGAAGACTAGAAAGGCAAGTCTCAATTGTTTATTCCTGGGAAGAAAATGGTGGCAGCAGATGGGGGTGGAAGTTTAGAACAGCTTTTTCTTACTTTACGCTATTCTGTAATGATGAACTTTTAATCACTAGCATTTATTTATAAAATTTAAAATACCATTTAATTTAATACTGTTTAAGTTTTCTTTAAATGATATAATAAATAAACACTCATGAAAAGTTTTCCTCAATGTATTAGGTCACAATAATACAACATAGAAAAATATGTAGAGTATAATTATATAAAATATATGTGTACCAATATATGTGCAAATACACAGAAAAAACTGTCCATAACTCTACATACAAAAATATGATAATTGTGAAAGGAATAAGATTGTGCCAGAAGGTGAAGTAGGGTGGGTGGAGTAAGGTGAAATAGGGTGTCACTCTAGTGTTTTATTCTGCTATACTTCCCTGTTTTGAAATTTTCGTTTATAAGGGACATGGATTCCTGCATTATTTTTGTAATTTTGAAAAATAAAATTAAAGACAGCATTGATACATAGGAGTCATCTGATTAAGCTTCTAAAGCACAGAGGAAAAAAACTGTCAAGAAATAAGAAAGATGCTGCAATGTGAATACACATAACACTACTGAATTCTACACTTAAAAATGGTTAAGGTGGTAAATTTTACGTTATGTGTATTCCACCAAAATTAAAATGTTTTAAAAATGAAAGAACAGAGAAATAAGATGAGAGAAGTGACACACAGAAAAATAAACCAACCTAAGGGATTAGAGAGGTTTTGGAATGATATAACAACATGCTACCAAAAACTTTCTGTAAAAGGATCCAAACGTGTATTTAAGGTTTCTCCATTATCCAGAACAGCAGTCTTCAAATGGAGATGAGTACATTCCTAGAGGAGTTATTGATGAATCCCTTTCAGCATAGAAGGAAAATGTAGGAAGTACTATTTTCATTCACTTTTAATCTCATCTTCTTATGTATATGTTTATTAATGTCTACACCTTAATTGGCATGATTTATAGATACGTTAGAAGAGAAAACATGCAAATTACAAAATAAATATACATATACGGGGGCATGATGAGAAAGGGTATATAAGGTAAAATATTTGAAGATCACCTTTTGTAGGCAACATTTATGAGAGGCAACCACAAATGGACATATTCTGATAAGATGTTTCAACAGAAAACAAAAACAACAACAAAAGACTTCTAGGCAGGAAAAGCAATTTACATGCAAAAGAATAAAAATCCAAATTGTCCTCATTTTCCTCTGCAACATTATAAGTCAAATAATGTCGAATCTCTGCCTGTAGATTTTTTCGGCTGTGATTCAATAAGTGTATTTCCAGCCAAGAAATTACAGAAGAGAAATATAATTTAAAGCATCTTAGAAAATATATTACCCATGTACTTTTCTTGAACAAAATATTTGAAAGAATACTTTCTGATAAATGAGGGTATCAAAATTATGGGTCAAAAACTGCCACATTATAAAACGTCGATGGCAGCTAATGAAGCCAAGAAACAATACGTATAAAATTAAAATTAAATGTTGTGAGAGAAAAAAATTAACAAAAAGTCTCAATATCAGGAATCTGGGACTTAAATGCCAAACTTTACTAACTAAAACTTGGAAATGGGGGACTGACGAGAGAGGAAAATTATCTAAAAATACAGTGGTACTGCGAGGGAAAGAAGCTAAAGATTTTTTAAAAAGTACAGTTTTGGTTTTAAAGCCAAAAAACCTCCATCATCATTAAGGACTACATTCAGGATGTATAAACGTATTAGAAATCAAAACATCGCTAGGTAACTTTACACGAAGCTCAGCCATTTCAATGCCTGGGTTTTCCAATATAGAACTAGATTACTGACATCAAAACTGAACCTGTTTTTCAAAAGAACATAGGCATCATGGTGAAATATCTGATGCTCCTAAATTCCAGAAAAGAAAAAAGTATATTTTACTATGCTACTTCAAAGGTGTCTTTCTTTTACTCCCAGGTTAGGTTTTGAGGCCTAAGAGAATGTTAATATGTGGATTTGAACAGTTTATATTTTCTTGAAGTAAGAGTAACATGTTATATTAGAAACATAGGATAAAAACATCCAGTTTACGCTTTGGCTGAAGCAAATGTCTACATGGATATAAATGTTCACAACATCTTCTCAGAAAACCTGAAATTATATCTATGTAGATCAATGGTTCTCAGAGGCTAGCAATCTTACTCCCCAGGGGACGTCTGACAATATATGGAGACATTTAGTTGTCACAAATGGGGAGGAGGTTGCTACTAGCATCTAGTGCATAGATGCCAGGGATGCCAGACAGCTCTCCACGACAAAGAATTGTCAGGCTCAAAAGATAAGTAGTGCTGAGTTTCTTTAACCCTGATCTAGATAGATGGATATAATATCAGTATTTTCTACATCTCTATTATGTGTGTGTGTGTGTGTGTGTGTGTATGCAGGAATTATTGCAAGGATAATATACTTTCGGAGAAGGAAAGTCATTTTTTCTTATTATTCTATTTATAGCAATAAAAATGACTCCTACACTTACTAAATACAACTAATGGTTATTTTATTCCTGTCAGCATTTTCTATTAAGCTATTCTTAAATGTATTAAGGGAACAAAAGGTTTGATAACTTTGAGTGGATTTTAAATGGTCCCAAAACATTCAAGTTACAAATAATGTGGGGCTCAAAATGGAAGTCAAGATGGTACCCCATTAAATTATTTATCTTAGTTTCAAAATGAGGTGTTTGAGTAAAACCTTAAAACATAAGTAGGATTTAGATTTGAGATATCTAAATAGCACTGGGAACAAAAGCAAAAAGATAGTGAAATAGTATGGCTGGCACTAGGAATATAGGAACAATGAATAATTCAGTTGGTTAGAAGCCAAAGTAGGTAAACACTTGTAGAGGCAAGAGGCCAAAAATTAAAAAAGGACTAAATATATTGATAGACATTAGACTTAGACTTTAGAGTATTTAAATAATGAGCCAAAGCAATTACAAATAATTTAGGGGGCAATGGAAAGTCACCTGGATAACAAAATCAGCCATAGGAAAATGCTCCCCCAAACTTCGTTTACGGTTACCTTTAGATTCTATTTCCAACTACTCTATATTGTGGTGTGTCTGTACTGCTAGGTGGTCCTAATGAGGGTAAAAACACTACCAATTGAGCATGTACAAGAAGTACTTTCACTGTATTCTCAGTGAACTTGAACTCTTCCTCATTTGCCATAAAATGCAGAAAATCAAATCAGTTCAGAAATTGAGGAAAAGACAGAGCGAATCAACCATTTTTAATATTAAAAATAAAATGTATTTAGAGGACAGAGTCCAATGATCCAATGTATATATCACAGAATTGTTTCTGCAGAGGCAAATAAGTACTGAATGATTCTCAAATAAATAAGTACATAAATAGATGAGAAGAAGAATCTTTGACAGGATAACCGAACAGGCACCCTGCATTTCAGACAAAGTAAAACATACAAACAAGCAAACGGTAATATCAAGAGAAAGGACATTCTACTATATTTTTAACATTTCTAAGATGAAAAATCTTAAATAATATTGGTGATAATAGGATGAAACACTCACTTATGATACCGGGAAGTACAGACCAGTACAACTTTTGTGAAAGTATATTTGACATGAATTAAGGTTATTAACTACATTCCAAGGAATTTCTTCTCATAATTAAGGATTCATGCAAAGATTTGCATCTGAGGATATTCATCATATTAATTATAATAGAGAAAATGATAAAAAATATATTACTAAGGTGAACGGCTACACCATTATAAACAAGGTTCTTAAAATATTTAAAAGTATTAAATAAAGCTCACTGGCTGGTAAAAAGGAGCAGAATATGAATAGTTTGCATCAAATGATTCATATTTTATTTTTTAAAAAGAGAAAAAGAAACCTACTCATAAAACATCATTTTAAAAAATCTCTGAGCAGTAAGATGGGTGATTTTTATTTATTTGTCTTTACTTTTCCATTTCAAAAATGATGTTGCATTCCTTTATAGTTACAATATGTTGATTGTCATGTTTCTCTATAAACATCAAAAACTATATATGGGTTAATTTTGTAAGAGCTGAAAATATTTACCTTCAGATTTTTTTCTCTGTAACAAAAAAAGATAAATGATAGTGAACAACATTTATGTTCCCATCTTATTATGAGATAAATGTATTTTTAACCACTTTTATCATTTTCCTTCAATATCCTAGAAATTGATGCTGGTCTCCTCTACTACTCATCACTTGCTCTCTTTTATTTCTAAGGCACAAAGTACAAACACTATGTAGCTTAATTTTCCCAGTATGGATTTGGGAGCACACCCATAGAATTTAGAAGGAAAGTTTATTACCAAGAATTTATATATATTCAGGCTTTTAATTACACCCATAGGAAAGGAAAGGACACTTACATAATGAGATGTGCACAGCCTAGAAAAGTTGCCATTCAAATTCATGTTCTACAAAAGTGATCAGAAATAAATTGGAAATCAGTGATAAACTAACAAAAAATAATTAATAATTAATGAATCAAGGATTGTTTTGTAGAAAAAAATAGGAATGAGGATTGAAACCAGTAAAAGACAGGAACAAGTAAAATACATGCAAACAATGGTTATATATTTAACACAAATGAAAGTATAACAAAATTATAAAATAAAAGTTGAATGTACTTAAAAGAAAAGATTAATTAAAATTTTTAAAAAATATTTAGGGGCCGGCCCCATGGCACAGTGGTTAAGTTTGACACGCTCTGCTTCGGCAGCCCAGGTTTGCAGGTTCACACCACTTGTCAGCCATGCTGTGGTGGCATCCCACATACAAAACAGAGGAAGACTGGCACAGATGTTAGCTCAGGGACAATCTTCCTCAGCAAAATATATAAATAAATCTCAGTTATAGTTAATGAAGACTAAAAATGGAATGTCAGGTGGGAAATAACAGTAACAAATTCAATACTAGGTTAAACTATGTGAAACTTTTATTCTTATAGATCCAAATTAATTGGATGTTAGCAATTTCAAATGATTCAATCTAATTTTTTTGAAGAGTTAGCTTATTAAATGAATTTCTAAAATGGGTGAAAAGCTTTAATGAAAACTCAAAGTGAATGTAAAACAAGTTGACTACTCTCCAAACTATCACAAGTGAAAGAAGAAAAAATCCCAGAATTTATCAAGAAAAACAAATAAAAAATAGTACAATGTTGGAAGTTAGAGTTTATTATCCTGATTTCATTGCTAAAATCTCTCTATGGTTATACACGAAAAGACCATTTTGATTACAGTTATCGTTCATTATCTCAACATAATCCATTCCTGTCAGATGTTGGAAAATTTTGGTTAGTGGCAGCCTGTATTTCGTTATTTTAAATAATTAAAAAAACAATGCCTACCCAGTCTGTCCAAAAGCCTCAATCGACTTTTTCAAATATTATGAAACTTAACACCTACATAACAATCCACCAAGGATTTCTGCATAACATAGAACATTTAAATATCAATTATAAATTTAACATCATTAATAAGCTAACACGTTTAAAATGTTAATGCAATCATTACTACTTATTTGCGGTATACAATGACAAAATGCAGTTTCGCTGCAATGCCCATATATTCCAATGTAAATAAACCAAGAAAGTGCATGACTGTAGGGGAAATGAGGCCACGTGAATGGACACACTTATGTGTTTATTATATTTCTTTCAATATGCTTTATCACTTCCAAATTTCCTTGTTATGCATAGGCATTTCTAGGCTTCTTAGGCACATTTACTTTCTTCATAATCTTTTTCACTGTCTTCCAAGATGTTTTTTCTTAACATTGTGGGAAAAGTGACAATGAGATTGTATATGTTTACATAACATGAGCATGACATGTTAACCTAGTGATGAACAGCTGAGATATTACTGCAGACACAGTACACTCTCTCTTATGGACTAGCAGGCAATTTAAATATTTTTGCTGGAAGGTAGAAGAATGTATTATAACAGATTACTGATCCAGATTTAGGGTAAGTATTTTTGCACATCCTTATAATTAATACTCAGAGACTGAGATTTCAGGTAGCAATGGATATCTTTTCTTTTAAAAATAAAAATGTAATTTTATTCTAATTTTAAAAATCTATTAAGCATTCTTTAAATATGTAAATTCTGTTAATATGCTCACAGAAACATCATGCAATTTAGAAGATCGACTTTTTGAGAAGGATGAACTACTGAGAAAAATTAAGTGGGAGCAACTCCGTCACACACACTACCACAAAAATCTCAGAGGTAGAAAAAATTTAGAAATTATACAGATCTCTCTCTCTACCTTTTATTCTGAAGAGGTAAAATGATACTTGAAATTGCAATAAAAATGGAACAGAGCTAGAATTCAAACCCCTGGTTTTCTGACTCCATGTCAGTGCTCACAAAGCTTGTAACATGAAAGAAACTATATGAAACTACTGGCCTGTCTAAATTGCTGAGTGTTGGCATTTTCAGGGGTTTTAAAACAAAGAACATTGAAACTCAACTTTTATACTATGTCAGTTGCATTTCTCTGGTTGTGAGCAATTGACAGCCATCAATGGTTGAGGATTTGAACATCTATAGATAATCAAAATATCTGAGTCAACAGAGTTATCTATATGAAATGCACTATACAAAGTGACCAATTTAAAAAATATATTAGTTAAATGTAATAGCAAAACTTCTCTTCAAATAATTCAATATCTCCTTTATGAGTCATGAGGTACTTTCAAATCTTGAGATAATTTAATGTTAATTATTTTAAATATTGGTTTCTTAAATCCACAGATGTGTAGAAATTGTCAGCTGACAGGAAGTTGTCTTGGAGGAACCCAAAATGCATTTGTTTTCTGAGGATGCACTTTCAAAATAACTGCCTTTAAATGGTCTGGCATTAGAAATAAACTTTCTTATAGAAGACTTGAGCTCCAGTCGTGCATATAGAAAAATAACAGTTCTAATTCATGATGGTGACATTATGTTAGTATAATGCTTTTACAATGAGTCCTGAAAAGCTCAGGACAGTTTCACTTCCAAGCATCATTTTTCTTCCCAACACCTGTCCCAGTTCCCTCATCTACTTATCCTTAACCAGTGTTATGTGCATTTTTGCCTGAAATCTTTTCAGGAACAAGGCAGAAGTATAAAAAAATAGTCATACAAGGAGTAAAAATCATAAATTAATGCACATTTTCTTTGGTCTTTGTAAGTTTAGAAAGATCTAACACACTAAAGGAGTGATCCTATTCCAAACGGAATAAAATACACTGGTTTGGTCATCCCAGTGTTAGTATAACTGCATCCCATGCAGACTAAGAATGGGTATCTGATTAGCCAAAATGGATGTAATATAAATTATTATAAGAGTCTTTTAATATCGCTGAAATTTTGCACATAAACTTTAATTGAATAGATCTGGATTTTCCTTGTAATATTCAAAATATGTAAACATCATCAATTTCCCATAACTGATTGCTATATTCCATATTCAAGATCCACACTGAATACAAATGAGCTTTATTGAGCAATTCAATATGCTCCCACTCGAGTTTTTTTTATTTGAAGTATTAAAACACTACTTCAATTTTTTATAAGCAAAATGTAAACGCCTTTAAATGGATCAAGTTTTCAAGAAATCAAACCATATCAATGGCCTTTCAAAATCATATAAAACTACAATTGTAGCCAAAATATATCCAATTTTATTATGACTCATCTATGCACATATTCCTGTTAATTCCCAAGCGAAAGACAAAAATAAAGTGGAGAGGGATGTCATTATATTGAAGATTTGTCTTTATCTTTTTTTAAATAACACTAAATGTATTTTATCCTAAGAACGTGAATCCATGCATGTTTCCATTAACAGAGTTTTCCTTTTTATACAAAGATGGTCATAGTCAAAAATGGTTTTTTCTTAAAATCAAATATGTCAATACTAGTTTCCTTGTTTTTAGTGACATTAGGAGATTGTATTCCCTAATATGCAACCTGTATTTTCTTCAAACGGAAAAAATTCACAAAAACAATAACTTTCTAAAAGTACCGGTTTAGATGAGGGAATTTATATTTTATATTGCCTGTTATTTTCTTAGTTGTTAATGGCAGAAGGCTGGCATATGTGTCTGAAAGAAGAGCATTTCTCAGGGTTTTAGGTGAAATAAAAAGTCTAAGAAATAAAATTTCAGGTTGTCTTTACATGTTACACTTAAAAATCTCTTTAGGGGCTGGGCCAGTAGCGTAGTGGTTAAGTTCGTGCGCTCTGCTTCAGCAACCCAGGGTTTGCCAGTTCGGATACTGGCCGAAGACCCAAGCACCGCTTATCAAGCCATGCTAGGGCAGGCGTCCCACACATAAAATTGAGGAAGATGGACACGGACCTTAGCTCAAGACCAATCTTCCTCAGCAAAACAGAGGAGGATTAGCAGTGGATATTAGCTCAGGGCTAATCTTCCTCAAAAAAACAACCCAACCAATCTCTTTATGTGCACATATAACCTTACAATTCCTAAACTTAAGTTTTGAAACTGCCCATTAAGTATTCTAAATTCCAGGTTTCCTTCAATTCTTTGCTTTTGAAGACATATCAAAAGCCAGGATGTTCAACAACTTATTAAATGCCAAATTTAAAAAAATACATAAATTTTTGGAAGTGTTTTTTTAGCTTTAAAAAAATCCTTAAATATATTAATACTTTAAATGAATGCTTTCAGTTTTTATAGGCAGTATCAATGTAAATGAAAGCTTCTGGGGGAACTCTCTATGATGTTCTATCTTTTATAGCTATATTGTAGATCTTATGTACAGGCTTTCTTGAATTAGACTCCCTGGCCTGAGCCAACTTCCTGGATCTAACACTTATGGGCCTTGTGACCTTGAGAAAGGTTATTTTTTCTGTGCCTCGGTTTATTCCTCTGTAAAACGGAAATACTAGTAATACCTAGCTCATGGTGTTGTGTTGAAGATTCAATCAGATAATGCATGAAAGTACTTACAACAGTGCTTGGCATAAAGAATAAACTTAATAAATGTTAACCATCATTACTTCATTTTATACCTTTCTAGTCTTTGATTTTAAAAGATAATTATGGAAATATGCCTAGTAAGATGGTGGTACAAGAACACTCTGAACTTACCTCCTCCCACAGACACACCAAATCTACAGCTCCATATGAAATAACTCCTGCTGAAAGAGAACTGAAGACTAGCTGAACAACTCCCTCCACAAGAGATGAAAGAGCTACATAGAGACAGGTAGGAGAGGCAGAGAGGTGGTCTCACCAAAAATTCCAACACTGGGGCAGCGACTCACAATAAAGACGGATCTCACAGGTCCAGAGGTTCTCCCTGACGACTAAGAGGTTTGTGCTCCACACTGTGCACTCCACAACTTGGGACCTGCACTGGAGACACGAGGCCCCAAAAACGCCTGGCTTTGGAAACCAATGGGGGACCTGCAGAGCTGTAGTGATCTGAGATAATTCTTCTGAGGGGTTTGAACAGATTCACTTGTCCCAAGAGCCACTGCAAAGGCAGGAGTTTGAGAGATGATTGAATGATACGTAAAGGAGATTCATTTTTTAACCTTAAAGAGTCAACTGGAGTAGCAGGGATCAGTTAGGACCTTTTTCAGGGATGGAGGCACTGGCCAGCACCATTTTTTGTACTCTCCCTCTAACTTGCTAGTGCAGGTGGATTCCCACAGACAAAGCCTCACTGGAGCTACAGGTGTGCCTATGTCGCATGCCAGTCCCAGGCCTAAAGCTACAAGTATGCCCCACCCTCAGAACTCATCTCCCACATCCTTAAAACCATAAGTATGCCCCATGTTCAGTGATCTTTCCTATCACTAAAGCTGCTGGCAAGTGCTACCCCCAGCCTCTTCCCCTGCATCACTAAAACCAGGAACATGCCCCAACCTCAACACTCTCCCACAGCCTTCCTAAAGCCAGGAGGCGAGCACAGTCCACACAGGGGACACCTCTTGATAACCTGGCATTCGTAGCCAGGGGTACTTATGTTCTTGGGCCCCACAGGTCTGTAACAACTGGAAAGACAGTTTTTGGCAGGTTACCACACCTAAGGTACTGCAGAGACAGCAGACTGCCTGTGAAAAAGGCCCATTTACTCGTCCTGGACCATCGACCTGAGGAACAAGCTTCAGGTCTGCCACATATCTAGAGGCTACACAGGTGCTCTCAGGGAATGTAGGCAGAGAGATACCATCTTTGCACACAGCTGGCCTCACCACAGCTTGCTGGTGGCTCCCAGAAAGGAGCTTATACTCTCAATTGAAACCACAATTCTTACAAATGTTGCCAGGAGACACCTCCAGATCTCCTGGTCGGGAGGTCAACAGGGTCTATAATTGCAAACCCATAGTAATGGGTATATTTCCATACTTTAAAAGCTGCTGCATGAGGGTCTGGCTTCCAATCAGCCTGAAATTAGGTGCTGACTGAGATCACACTCTTTGAAACACTGACAGGTCTTGGTGCAGCCTCAACAACTGTGACCTATCAAGAATAAATCAGGTTACTCAGACAATCAAAAAGGGCCAAGAGACAAGCAAAAGCTAGAGCAAGGGAGAATGATACAGTTCATCTCCTACACAAGACCACTGCTTCAAGACTAGGATACGCAGCTGTCTCATCTAATACATAGAAACAAACAGAGAGAGTCATGCAAAATGAAGAAACAAAGGAATATGTCCCAAACCAAAGAACAAGGCAAAAACCTCAGAAACTAACCTTAATGAAATGGAGATAAGTACACTATCTGATAAAGAGTTCAAAGTAATGGTAATAAAGGTGCTTACTGAACTCAGAAGAAGAACACATAAACAAAGAATGCAACGAGAGAGAAAATATTAAAAAAAGACCAAACAGAAGTCAGAGAGCTTGAAAAATACAATATCTGAAATGTAAAATAAACTAGAGACATTCAACAGCAGATTAGATGAAACAGAAGAACAAGATCAATGACCTGGAAGACAGGGCAATAGAACTCACCCAAACAAAGCAGCAAAGAGAAAAAAGAATTTTAAAAAGTGAAGATAGCTTAAGAGACCTATGGCACAACATCAAGCAGAATGACATTCACATTACAGGGATCCCAGAAAAAGAAGAAAGAAGGGCAGAAAAGTTATTTAAAGAAATAATGGCTGAAAACTTCCCTAACCTGAAGAAAGAAACAGATATCCAGGTCAGGAAGCACAGAAAATTCCAAATAAGATGAACTCAAAGAGATCAACAACAAGACACACTATGCTTAAAATGTCAAAACTTAAAGATAAAGAGAGAGAATCATAAAAGCAGTAAGAGAAAAACAACTTGTTATGTACAAAGTAACTTAGATAAAACTATAAAGTAATTTTTAAGCAGATACCCTGCAGTCCAGAAGGGAATGGCTTGATATATTCAAAGTGCTGAAAGAAAAAAAATCCAACCAACAATACTCTATCCAACAAGGCTATCATTCAGAATTAAAGGAGAGATAAAAGGTTTCCAGACAAGAAATACTAAAGGAGTTCATCACCACTAATCTGGCTTTCCACGAAATATTAAAGAGACTTCTTTAAGCTGGAAAGAAAAGGCACTAATAACAAGAAAACATGTGACCATAAAAATCTCACTGGTATATACAGCAAAGGTAGTGGATTAACCACTTATAAAGCTAGTATGGAGGTTAAAAGACAAAAGTAGTCAAATTAACTATAACTACAATAATTAGTTAATGGAAACAAAAAATAAAAAGATGTAATTTAGGACATCCAAAACATAAAACGTTGGGGAGGAGTAAAACATAGAGTTTTTAGAGTGTGTTCAAATTTAAGTTGTTACCAACATATATATAGGCTGTTATAGGGGAATCTCATGGTAACAACAAACCAAAAACCTATAGTACATACACAAAATATAATGAGAAAGAAATCTAAACATAACACTAAAGAAAGTCATCAAATCACAAGGGAAGAGAGCCATAGAGAAGAAAGGAACAGAGAAGAAGTACAAAAATAGCCAGAAAACAATTAACAAAGTGGGAGTAAGTACATACCTTTCAATAATTACTTTAAACATGAATGGATTAAGTTCTCCAGTCAGAAGACTGGAGCGGCTGAATGGATACAAAAAAGAGACTCATCTATATCTTGTCTATAAGAAACTCACTTCAGATCTAAAGATACACACAGACTGAAGGTCAAAGGATGGAAAAAGATATTCCATGCAAATGGAAATGAAAAGAAAGCTAGTGTAGCTATACCTATATCAGACAAAATAGACTTAAAAACAAAGACTAATACAAGACAAAGAAAGGATTTACATAATGATAAAGGAGTCAATCCAACAAGAGGATATAACATTTATAAATATTTATGCACTCAACATGGGAGGATCTAAATATATAAATCAAATATGAACAGACCTAAAGGGAGAAATTGACAGTAGTACAATAATAGTAGGAGACTTTAATACCTCCCTAATATCAATGGATAGATCATTCAGACAAAAAATCAATAAGGATACATCAGCCTTAAATGACACATTAGACCAGACAGACTCAATAGATATATACAGAACAATCCATCCAAAAGAAAGAGAGTACACATTCTTCTCAAGTACACATGGAACACTGTACAGGAGAGATCTCATCTTAGGACACAAAAAAAGTCTCAATAAATTTCAGAAGACTGAAATCATTTGAAGCATCTTTTCTGACCACAATGGTATGAAACTAGCCATCAATTATAAGAAAGAAATTGGAAAAAATCACAAATATGTGGAGATTAAACAACATGCTACTTAACAACCAATGGGTCAACAAAATCAAAGGAGTAATAAAAGACATGTATCAAAAAATACCTTGAGGCAAATTACAATGAAAATACAACAATCCAAAGTCTATGGGATGCAGCAAAAGCAATTCTAAGAGGAACGTTTACAGCAATAAAGGCCCAGCTAAAGAAATAAGAAAAATATCAAATAATCTGACTTTACACCTTAAGGAACTATAAAAAGAGGAACAAATGAAGCCAAAAGTTAGTAGAAGGAAGAAAATAATAAAGATCAGAGCAGAAATAAATGAAATAGAGCCTTAAAAAAACAATAGGAAACATCAATGAAACTAAGAGCTGGTTCTTCATAAAGAAAAACAAAATTGATAAACATTTAGCTAGATTCACCAAGAAAAAAAGAGGGAAGGCTCAAATAAATAAAATCAAAAATGAAAGAGAAGTTACAACTGATACCACAGAAATACAAAGGATCCTAAGAGACTACTATGAACAATTATACGCCAACAAACTGGACAATATACAGAAATGGATAAATTCCTAGAAATATACAATCCTCCAAGACTAAATCATGAAGAAATAGAAAATCTGAATAGACTGATTACTAGTAAGGAGATTAAATCAGTAATCAAAAACCTCCCAACAAACAAAAGCCCAGGACCAGACGGCTTCACTGGTGAATTCTACCAAACATTAAAAGAAGATTTAATACTTTTCCTTCTCAAAGTCTTCCAAAAAACTGAAGAGGACGAACACTCCCAAACTCATTTTATGAGTCCAGCATTACCCTGATACCAAAACCAGACAAGGATACTACAAAAAAAGAAAATTACAGGCCAAAATCTCTGATGAACATAGGTAAAAATTCCTCAAAAAATATTAGCAAAGAAAATTGAACAATACACTGGAAAGATCAAAAGCCATGATCAAGTGGAATTTATTTCAGGGATACAGGGATGCTTCAACATCCACAAATCAATCAACGTGATATACATTAACAACATAAAGGATAAAAATCATATGATCATCTCAATAGATGTAGAAAAAGCATTTGACAAAATTCAACTTCTATGTCTGATAAAGACTCCCACAAAAGTGCATATGGAGGGAATGCACCTCAACAAAATAAAGGTCATATGTGACTAACCCACATCTAATGTCACACTCAATCGTGAAAAGCTGAAAGCTTTTCCTTTAAGATCAGGAACAAGACAAGGATGCACATTCTTGCCACCATTGTTTACATAGTATTGGAAGCCCTAGCCACGGCAATTAGGTACAAAAAAGAAATAAAAGAAATCCAAATTGAAAAATAAGAAGTTAAACTGTCACTATTTGCAGATGACATGATACTTAAAGACCCCCTCAAAAAGCTGTTATAATAAATGAATTTAGTAAAGTTGTGGAGCACAAAATCAATATACAGAAATCTGTTGTGTTTCTATACACTAATAAACTATCAGAGACAGAAATAAAGAAAACAAATCCATTTACAATTGTGTCAAAAAATAAAATAACTAGGAATAAACTTAATCAAGGAGGTGAAAGATCTGTACACTGAAATCTATAAGACACTGATGAAAAAAACTGAAGACACAAATAAATAGAAACATATCCTGCACTCATGGAAGAATTAATATTGTTTAAATGTCCATACTGCCCAAAGCAATCTACAAATTCAATGCAATCTCTATCAAAATTCTCTATCAAAATTTCAATGCCATTTTTCAGAGAACTACAACAAATAATTGTGAAATTTGCATGAAACCACAAAAGACCCCAAACAACCACAGCAAGCTTGAGAAAGAACAAAGCTGGAGGTATCATGCTTCCTGATTTCAAACTATACTACAGAGATATAGTAATAAAAACAGTATGGTATTGGCATAAAAACAGACACATAAATCAATGGAACAGAATAAACAGCCTCAAAATAAACCTATATCAACAACTAATTTCTGACAGAGGAGCCCAAAATATACAATGGAGAGTGAACAGTCCTTTCAATAAATGGTGTTGGGAAACCTGGACAGCCACATGCAAAAGAATGAACCTCAACCACCATCTTACACTACACATAAAAACTAACTCAAAATGAATTAAAGACTTGAATGTAAGATCTGAAACCACAGAATTCCTAGTAGAAAACAGGTAGAAAAATCCTTGACATTGGTCTTGGCATTGAATTTTTGGAACTGACTACAAAAGCCAAGGTCACAAAAGTAGACAAGTGGGACTACATCAAACTAAAAAGCTTCTGCACACCAAAGGAAACCATCAACAAAATGAAAAGGCAATCTATTGAATAGGAGAAAATGTCTGCAAATCATATATCTAATAAGGGGTTAATATCCAAAATACATAAAGAACTCAAACAACACAACAGCAAAAAACAAACAATCCAATTTAAAAATGGCCAGAGGATCTACATAGACATTTTTCCAAAGAAGACATGCAGATGGCCAACAGGCACATGAAAAGATGTTTAACATCACTAATTATCAGGGAAATGCAAATCAAAACGTGTAAGATATCACCTCACATCTGTTAGAATGGCTATTATCAAAAAGACAAGAAATAACGAGTTTAAGAGAGGATGTAGAGAAAAGGGAACCCCCATACAGTGCTGGTGGGAATGTAAACTGATGCAGCCATTATGGAAACCAGTACGGAAATTCCTCAAAAAATTAGGAATAGAACCACCTTATGATCCAGCTATTCCACTCTTGGGCATTTTTCCACAGAACATGAAAACACTAACTGGAAAAGATATGTGCACTCCTATGTTCATTGTAGTATTATTTACAATAGTCAAGATTTGGAAACAAACTAAGTGTCCATGGATGAGTGAATGGGTAAAAAAGATGTGGCACATACATACAATGGAATACTACACAGCCAGAAAAAGAAGGAAACTTGCCATTTTCAACAACATGGATGGACAGTGAGGGTATTATGCTAAGTGAATTAAGTCAGAGAAAGACAATCATGGTATGATTTCACTTATATGCAGAATCTAAAAAACAACAAAACAAAACTCAGATACAGAGCATTTTTAATACATAAACAACATGAATGAAAACTTTTTGCTTACTTGCTGCAAATATCAAAATAAATATTTTCTAATAGTCTACTGATAATTACTTCCAGTTCATAATTTTAAATGTTATTAATTATTTTTAATCACAAATCTAACTATCTACCACTGCTATATTACTGCCTACATTAAGTCTTCTCACATACTTGGGCTTCTTTTTCTTTCTGAATCTCCAAGTTTAAAATGGTAAGGATAAATG
This sequence comes from Equus quagga, assembly GCF_021613505.1. Lineage (NCBI taxonomy): Eukaryota > Metazoa > Chordata > Mammalia > Perissodactyla > Equidae > Equus > Equus quagga. The sequence continues at coordinate 99,969,801 of NC_060276.1, forward strand.
TCAATGGTATTATTCACTGACCATCAAGTAATATTTGAATAAGATTATTGATGATAAGATTAGAAGGAATACAGACATAGATTTGAAATTTTGTTCATAAGGTATAGTTTCAGGAAAGATATATAAACACATTAAAAACATACTGACCAAAATGTACATGGCATACTAATTCTCAAGAATTTCTGAGAGGCAGTTTAAACACTACTGCAATATATAAATGATTGTGTTATATTGTTATATGTGCGAAGATGTTATCTGCAATCTTTCATACTTTCCTCACAATTCTAGACATAACTGAAATTAAGAGAGGATAAATGAGTTGCCTACAGCCAGAGACTATGTAAGTAGTGTAACCGGGATCCAGTTTCAAATCTCTCTGACACCAATTTTACCCTTAACACTTACCATGTTGCCTCACAGCAGCTCATATAAGTCAATAAAAGCCAACAGGAGAATAAGCTTTATTTTACTGTAGCAATTGGTATACTTCCTATTCTCTCATGATGAAAAATTATTTCACTGTTTTTCCCCTTTAACATTTAGCCTACCAGAGCTCAGATGCTCAAATGTAGTGAACTATATTGTCCTTATCAATTGCACTTTGATATTTTTCCAATTGCCCTAGAAAGAAGGCAAGACAACTTAATTGAGACTGGGCAGCAAGTGATAAAATAAAAATAGAATCCTGATTTCTGAAATCTACTGCAATATTCATTCTAATGAGATTAAGTAGATACCAACTCTGTCCCTTAAACATTCAAGTGCATTAAATTTGAACAATTATTTACTCAGACATTGCAGTGATAATATTTAATATTCACAATTATCAACAGTAGTCATAAAATTTTGATATTCTGTAAGACACTAACTTTTAAAACACTGATTTTTTATAACACGCGTACATGTAAAAGTTTGTTAGTAGCTTGCAAACTTTCTGCAAAGAGCCAGAGAGTAAGCATTTTCACTTTTGCAGGTCATATGGTCCCGGTCAACTGTATTTAGCCTGAAAGCAGCCACAGACAATATATTAACTGATGAGCATAGCTATGTTCCAGTAAAACTTTATTTACAAAACCAGGCAGTAAGCCAGACTGGACCACAGGCTCTAGTTTGCCAATCCCTAGCCTAGTCCACTAATACTTTGTTGACAACCTAAATACTTTCACATAGACATTGTAAATGAAAACATACAAGGTTTATAAAGGTTAAGCAAAGGAAAATACCATTTCCAATTAATATTTTTCAGCAGTTATCTCTGAAGAAGTTTCATACAGGATGGGTACACAAAATATAGCCCAAATAAAGTTGATTTCTTTTTTTAGAAAAGGCCACTTTGGAGACCATCTGTCACAGTGTTGTTTAATCGTGTTCATTCCTAATTCAAAGCACTCTGGTATTTAATAAAGATCTGTTTACCAACGCCTATTAGAGACTATTTCATTCAAAGATGTATTAGTAGCAATGATAACAATAGCAACTTCCATTTAGATATGTACTGAATGTTCACCACATTACTGTTAAGGGTGCTTACTCTTATAGCTGCTTTACATATACTATCTCAAATTCTGACAACAATTGAGGTTGATTGATTACTATCCCATCCTTTTTTAAATGAGGAAATTAAACTTCAGTACCATGACCAATGCCATGCAGCAAATAAGTGCCAGAGTTAAACTCCACACTCAATTACATCTTGATGCCTTCTATCTGCATGGCATCCAATCTTCTGTTTCCTGAGGATTAAAGAAGGGGACTCTGGGTCCAGATCAAGCCAACAACAGTGAATTTTTCTCAGAGGCCAAGAGCAGAATGGGTCCAAGGGAGATGGTCGAAAGAGCAAAGTCACCCATCCTGAGATCTGGAGGGATGAGTAGGCAGAATGAAGCTTATGTGCTCAGAAGTAGGGTCTTTATTAATTTTAGAAGAATTAAACGAAAAAAGTAAATACACTAAATAATTTTAAATAACTTAAAAAAATGAGATGCTGAATCACAACTGAATTTCTCATTCCCGCTTGACTCTAAGCAGTCATTAATAATTCTATGGTTGTCTTTAGGCTGTAGCAGTGGACTGGACTGCTAGTCAGTCAGAAGCCATACTACTTCTGTAAATCATTCTTTTACAATTAACTACAAGGCGATTAACTCAGACTATTAATTACTTAATGCCTCTCATATGTAGCGTGGTGGTGGAGGAAACATTCATAGCCAGTTTAACGCTGGAGCCATGTTCTCTTGCTAGAATGTCCTTCTACTCCACTTTGCCATTTCCAAAGCCTGTCCCACTCTTCAATTTCCAGCACAAATGCTACATTCCTCATGAAGCTTCCTCTGAGCGTCAAAAACATATGTAATTTTTCCACATTCCTACTGAGGATATTTCTCTATATAGCTTTAGTATTTCTTATCAGTAGTATTTATAAATGCTTGTGTGGTTGATTTACTACTTCTACCAAACAGTAAGTTTTGGAGGGCACTTCAGAATAATGAAAATTAACACCCAGCTCCCCAGCAACCTCCCCAAACACACAGGTGTGTGCACACACATACACGCGCGCACACACACATAACCTTAGCATTGCTATGAAACTCTGCTCCTCTCATCACACAAACTTCTTTTGAGTTTGAGACATATAAAGCAGGTCAAAATGGACATTTATAAAAGGAAGGGTATTTAACACTGCATGGTAAAAAGAAAAACGGAACGATTTGATCGCCTTCATTCTGATTCATGTTTACTTGGCCTGTAGTTCCAGACACAACTTTGTCAAAGGCTGTGAGTGCTAATTAGCATTCATTATTTTTCCCTTACTGTCTCTCAGTGCTCAAAATTGTTAAGTGGATAATAGAATTGGCACTGATAAATACTCATTGAACTCTTCAGAAGGAAAGAGACATTGAGATAAATATAAGCAAATAGCGCTGTGCTTTTTATGAAGTGTTAACATGCCCATGCTCTTTACGACATCAAATGCTGCAGATCATCAAAATATATGGACATTGCCTTCAAGGAGTATACTAAATTGTAGGAAATTGAGAGTAGAAACCCTGCCTTACTCATTTTTATGTCGCTCATCTAGCACAGTGCCTTGAACATAACCTAATAAACATTGTTTGGGTTGAAATGGGAAAATCTATTAGATATCTAGTGTTTCAGAATTACCATACTCTGAAAGATAGGTTTATTCTCTTTAATAATTATGGCGAACCCGAATGCTTACAAGGAACTAGGCACTCTCTGAAATGGTTTATACAGGTTCTCCCACAATATTTTCTCGTATTTTAATTCTTCCAATAACAGATGGGGAAAGTAAGGGATTGAGAAGGTAAGTAATTTTTCCATAATTACATACAAATGGTGGAGCCGGGATGTCAAATGAGGCAGCATCATTTCACAGATCATACTTTAAATCACCACACTTTCTTGCCTTCCCCTCAAAACTTTAACATACAAAAAGCATCTTGCTTAATGTTAAATTATTAAACATACTGTACACGTGGGGAAAAAGATAGCATCAAATGACTACGTTACAGATCCATTAATCAAATCAATATATATGTGTCAATATGCCAACATGCTGTCAATGTGTCAATATACATCTATCTATCTATTTATATATCAATGCCACATACAGACTTGGTGAAAATGCCAATCACAGACTTTGAATATGATTGGATAATTAAGAAAAATGAAAGTGACATGCTGTGCATTTATTAATTGAACAAGATTAAAAACTACAGTCAGATAAAAAATGATCTTCTTTGGCTTTATCTTAAAAAAAATCCTTCTGATCCAACATTAAAAGATTTTTTTCTGTTTGAAGGTTTAATAAAAATCCTGTGCAGTTTGTTTTTACCTTGTCTTTATTCTTCAAATAAAATTCTAAACATGCTAAGTGTTTGATGTAGACATTTATTGTGTTCAATAAATTTACCATTACAATAATCATTTTTCATACAATTGGAAACCAAACCCAAGAAGTTCCAGAAACTTCTATTTTATCACTCACATCATAAAAAAATTTAAATTACATGCAAATATATTTCTAATAATTTGTCATCTGAACACATAAAGTACTGACTAAAAGCTAGAAAACAAAGTACATTGTAAAGTCATCTAAACTTCAGCTGCATTCCCAGTGGACATGAGACATATTCATCAAAATGGTGTGGGAAGGGCAAGCATAGTAAGATTTTCTTGGAAACTTTGAAATAGAATTCAAAAATGACATGTCAAAAGAGAACTTTCAAATCAGAAACCTAATGTGTCACTACTCATGACGCCAAACACAAGGTTTAAGAAAGTATCATAAATCATTACAGGGGACTCACCAAGTCTTATCTGAGAAACCTGTGATTTTTTGGCCTTGTCCATGACTATTTAAAAATAATAATATTATGATCTTCTGCTACTACATTATGCATGATTATTTAAAAATATTATAACGTTCTGCTACCATGACAAAAATAAAAACTAATTTATCATGATATTAAAAATTAATAAAATTATAGGGGCCAGTCCCGCGGCATAGTGGTTAAGTTTGGCACACTCCGCTTCAGTGGCCCAGGTTCACAGGTTTGGGCACAGACCTACACCTTACTCCTCATCTCAGTGTAGTAAATCATGAAATTATGCCAGTTCTTCTTCCATTATGCCTCTAATTGCAAGGGTTATAGCAATATCACTGGTTTCTCAGCCCTGAAAACTACTTCCATGATTATCTCCCTCCTTTTAATGGTTCCTGTATATTACTGATGGATTAATCTCACTTTTTTAATCTTATTGTCCTCATCAATAGCTCACAATATTGCTCACTACCAAATCCAAATTCTTCAAAATGACACTAATACTATTTCTTTAACTGGCCCTACCTTAATCTTATTTTTGCCTCTCTATGTCCCTGCCAAGGTCTCAGTTCCAATCAGTTGAACCTTCAACACAGAGTCCGTTTGCTGTAATGAGTTGAAAAAAAAAAACTGTTCTAATTATCAATCCCTCCATTGTCAATTATATATCATGTAATGTATCTGAGCAATAAAGAAACAAATTCAACTAAGAAATAAAAGGTAGTTTTTTCCCAAATTCTAAGTCAATGCTATATAATACACTGTCAAAATCTCATGCATCTGAAGCCATCACAAAATATAGTGATCTATAGAAGCAGATTTTAAGAATTTTGCATATTTAAAGGGAAAAACTGAAATTTAAAGTACTTTCCTTAAGTGTTTTACTCACTTCTGTACCTTGTTAAACGATGTACACTGTTCAATTAACTTTATGCTGATGACACTGAACATCACCGTAATTTGGAGGTCACTTTTTCTAATATCTCATCAGATCCTTGGATGTATTCTACAGTGTCTTTATTACATGGTTTTTCATTCTCTGCTTGAAAATATCTAGTAAGGGGAAACTACGTGAGGCAAAACTATGCATTTTCAGAAAACAAAAATATTAAAATTATCTTCCTTATATTCAACAGAAATCCTTCCTTCTTTCAGCTTTGACTCCATTATTCCTAATTTTTTCCCCAAACAGAACAGGTTTTCTCTCTCATGTGATGTCTCCAACTCATCATAAAACTTTGGTTCTCTTTGATTATGAACAATTTTTTTTGCTATCAAATGTCTCATATTGCTAATGTTTGGCCCATTTCCCACTATCGTTTATTATGCTCAACTTTTTTAGTTTATTCAGACATGAAAAATAGATAACCACACATATTAGAATTATATATGAAATAATTAAAAAGACTGAGTAAACAACTGAGGGCTGCTTCTGAAGAATTAAAAATGTGCTTCAATGACACCTTATTTGTGTATTGTCAAGATGCTCTTGGCTCAAAACTGTTAAAACAGTTATGAAGAAAAGGACCTAGAAGAGACTGTTACATATATTCTCTACACAAGCATTTATGATTATAGTATTTATTCATGTATAAAAATTTTTATAATACATACAATATAAATCATGTTAAGTTTCTTTATAATCAAGCATCAAGGGTAAAAAATCAAAAGGTCATGTATACCAGCCTTCAATTAGATGATTAAATTCTCCCTAGAAAATTCCTGTGAAATACTTGTCCAGACTGATTGAACACTGCTAGTAGAGAGCAGGCCAATATTTCCCCGGGTAATTCATTACGGCTTTCAGCATACCAGATTTCATCTCAGCATAAGAAACCCTCATCTGTCATCTGATCTTCTTCCCCATCCCCTGTTCCTGTTTTACTCTTCTTTAGAACATTTCTTCCTCTTTTCCATCTGACAGCCATTAAAATTTTGTGGACTCAAGGATTTAGTATCTGGGACAACCAGGAACAGAAGACAGTAGTACTCTTATTCAATCAGATTTGTTAAAGACTTATTGCATGCAAGTTGATGGAGTAGCTACTCTCTACATACCAAAGCTCTATAAGGCATGGTATTTCCCTAAGGAATTTATAATCTACTAGAGATAAAAGAACTCCTATGCAAATAATATAATCACTCTCTTAAGCATGAGGAGAAAGCATGTGATAAATATCTGAAAGGTTGAATGGAGCCAAACTAAATATTGCGGTTACTTTTATAGAAAATCTTAATAAGCTTTCATTCTTTAAAGAGGAAAACTTTAAAATTTTTAAAGCATCTTCTTTGTTTTAGTCATTTCTTCCCCTTCTTAAATGGTGCTGATGTTGAAGTACAGATGTGTTTGCTCAGAACAGACCATGAGTCTCTTCTCTGTCAATTAGATAGAGGCCAATTGAGATAGACCCAGATGAGATGGAAGTGCCAAAAAGAGTGGTACCAAAAGGTGATGTCAGAGATTCCAAATTGTCTCCTATCTCATAACTTTCTTTAAATCAACCAGTTTCATCCAAATATAACTAATCATTTTGCAGGGAGTTTGCAGCAAGATAGATGTAAAAAACAAGACAAAACACTCTACCCTTTGAAAACGCTAAGCATTCCCCCAGAGCTTTGCACAGTGCCTTGTACAAACATGAATATTTGCTGAACAAAAGGGAAAAAAATATCCTATTGATTGCTAAGGCTAGCACACATCCAAGACTGCTGATTGGAAGATGCAACCCACTGATACCATGTTTTCACATTAGAATGGCATTCCAAATATTTTTTCTATTTAAAGCTATTAAAACTATCAATACTTTAAATATTTGCTTGGGTGAGTACCATAAATAAATTTGAAATAATAATATAAAGGAGAAGAAAAATACAAGGAACCAAAAGAAAAAGTTACAGTGGCTCATCTTTTCCTCAGTGGGGAAAAATCAGTTCTCAGTCGTGCTTAAATCAATTATACAGTCACGAATGAAGGCATTTATGAAAAGTCTGAGGTACGTTGATTGACCATGACGTGACAATTTTCATCACCTGCAGATCTATCCAAAAATCAATTGGTAGGGTTTATCTGAAATATTTATCTGCTGCTATTTATCTGTTCCTCCAAATGGCAGAGCGAGGGCCAAAGGCGAGCACACCACACAATCAAATGTGACTGGCAGAAACAGCTTTACCTTGGCTGTGATTTTTCCATTTCCCCAAGCAGGGTATAATATAATCAACAGGTTATTTCTTTCCTTAGAGATTTCTAAAACATTTAAGCCAACCACATCTTATTTGTCTAGAATGACACATAATGACATCTTCTAAAACTTCTAGAAAGAAAACCATCTCTGATATTGCAAGGTGCTGACAGTTTTATGTGATAAGAAGACCATATTCCAAACTGTTCATAAGAAAAGGAACACTTCTTAAGAGAACAGGAAAAACAGGAAAAAAAACTTAGAAATAGGTTTTTATCGATAAATCATTTTTATTTACACTGGTTAAAAGAAATCAAATTCAAATGAGTTTCAAGATCCTTTGGCCAAATGCTACTCAATATTTTTACTCTCATAAATATATGCCTTCTTTTCTCTTATTACTAAACTTCACAATAATTTACTGTTTCTCATTTTACCCTTATGAGAACAGTACCTTGAGAGTCACATAAAATGAACATTCCAACTGGTTTCATATTTTCTGCAGAGCTGAGGAGAAGGTAATAAGAGATATTTATATGAATTTAATTTTCTTTGCATTTGGTGAGCATATTTATCTTTTTCTCTTATTTCTGTATCCACATATTAAACATAGGAAGATTCTCTTTTAAATTGACTCTTTACTATGAGTGTTGAATACATGCTGTGCAGCCGCACCTGCTTTAAAAAGGAAGACAAAAGTAAGAATGCACATACATGCACAGTCAAACCTCAATCATGATGGGTTGATTAGTCAGTGGAATTTTGAATACTGTATTGCTATTTGACAAGCCTGTGACATAGTATGGAATTTTAGGTCTGTCATTCCCTGTCTACATTTGCCTTTGGACATAGCAAATTTGTCTGATCCCGAGTCACAAAGATGGTTAGATTCTATGTTATTTTATGTTCAAGGAAGCAAGAAAGCACTGCTAATTTACTGGAAAATGATATTTTCCAGTTTCAGAGATGTTAAAATATGAGGAGGAAAAGTGTGTCTTAGAATCTATAAAATACAGGAAGTGTCCTCTTCAGACTGAGAAACTTGCATGAGGGCAGTAATCATGATTTTATTCCAGACTGCAAGACAGCATGTATACACTGAAAAAGACTGTAGTAATGGAAGAGATGCTTTCTCTCCTCTCCCTGCTCTGTCACTATTTTTAATGTCTTGGAGAGAGTAAGCACCAATACCGTCCAAAGTGGCGGTTGCCTATCACCCATGGTGTTCTTAGATCAGTCTCTTTCATTTTCTACCTTATAGGAGTTTCCTTATTGAAGCAGGTGGGAAAGTAAAATGCAGTCAGTTTCACAGTCCAAGAACCCAAGTCAAATAATGGACTTTACATTGTCTAGTATGACATATCTGTACATCATGACAAGTAACACATTTGTATGTTTGGATAGAGTACAGGTTCCTGTGCTCTCTGGGGTGAGAAAGGAACTCAGAGTAATTATTCAATATAAGCAGTAACACAAAGGTCCAAATGTTATTTATTGTTTTCAGAGAGTAAATTTTTATGCACATATAAACATAAATATATTTCCAAAGATGTGATAATAAATGAATAAAAAAGCAAACTGGAAATTCTCAACATATTTCGTATTGACAGAATTTTTTCTTTGAGGAAGATTAGCCCTGAGCTAACATCTGCCACCAATCCTCCTCTTTTGCTGAGGAAGACTGGCCCTGAGCTAACATCCGTGCCCATCTTCCTCTACTTTATATGTGTGATGCCTACCACAGCATGACTTGCCAAGTGGTGCCATGTCCACACCCAGGATCCCAACTGGAGAACCCTAGGCCACCGAAGCAGAACATGCAAACCTAACCACTGCGCCACCAGGCCGGCCCCTATATTGACAGAATTTTTCATCAACTTTACACAGGACACAGCATACATGGAAATTTCAGACAATGGTGCTAAGATTAATAGTATTAGAAACAATAAGAAAAGGAAAAAAAAACCTATGAAAGAATGTTTGGTGGAAACAGAGCTTCTGGAAAGAATTGTCTCAATAATTTAATTTGGCAAATTTCTATTGGAGCCACCACTTTTTTCTTTTGGCCTAAATAGTCAAAGCAGCATGAATTGATGTGAAGAATATGATATCATCAGTCACATGACTGTACAATTGAAAGGAAACTGAATTCATGTGACACAAAACTTTCATTGCAAAGAGGAGGGAACTGAAGTTCAAAGGAATTAAATGCGTATCAGCTATTTTCATACATAAAGCTAGCAGCATAGCCAAAATTAAAATCACTTATTCTTTGTTAAGTTCTCCTTGTCTTTCAATAAAAAGTTTTGCCATAATATGATACATATGCATACACACATCTATAGTTATTATATTATTACATTATATTCAGGAACACACAGAACAGGCGTTTTCAATATTCACTGTTGCAGTTACTGTGATCAAAGAGTAACCTACTGTTTCCTCGATAGTCCTGAGAATTTTCTCTATACTATTTTTTTCCATAGAGGAAAACATCTGAAACACCTCATATGTCTTCAGGTAGGTAAGAAAATACTAAACTACAGTGTGAACAATCTTACAGAAGTCACAGAATGCTTGATTAGGCATAAACCATACAGAATATAAATTACAGTTTTCTCATTTTTCCAGTTGAAGAGGCTGTGGCTCAATAGTTAAGGGATTTGTTCAAGGAAACTCAATTAGTTCACAGTACATCATTGTTGGTGACCTACATTTGGCTAATTACAAACATACTGTGCAAATATACGTGAGATGCACTTCCTCCTAGACAATTGCCAAGCAGCTTAAATTCTCTTCCATCCTGCTCCTATGTCTAGGACCGAACCTGACCTGCATCTTATGCTCTGCTAAACATTCAGACACACGAGACCACCGTAGCCAGTACTTGGCGTCGGATTCATTCAGAGGAAGATAAGACAGGAGCACAGCAGACTAGCAGGCAGCATTGGCATTCCTCTTCAATAAGAATATGTTCAACAGTCCATTTAGCCATTCATGAGGTATTCTCTTTGACTCTCCAGAAGAAACCCAATGTCCATATTGGCCAGGTGTGGGAGTCTCCCTGGCTTAAGAGCCTCATGCCATACGAGAGCCAATATCTCCTGTAACAGCTCCATGGCAGGGCTACCAGCTTTGAAATTCACAGCACTCAGGGAAGCCCAAAGGCACTGCCTCCCAATAAGCCATTTAAAGTTCTCTCAGTCCTGATACAATTTACCAATCATTGGTTATTTTTACTATAATCCATGTAGTCTTCTGCTACACTTGCTGTATTATCTTAATCAGGTTTCCAGGGTAATCCAGGTTTCCAAGTCAAATTGTCATTCAGAAGAAGAATTTTATTTTTAACTTACCCATGCATCCTCATGGTCCTTAAAGAAATAAGATCCTTTTGAGATTTTCAGTTCAAGCTCAAGACTGTATATTATTCTAAAACAGTTCTGTTTGTAGCTTCTGAATAGCTTAAACTACTAGATCATTTATTTAGTGATCTTCTATTAAAAATTATTCAGTGACTAAAATGTATCTGGCACTATCCTAGGTGCAGTGGAAAACACATAGAAACACCCCTGCTCTCAGAGAGCTTAAATGCTAGAAGAGGGGGATAGACTCAAAACAAAATAAATAAATTACATAACATGTTCTAAGGTGACAAATGCTAAGAAAAAAATAAACTATGCACATGATATGATGAGTCCTTGGTGATGTGAAGGGATGTTGCAATTTTAAATAAGGTGGTATGATTTTTCCTCACTGGAACTTTTGAACAAAGACTTGCAATAGATGAGGAAGAAAGCCACATGGATACCTATGGAAGAATGTTCCAGCAGAAGAAAGAGCCATACAAGGGTCGTGAAGTGAGAGTATGCTTGAAGGCGAGGAACTGCAAAGAAGCCAGTGTGATCAGAAGAAAAAGAGCTGGCAGAGTAAGGAGATGGGGTCAGAGAGGCAACCCATTCTCCTGAAAGTGTCCTCTAATTTTACAATATAGTTTGATTATCCAGTTTCCTCTCTTCGAGCCCTTGATGGAAAATTCTACTTTTGAACACAAAAAGTTTCAATGAGGGACATGAAATTCAAATATAGCAGAATCGAAAACACAGTTGGCAAGTGGAGAACTGCTGATGCAAGTAGTGATATATACACACACATATATATACTCACATATTACATTATACTTACATGAAATGAAAGAAGTCAAAAAGATGAGACGAGAAGGTTGTTCACACATGTACAATTATAGACTATGATCACTCTCTCCAATACCCTGGTTATCACAGGATATAGAGAAACGGTCTAAAATTGTTTTACTACAAGTCATCCTGTATGTAAGATTTCATCATGCAATCAGCATTAAAAATATCAAGAAAGCGAGAAAGAACAATACTTTGGCTTCTGAGATGCAACAAACTCAAACCACAAAAATTCAGGAATGAAGTGGGGTCTTCATTCCTTACTACTGACCTTACAGAAATAAAAAAGGATTGTAAAGAATACTATGAAAAATTGTATGCCAACACATTAAATAAACTAGGAAATGGAAAACTTCCTAAAATGATACAAGCTACCAAAATATAAGACACACTGAAAATTATAAAAATTGTAGAAAAATTTAAAGAATGAAATAAATGAAAAGACATCTTGTGTTCATGGATCTTAAGATGACAGTACTCCCAAAGTTGATCTACAGATTCAATGCAATCCCTATCAAAATTTCAATGGCTTTTTTTAACAGAAATGGAAAAACTGAACCTAAAATTTATATGGAATTGCAAGGGATCCTGAATAGTCAAAAAATATGTTGAAAAAGAATAAGAAATTTGGAGAATGCACACTTCCCAATTTCTAAAGGCACAGTAATCAAAACAGTGTAATACTCACATAAAGATAGACATACAGATCAAGGATAGCAATTAAGAATCCAGAAATAAACCCTTACTTTTGTGGGCAAATGATTTTTGACAAGGGTACCAGGCAATTCAATTGGGGAAAGAACAGCCTTCAAAAAATGGCATTAGGACAACTGGATACCCACACGCAAAAGAATGAAATTGGACCCCTATCTCACACCATACACAAAATATAACTCAAATTGTATGAAAGAGCTAAATTTAAGAGCTAAAACTATAACAAAACCTAGAAGAAAATATAGGAGTAAATGTTTATGATTTGTAGTAGGCAATGATCTCTTAGATCTGACACCAAAGGTACAAGCAATAAAATAAAATATCAATAAATAAGACTTCGTCAAAATTTAAAACTTTTGTGCTTTAAAGGACAACACCAATAACATAAAAATACAACTCACAGAACTGTTGAAAATATTTTCAAATCATATATATAAAAAAAACTTGTATCTATAATATATAAAGAATATTTACAACTTAATGATAAAGAGAAAATCCATTTTAAAAATGGGCAAAGCATATGAATAGGTACTTCTCCTAAGAAAACATATAAAACACAAAACAACACACAACATCATTAGTCATCAGGGAAACCCAAAGTAAAACCACAATGAGATACCACTTCACATCCATTAGATGGCTATAAAAAAAATACAGATAATAACAAGTGTTGGTGAAGAAGACGGAGAAATTTGAATCTTCATACATTATATGGTGGAAATGTAAAATGGTACAGCCACTTTGGAAAAGTTTGACAGTTTCTCAGAAGGCTAAATACAGAGTTACAATATACCCTAGCAATTCTACTCCTAGGTGCACACTCAAGATAAATGAAAATGCACAGCCACACAAAAACTTATAAATGAATGTTCACAGCAGCATTATAATAGCCAAAAAGTTTAAACAACCCAAATGACAATCAATTGATGAACAGATAAATAAAATGTAATATAACCATTCAACAGAATGTCATTCAGCAATAAAATGGAATGAAGTATTGATACATGTTGCAACATGGATGAACTTCAAAAGCATTATGCTGAGTCAAAGAACTCAGTCATAAGACATCACCTGTCATATGATTCCATTTACAGACAGTGTGCAGAATAGGCGAATACAGAGAGACAGAAAGTAGATTAGTCCAAGCTGAAAATGGAGGGTAATCTGTTAATGGGTACAGTGTTTCCTTTTGTGGTGATGAAAATATCACAAAAATTAATTATGGTGACAGTTACATAACTCTGTGGATATACTAAAAATCATTGAATTGTACACTGCAAGTGGGTGAATTGTATGATATGTGAAATATTTTTTAATAAAGCTGTTAACAAAAACAAGAGTAAAAGTGTTTTTTAATGCTAAGGAAGAAAAATGTCCATACCAACAACAAAGCACACTAACACAAAGAGTTCATGAATACTTTTAGTTATGAGGTAATATACTATGTTCAGAGTACCATAGAGATAAATTTTTCAATGTGTTTTGACAGTGATTTATTTATACTTAGAAGATTTTACTCTGTCAAATCTATCTCTCTGTAGAACTCTTTATAAATGACAGAAGAAAATAAACCTAGTTACCAAGTACCAGCTATGTTCGATTACAAGATGGGGACACTGGTAGAAGACACTCTCCAACACTGTCTCTACACAGTTTCAGAAAACTGAACATTTATAGTGGCTACTGAGCTATAACGGGGGACAAAAATCCAGTGGAAAAGGCCTGAAAACCAGCTTCTCCAAGCTCTGCTTACACAGTGAGTGGTCTGGGACAGCAAAAACAAACCAATGAAAATTAAGATGTGTAAATCCAAGCTGGAAATTCATTGACACTTATACCAAGTCGATGGCCTAATACATGAGGAGATTATTGACACATGATTAATGCACATTTGACACATGGAAATCAAAGAAACATCAATTCTTAGAATTAACTAATTAATTAATTAACTCTTTGAATTAATTCACCCAAGAAATCATATGGAGAAAGGCATATGGTGTTAGGGTATAAACAAAAAAGAGGAACTTAGATGAAGCATTTAGGAGCAAAAGTTTAGGAGCAGAATTGCATGAGAAAGATCAGCAACATTAGCTTTAGAATTTGAAATAGTTTGGGCACTTTTAAAATAAAAATGTTTGTATGGAATATTTTAAATAACTTAAGAAAATAATCCAAGTATGTATGCTATTATTTTGGAGCTGAATTTGCCCTTTTTACCTCTTTCCCATTGTTTTTTTTTTAATGATGTTTTCTGCTTTACCTGTTAAGATTACAAATAAGCTGAACTGCAGAAAAGTTAAAGATATATACTCAACTGTAAAAATTAGAAACATAAAGAGTCTAAATAACTCTTTCTCAGGGGAACCATAAAGACATTTTCCCTTCACTACATTGCTTTATATTTAGGTGAATTGTTTCTTTATTACTAACATTTAAGAGAAAAAAGAGCAAAAGTAAAATATCACTTTTCCAAAACACTAGCACTTGAAGATGTATTTATCCATATCAATAAAAACACAAAAGCACACATTTCTTTTTAGTAGAGTAGCAAGGATCCAGAAAAATCTTTTTTCTGAGGAAGATTAGCCCTCAGCTAACATCTGCTGCCAATCCTCCTCTTTTTGCTGAGGAAGCCTGGCCCTGAGCTAACATCCGTGCCTGTCTTCCTCTACTTTATATGTGGGACACCTACCACAGCATTGCTTGCCAAACGGTACGATGTCCGCACCCAGGATCCAAACCAGGGAACCCCGGGCTGCCAAAGCAGAACCTGCGAACTTAACCACTACGCTACTGGGCTGACCCCAGAAAAATCTTAAATTATAAAATTTATGTATTAAATTGCAAGGAAATTATGAGATGTATTGTTTAAAAGATAAGAGATTCTTTAGAACTGAGATGGGAAGGAGCTCTTGTGGAAAGATATTTGCAAATAAGAGCAAAATACAGTGATTTTAATATGACAAATGCAAATAAGAATATGCAAGTTACATATTTCATTAGAACATCTCTCTAACTCAATTTGTATATCCACTGCATGTAAATGGGATTTAGGCTCTACCTATGTGAAAATATATTATAAAAATTACTATTTAATGGGCCAGGCTGGTGGCCTAGTGGTTAAGTTCAGCATGCCCCACTTTGGTGGTCTGGGTTTGGTTCCCAGGCATGGACCTACACCACTCATCTGTCAGTGGCCACGCTGTGGTGGTGGCTCACATACAAAAAAAACAGAGAGAGAGAGAGAGAGAGAGAAAGATTGGCAGCAGATGTTAGCTCAGGGCAAAGCTTCCTCAGTAAAAAAAAAAAAAAAATACTATTTAGGGAAAAGTGATAAATATTTTAGGGAAATCTCTCTCTAGGTATAATTACATGTACTCACATATGCAAATCCAATTCTATATTAAATATAAAATAGATAATACTGTTTCAAAAACGTTTGTGTGGCTATTATTTATTTTGATCAGCAATAAAATATTATTGAATAACAATTCAATTACACTTTAATCATTTTTAATTTACTATATAATACTTTTCCAAATAAAATTTCCAAGTTGGATCTATGAATTTATACATCATTAGCTAAGTAATTATAACTAATTTGAAATAGTGTGGTTAAATACTTATTAATGATAGCTAATGAAATATTGCTCAAAAGTTATATTTTATATTTACTAATTTTAATAATGGGATTTGGAAGAAAATATTTTAATAATCAAAACGTGAATAATTTATACATACTAGGAACTGTATTCATAATAACCAAAAATAAATGATTTTATTTGTAAAGACAAGTACTTCAATTCTAAGTATTTCCATAAAGAGCCTTATTGCCTGGTTGAATTGAAAATTTTTCCCATAGCTTTAGTCTTTACAGTTAAAAGAGCTCAACTTTCAAACTTTTGAACAAAACAGGGTTCAGTCTTGGCGATAGGAGAGACATGAAGTGCCTCAAGTTCCAAGATTTAGTTAAGAATCAATTGTAAAGGAAACTGTTTAAAAAAGAAATGATGGAGTAATGCAGGCCATTTCCTTAATTGATTTTAGATTAACCAAGTTTAAACGATTAATCTAGACAGCTACAATACCTATGCAGTAGAGTTCATATATTTACACATATATTTTTTAAAAACCTATCCCACTAAAACATCCAATGATGTTATAGCACAGCTTACAGCTGGTAATCTCCCGGAAACCCAAACACGTTCCTCAATTTGCTTTTGCAGAAGAAATTCATGGTAAAGCGTCTAACCTACATTCAAGAGTTTCCAATATTTTTCTTATACTTAGAAATTAATTTCTTAGATATGAGTTAAAGCTAATATATACCTTATACATGGTGCCCAGCAGAAATGGCAAGACTTACAGGATTGATGTAATGCTTAAGTCAAAATGCCACTATATACTGAATCTATAAAGTGTAAAAACCAATTCTGTAAGTCACACAACAAAACCAATCTCATTAATTAATAATAAGAGAAGATATATATTTATAGATAGCTACTTCAGATTAAATATTTTCCCATTTCTTTCTTGAGAAATGCTTTTAAAAATGGTTACTGCATGTTATAGTTTAAATGCTGGTAGCTGTGGTCTCCATCTCTATCTCACATTTAGATAGGGGGCTAAATCAAGAATTAGAATAAGGACTGTTATCACAATATTATGGGGAGGAAGCTTACAGGAAGCTGTCCCTCTGTACGGTTTCCATAAGCTGTCGAAAATAACTGGCAAGATGGGCAGAGGGCCTAGTGTGGAGCTAAGCTGTCCACAGAATACTGACTTTCACATTCATTATTTAAGCTTTTGATATGCTACTGCTGCAAGAATACGAATTGATACTCTTGCTTAAAAAACACTTTCTGTGCTTCCCCTTTGGATACAGATTCAGGTGAACGAAAACAAATTAAACCAAAATACTCCTTTTTTACTTCCTATTTTGTTGCACTGGAACACAGAGGAAAAAAATTATCTGTGAGGTTAGGATGTGAGAAGTCCTATCCCAACAACATAGCAATATTAGAAGGACAGGATTGTTTCACAAATTCTCCATATTAATGATAAAAATTATTTATGATATATTTTGAAATAAATAGATAAAAATCATTACGTAAACCAGATGAGCTTCAAAAGCAAACAACTGTATATCTGCAAATGTGAAAATCATTCCCAGGGCTTAAATTCTGGATGAGTTCTGTTTATTTCTTGGTGGCAGAGATCAAAGGTATTATTCACAGTTGTTCAGTGAAGAAAGACAGCTACTAAATAATCATCAGGCTGTCTGGCTGCCTTTCAACACATGTTTCTCAGAATAGTCACATATACCAAGTGGGATGTGTTATGAGTCTGACTCTAAAGATTTGTTACTGCCGTGGTGACTTCACTAAAGGATGAAATGAAAGGGAGGTGATACACGGGAAACAGCCACATCCAGGTCCTAATATAAAATTCTCACATTGCCAATGCTTGTCTCAGTGAAATGTCAACTAGAACGAGGAGCTTTGGTAGCCTCACGATGTCAAATAGTTAGATGTCACCTGGTACTTGAGAACCAACAGTGCAGCATCTATTGACTGCATCCTTCAGACATTCATTCATTCAACGAGTTCCAATTCTGGGATGGGCAAAGCGCTAGAGACTGGGAATACAATGGAGCTTATTTTTACAGACGAAGATAAATGGTAAGCCAGTAAATAAGCAATATAAGAAAGATTTTGGAGAGTGTAAATTCCCCACCAACAATTATTTTTAAGTGATTGAGAGTGACTGCTGGCTACTTTAGTTGGTCAGCAGACATTTCTGAGAAAGTATCATTCAACCTAAGCCCTGAAAAACAAAGGGAAGTCCACATACTATATATTGGGAGTACATTTCATGCAGGGGGACACCTAGTTTAGAAAGACTCTAAGGCAAGAGACAGCTTGGCCTGAGGCTGGAGTGAAGTGGGAAAGGGAATGGCGTGATGTAAAGAGATAGGCAAGGGCCGGATCATGAAGAATTTTGTATGCCAGGTTAAAGAACTCAAGTGTCTTTGGGGGATGGGAAGTCATTAGAGTAATATTATTTGTTCTGTCTATTAGGTTATTTCACTGTAGCAAGGAGAAGGGAAATTTAATCGTAGAGTAACAAAAGCACAAAGACTTCACAGGAAACCCCTGCAATAATCCTGGTGAGAAACAATGGGAGTATTAAGTAACGATAATGAAGAAACTGAAAAGAGGAGAGGTTTGGGATATGGGTAGAGGTGACAAGATTCACCGATAGATTATTTATGAAGTCTATAAAAATATTTATAAATTTAGCCATGGGGTCATAATGGTGCCATACTCAGTAGGGTAGGCTGGAAAAGGAACGGGTTGAGCAGATTTGCTTGCTTATTATTTCTTTGGGGAGGTCTGTCAGAGAAAATCAAGAGGTCTGTTTAGATTATGTTGAATTTGAGATTCATCCAGGATACAAACTGCCATGGGTATGTCAAGTAAGCTGTTCGAGAAATACATTTCATGTTCAAGAGAGAAGTTAGGATTCGCATAAAAAAATGTTGAGGGTAATTTGCATATAGTTGGCATTTAAAGCCATTAAATTGGATGAGTTAATTTAGAAAAAGTATGAAGATAGGACTCACACTAACATTTGGAGGTGGAGAAATGCTGAGAAAAGGAGACTGAAATGAGGGAAACTTAGGAAAATTTAATGCAGTTCAAGACAAAAGAAGAGTTTTTTTCCAGAAGTATCAAGTGACCAGCTGTGCCGAATTCAGCTGACAGATCTAATACAGGAAGAACAGAGACATGGCCATTGGATTTTGCAACAAAATGGTCATGTGGCCTTAGGAAACAGAAAAAAGAAAAAAGAAATAGAACCAGTTTTCATGAAGAAGGCAGGCCTAATAAACTGAATTGAAGAGAGAATATGAGGTAAATAATGGCAATTAAACTATAAATAATTCCTTGAAGATTTTGAGTTAGCATGTGTGTCAACAGTTTAGCTAAGCTACTTCATGGTATTGCTGTGTTGGCACCCATTTTGTTTGGCCAAGATCTTCAACTGACATTAGCCTCTTCATGCAAGCACATGCCTTATACAGCGTCTGCAGAGTCACAAGCAAATGTAAGTTCCTGATATGACTTCCCCAACAGCCCTTGTGATCAACAGTCTCCCTGGCCTCTTGGTACCTGTATGCTTTATGTGCCCCTTAGATAAGATCCCCATGGGGCTTACCAAAACCCCACTATTTTGCTTTGAATTGACTAATATGGCCCTGGCCTGGGAACTCCAAAGTACTCTACCCACGGAGCCCAATAAAGGCATGTGCCCCAGATCCTGCCTCTCCATCTCTGTCTGCACCCTGCCTTGACCTCCCCATGTGGTCCCTCAAGGCACGCTGTGTATTTCCTCCAGAATCGGTGAGTAATAAACTTCTCTATTTCAATTTCTCTTGTGTTCTGTTGCTGAACCATGGCTTACCACCCAGCACCGTGTGTTCCGCTTCACAAATGTTAAACAAAATTACAAGTGTGTGTGTGTGGTAAAGAGAGCAGAAAAACAAAGTAACACCTGTAAGAGAAAAGAGGATCAAAGAGCTTATTTTTGTTTTGATTTTTTAAGTCAGAAGATATCAAAACATATTTGTAGATACAGAGAAATTGACATTGAAGGAGGAGAAGGATAATTTCAACAGAAAATGCATGAATAAGTTGAGAAGAAATGAAATCCAGAGTCCAAGTGGAAGTACTGGACTTGAAATGAGAAGCATATATAGGGTCAACCACCGTAAAATAGCACAGCAGGTCAAGAATGTAGATTTAGAACCAGAAGAGATGGTGGATTTGCAAGTGGATCGATGAGGGAACTCAGGTATGATAATTATTTTTCTTAATGAAGTAAGCAGCAAGGTTAACCATGTGGGAAACAGAACTATTGTGGGAAGGAGATCTGAAGAGAGAGGAGAGAGTGTAAAATCATTTTGGAGAATAGGAAAGAGAAATAAAATAGGATGCCTGGGGATGTGGAGTGCTCACTTGAGAATTGTGGCTATGAATTTAAAATGAGTTCAGTCAATGATATTTAGATACTTGCAAGCAGGAACTGAGATGGGTTGTTATAACCAAGGCTATAAACCACAATTTACAGAATATTCTTAGGGAAAAAAAAAGCAATTATCATTAGACTATACAGGGAGTTTTCTCCTTGAGCTGACTGCCTTTTTTTAATGACAAGGAATATGCAGTCCCTGCACCAGTAATTCTTATACATGAGTGTGCTTGTTTTAAAATATTAATTGAGTGTTTTAAAAAATCAACATCCAAAATATAAAATTGATTGTTCTTACAGATAACTTGGATCCCAAAACAATGTGTTATATTTTTACAAGTTTAATCTTTAAACAAACGGGAGAAAATCCTGGAAGAATCACTAACACTTGAGAACAGTGACATTCAATAGAACTTTCTGCAATAACGGAAATGTCTTTTTCTACAGTTCAATAGAGTAGCCATTAGGTACATATGGTTATTGAGAACTCGAATGTCGCTAATATAACAGATGAAGTGATTTTATTATTTTATTTAATTATAATTAACTTACATTTAAATTTAAATAGCAACAGGTTGCTAATAGCTACTGTACTGAACAGGTAAGCTACAGAATCACCTATCTCCCATCCACCACTAGGTATTTGCTAATTATTTGAAAAGCAAAGAGTTTGACTATCCAAAGATCTGCAAAATAGACTTCCTGTAGTTCTTGAGCTTGATGGTTTTGAAACTTCAGTAAGGGGTTGTATAAACAAAACCCATAAATACTCAAACAGGCAATTCACATGGTTTTCTATGGTAATTTTAATTATTGGAAATTTTTACATTATAAATTCACATTAAAGCCTGATTCTCCACTCCTTCACCCACCTCAACACTATAAAGTGATACATGGTGACAATTGACTTCAAGAACTAACACAGAAATCTTTGGCAAAAAGAAATGAATCAGATGAACCGTACTGTCACATACCATGAATGAATTAGCCTTCCAAATGATAAATACATAGTTAATTTTATATAATTATGTTCGCATTAGAGAATTTTCCATATTCATTAAAACATATCAATCTACTTTATCTTTGGTATTAAAATTAATATTTAAATATTAATGTTTCCTTCCAGCTATTAAGTCATACGGAAATTTTAAAACACCATAATAACACTTAGAAATGCAGCCAAAATTTAAGCATTTGGTAGGCCTGTAAATTATCATTCTTGTTCACATTGATTGGGTAAATTTTTCCATAATGTACACAGTGGAATGAAAAAAAATTCCTCCCAACAGGTGGTCTACTGAAAGTCAAAATGGCAGAAATAATCTGTAGCAACATTTGTTATGATAAACAAAAGCCCAGCTAACATCACTTAAAGGAAATCAGAAAATGAAATAACCTGGAAAAAGTTTTACCTGCCTTTGCTTCTTTCAAATTAAAAGTAATCTATTTCTCTTGTTTGAATATTCCAATAGTATGAGTGAAATTTACTTTTCCATTTATATTTTCAGGTTTTCCTTGTTAAAATCTTTGTATTCCCAACATGTATCTAATCTCCTGCCAGAGGGTGTTTCACAAGAGAGCCCTATGAATCACGCCTTTAAAAATTTGGAAAATCCCTATTGTTTTCCAAGATCCATATTTGGACATGCATGCTTTGGAAAGTTTCTAGAAAAGGTCCCTGTACAGGCAAAGCACCAAAATTGTGTTTATCCATCTGGTAGCCTGGGGCCTCTGGGTACCTGTGGGAAAACTTCATGAGTCTCACAATTCTGTATGTCATTAAGCATTCATAGATAGAATAAAAATATGGTTTACATGGACTTGTATTCACATGTACTCTTTATCAGATATATTAACACTGTAATGAGTGACAATCAAATTAGTTTTAAGAGGTACTGAACTGATTTCTGTATGGATTCTCTCCAAAAATGGGTATTAAAATTTAAGCTATTAACACGTGCAATACTTTTTTAAATATTATCAAAATGGGGTCCTTACATTTTAAAAAATTTAGTTACCCTAATGATGTACCAAAGATTCCTTTTCAAATGTTGGTACAGCAAATGAAATTAATGCCAACATATAGTCTAACTTCATTTTACCAGGATTTTAAGAAAATAGTTATGCTTTTTTGTTGTTTTTACTGAGGGTGCTACAAATTGAACTCTCATATATATGAGTCATTGGAAGAAGACACCATGCTCAACTAGAGATCTCGCCCGAAAGACCAATGAGAGGAGCAGTGCCAGGTGTTAGCTTCACTTGTGGGACTATTCTATAACCTCTTTAAACTACCCTTCCCAATGCTCTAGTGGCTGTGAAAAGACCATACCTTTAGAAGTCTACGTCAATTACTGTCCTCAAACAATAAAGTTAAAGCTACCTACTAAATATCAAGATTTTACTAACAATACCTTTTCACTGATTATCTCCTGAATTCAACAGGAAGGTCACTTATGAATCTAATGATAAACTGGTTCTTTACAGTTTTCTAGTTTAAAATGGTATCAAATGTACCCAAGGATGTCTAAATCGTTCAGAAAATTGTTTATTAACAAGTGGTAGGTAAGGACTCCATTAATAGCAGAAACTAATGAACAATACATCTTTAAACTTTAATGTACTGCACAATATCTTAAATTTTGAAACAAAAGGTCTACTTTTCCTACTTAATTTAAAAAATTACCATTGCATGTTTTCCCAACCACAAAAAACAAAAGTTTATGTGAATATAAAGAACTTTGATGAAGCATGGATATTTACATTGTTTTAATAGTCTTTACAGAGTTGTAATTTAAACATGTTTTTGTTTTTTTTCCTCACATTTTATTATGGAAAACTTCAAACATAGAGAAAAGTTGGCAGATCTCTACAGTAAACATCCATATACTCACCACTTAGACTGTACAATTAACATTTTATTATACTCACTTTATAACATATACTTATATCCATCTCTTCATCCCTCTATCCATCCATCACTACATTTTATTTTGTAAGTTACAGACATTGGTACTCCTCACCCTTAAACACTTCAGCGTGCACATCATCAACTAGAGTTCAATATTCATGATTTTTAATGCAAACTTTACATACAATCAAATGCAGAAATCTTAAATGTACCATTCCATGAATTTTGACAATCTAGTATGATTTTTATTCATTGGCATTTGGATCGCATATAAATCGAAATGAAAGCTGAAAATAAGTAATATCGTTATCAATCTGTTATTTTTACTCCTGGGGTCATCTAAATGTTTCCACAGAAAGTAAAAGTAAATTTGCTCTCAACCATTTAATTTAACAGATTTATAGGTCATATTTACCATGGAATACTTAAGAAATATATAATGACCATAAGAAGTACCCTCAATGTTTAATTATAATTTATATTTTTCAAATGTCATGAATTTAAATTCCAGCAAAATATACTAGAATAAACTTTCCGAGTACAGATTTCAGGGTTAATCAAGAATACAGTCTCCTTATATAAGTAGTAGATAATATTAGTTTAGTCATTCAAGAAAGGACTGTACTTCTTTAATATGGTTTTCTCTGGGTTTCCAACTCTTAAGAACTGATCAAACTGAGAGTGTTACTAAAACTTCAGGGAGCAAATGGTCAAGAAGGTTTGAAATGATCAATTTCTCACCAAATTACTTTTTTTTTTGCTGAGGAAGATTGGCCCCAAGCTATCATCTCTTGCCAATCTTCCTCTATTTACTTGAGGAAGATTGTCCCTGAGCTAACATCCACACCAATCTTCTTCTATTTCATATGTGGGCTGCCACCACAGCATGGCTTGATGAGTGCTGTGTAGGTTTGCACCCATGATCTGAAACCGTGAACCCCGGGCCACCAAAGCAGAGTGTGCAAACTCACCCACTACGCCACCAGGCCAGCCTCCAAATTACTTATTTTTAAAAATTTTAAAGAAATATAAAAAAGATGACCCATTTCTGAATTGAATCAAGTGAGAATTATACCTGGCAAAGGAAGTAGGATTTTCTAATTGAAAATAGTGATAAATAGTTTAAATTTCAGCAAAAAGAAAAGAACTTATGAGTTCTTTCCTTTACTTTCTTCACTGGCAAAGGTATTTGCTATATGCTGAGAATGTAAGCTTCTTATTTTGCTTCTTTTTAGGAAGGAATGCACACATGAATTTCACACTGCATAACTACATTGCCCAAATGACAAACACTCAGTTTGTCACCATCGGAGGCTTATGACCATTTTGCTGTTCAAACTTGGCACTAGCTTTTTGAAATGTGTAAGTCACATTATTAGTTTTGATCTTCTGCATTCTACCAGGATAGAGTGAAATTTGACAACCTGGTTTCAAACTACTTACATAAGAAACTAAGGTTGTGAGGGCATATAAATTACTCAACATAGTACCTTCTGGGGTAAGAACACAATGATTTCCAATCTCACCTAACTTCTGAGGGTATTTTTCTTCTGTTACAATGCTAGAAAGCTAGTTGGGTGCCATATTTTAAAATAACAAAGTCAGATACTATACCATATATAAGACTTTTCCAGTTTTGCTTACAAATTAAATATGTACAGAATATTTGACATGTACACAGTAATGAGCTAAACAGGAAAGGGAATACAGAAATGTTTATTGGCCACATTTTAGGTGAGATCAAATGTACACATATAAAAATGCAAGGTGGCATAGCAGTTGAGTTCACGTGCTCCGCTTTAGTGGCCATGGGTTCATGGGTTTCAATCCTGAGCAGGGACCTACACGCCGACTCATCAAGCCATGCCATGGCAGGCGTCCCACATATAAAAAATAGAGGGAGATGGGCACAGACAATTTCCCTCAACAAAAAAATCAAAGAAGTACATACAAATGTGAAAATTTAAAAAGTATAAGGGAATAAAGGTTAAATGTCTTCACAGAGGATTTAGGGATTTCACATTGTACTTATATACAAGTAGTACTTAAAATTGAACACAATTTACATCCAATGAAATCTTAAGACAGAAGTAGACTTAATTCATATTTTAATGTCCAGGCACATTTAAAATAATGAGTTTTTAATGAATACAGTAAAATTTTTTAAAGCTCCTTCAAAATATAGCAAATTAAGACCATTTTCCTTTTTTGAAACCATACATATCCTGGGCACTACCACCCTCTTAACGAAAGTGCTGTGTCTCACTTAACGTTCCATTCTTGCTCACATGAACCATGGAAATGGGGGAAAAGTGAAGATGGGAAAAAAAGCAACTCCTTATATCTTCTTAGTCATTGACCATTACATTAAAATCTAAGACAAGTTTTCTTCACAGAAATCAATTAACAGGATCATAAAACAAAATCTCTCAAGTATAAGGACTTGTTCACTCCAAACCAAGTTTTTAGCCTTAGGAAAACTATTAACTTGTGTTAGTTAAGCCCAATTTGAGACATCATCTAGTGGCTGAAATGCCCACAAGTTCCACAGAAATCAGTTATGTGTTGGCAGAACACTTTGCCAGGAGTAGGCAGCATAATGCTCTCACAACTTGAAAAAGTCCCCCTTCCTTTTTCCTCCAACCTGCTTCTCTCTAGTTTGGATCTAGAGTTAGCTTATTGCTAGGAGAGGTGGTTTCCTTGAGCCAGCTGGACACAGCAAGGTGGTCTGTAGTGAGAAATAGGGAAAAAAAGAGAGGGAGGGCAGGGAGGAAGAGAAAGGAAAGTGGGAATGTGGTTCCCAAGAGACAGAGCATATATTTCCTGGTAATTTTGGAAATCTTTTAGTTTAACCCTGCAATATCTTAGAATTTCCTTACTCTAAGAATCACCTTTGAAATTTTTTCCATTTTAACATTTTGAAAATCAGGTTGCATCTTGTAATTAATATCTACCACATAATGTAATTATTATTTCCCTCAAAACTGATTTAAATAGTAGTATCAAATTAAAGTACTATGGGTATTCACATTTAGTCCTTAAATTACAGTCTGTCTCAATTCCATGGACTTTAGAAACTCTAATTCTGTTGCTCTATTTTTTACTCCTGTTTCTAGATGAATCCATACAACTTTTAGTTGTGTAGAAAGGAAGCTTTCTACTCCTCTCTACACTTTCTAGTCACAGTGCCATCCTCAAGTAGGACACTTTGGCCCCCTTTCACCTCCATCTTCTTACCTGTCCCTCTCAAGTAGGTAGCATCCCTATTCTTGTTGGTTAGAATTTGACATGCAAGGGGCTAGAATTTCTTACTGGATTGGGTTAACTTCTCTCAAAGTAAGAACCAGGCCAGGGAATTTCTTTTCCTCAAACACATACAAGGTAGTGGCTGTGTGTGTAAAAAAACAGAGAGAAACTGTTAGGGATGAGAGCTGCTTGTTCATTGTTTGTGCTTTATCATCAGCCACTGCTGGCCCATTTGTCTTCAATTAATGGACAGGCAGCAGAAGGCCTTATTTTAGGCTCAGACGGAACAGTTGGCTCTTGATCCAGCTATTGTTAACAGAGAGTCTTGCATTCAGTAGGTATTGGATAACTGCCAGATGTTAATAAATCAAGTGCTTCGGTCACCATTTAGCTATCAGCTCTTTGTATGTAAGTTTTGAAGGAAGAATGGGTGAGTCTTAGCTTGGAACCACAACATCCAAAACTACAAAAGCTGCAAGTCTACTGGGACTGTTCTTTTCTTTTCTTTTTTTTTTTTTTTGGTGCTGCTGCTGCTGCTACTGCCAGAAGAAAGGATTTTATAGACATTTATAGCTCTGGATGAGAAAAATAGTACTTTTCAAGCTGAATGATGTCTGAAAGACAATAGCGTTACTTCCTTATTAGGAGCAACTCCGCTGCAAACACCCACATCATTGAAACTGTCATTATTGGGGCAACCTAGGAAGATATGGAGGAGCAATATAGGTCAATTGACACCTTCAAATCAACACTCAATCGCATAGAAAAAAGCTGGTTTACAGCTTAACAGAGTACTGTATTTTAATACCATTTAAGCATAATTTGAATTTTAAAATATAGGTGTTGAGGAAGCTGTTGAGATTTATCACAAAATAGTCGTGTGAAAAGGCTGATTCAAAAAGAAATGACAGACCTATTAGGTGCACAAAAGAGAAGGCAAAAGAATTTTCTGATATTGCATTGCATCTCCAAAAAAGATCAGGCATTAGAATTAAATGATCTTTATTTTTTTCTATTCACATTTTAAGACTGGATAATGCAATTTATTTATTGGCAGTTAAGTAATAAGACAAATTTAAATAATTATACATGCAAATATGTAAAGCAAACCAGGCAAAAGAACTATATTTAAACTTGTATTTTCTTGAGTTTAAAAATCTAATAGGCATTCTTACCCCTAGTATATTATATGGTCATTTAGATATTATATTTTATAAAAACGATTTGCATTGCAGACTTTAAGCACATTTGTCAGCTACAGTATCCACTTTTTACTTGTATTATTTGTGAACCTGTCACTTATTGAATGTTTATTATGTGTCACTAGTCTAAGCCTTTTTCATAGATGGCTTTATATAAAACAACTTTACGAGGTAGATGTTATTTTCCCTACTTCCAGATGAGGAAACTGAGGTTCAGAAAGGATAAATACTTAACTCAAGTTCAAATGGCTGGTAAGTGGCAGAGCCAGAATTCAAACACAAGTTTGATTCCAAAATCCACACTTTGATAAGAATATAATGTTAATATTATTGGAGAAGAGGCATTTTCAGAGATACAATAAATGTTTTTGATTGCACATTTATAAACTGTGACTACAGAGAACAGTTGGATATCCCACACTCATACAAAAAGCATAGTAGCATTGAGTGAAGGGATCAGAGTCAGATATATAATGCCTTATGAAATAAGTTAATAAGGGTTGAGACACTATGCTTGATGAAATAAATTTCCTAAGGGCAATAGACATTAACAGCTGTTCAAGTATTGTTCATGTCCCTGTGGGCAAGTATATCACTCCCTCAGTTATTGAGGACATGTGGTGTTCCTTTAGTATCTTTCATCTCATTTACACCAAGGAAGAGTAAATAAGCATTCTTGGAGTTCAGTAAGAACAGCCTTTCTCCCCACAAACATTCTCGCTTCATATTCACCACTTAGTAGCAAGAATTACGATTCTAAAAATAAAAATTTTTAAAAGTTAATTTCCCACTTAAAACATTTCAGTAGCTTCCCATTGTACTTATAAATCCAAAACTTTAAAGCCTTCTACAAGGTTTTACATGATCTACAACCTATATACAGACCAATCTCTCCTTCCGGCGTCAGCCTTCAGTCCTCACTTTCCTTCTGTTGCCTTCCTGACTCAGGGCTTTTGATCAGGCCTTCCTCTTTACCAGAAATACTTCACCCTAAGTTTTTACTTAGCAAACATCTATTTAGCATCAAGTCTCTGTTCTAAAGTTCAAGAAAGTTTCCTTGAACCTTGATGAATCCTTGATAATTGCTTGGAAAGCAAGATAAACGGTTAATCATTCCTGTTTTCACTTTCATAGCATCCTGTACTTTTCCCTCCCAGAACGTACATGAACTGGAGAAGTTGGAGAAGAGGATGTGACCAGGCCTTCAAGTGGCTGAAAGAGTTCCTCCAATAAAGTAACAAATACTTTAATTTCCTTACTCTGGAAAGTATCTTGAAAAGCTTAACTTGCATGGGTGTTTCGGGGCTGTTACTTCAAATTCCTACAATTTTACTGATAGCATCCATTTTAGATGAAAATTTATTCATATTGGTTAATTTTCAATTTACTTAATTGGTTTGGCCACTGTCATTGTCAAGGAAAAATAATTTGTTCTTTTCTAAGTGAATACCTTAGCTCCTCTAATTTTTGATTTACTATGATTTTTTTGGTGAAAAGTATTAATCAAATGATTTTACATTATTAGTGTGAAAAGCAGATGTTCAATATAATAAGATATGGTGACTAATACTATTTGTTGAAAGAAGGAAATTGCTCATGGAAAAAGTAACATTTGCCAGAAGTGACAGCTTGTCAAATTGACTGTCAATATGTTTAAAGAAAATATTCCTATAAAAAGGAAGTCACGAGGAACAACAGCAAAACAGGAACCATATTTTTGAAAGTCAAATTTTCTCAGTGCCCTCAGACAGATGGAACTCAACTCTCCCATTTAAAAACTAATCTCATAAATTTAAAATATGTATACATTTAATTGAACATGAGTGACAAACTCTAGAGAAGAAGAATCTAATTGAAAAAAAATTCATCTGAGAAAAGCTAAGTCAGTTCTGGAGATGGATGATGGTGATGATTTCACAACAATGTGAACATACCTAATGTCACAGAACTATACACTTAAAATGGTAAAGCATAAGTTATGTATATTATACCACAATAAAAAATAACAATAAGGCAATAATTCTTTATTCTCACATATCCATCTGGAAATGCAGAACTTTCCAACCTAAGTGCAGTGTATCTGAAATGTGAGGCCAGTGAGGGGTTGGATGACAAGTCTTGCCTTAACCTTTGAAAAATCTCCAGAGATAACTTTGGTTATGCCTCCTTGTCACCCCTACTAAGCATCACTGTACTTGAACTGTCATTACAGCCCACAATTATTATAATCAAAAAGTTACTTGGGCTCAATAAATTTCATGTAGGCACCAGGTCTACACTAAGCTAAAATTCAAAACTTAAAATATTGTTGGCCCCAGGGGAAGACTCAGTGGCATGCGTAGTGGTTAAGTTCACGCACTGCACTTCAGCAGCCTGGGGTTCACAGGTTCAGATCCCAGGTGTGGATCCAGCACTGCTCCTCAGGCCATGCTGTGGTAGCAACCCACATAACATAGAGAAACATTGGCACAGATGTTAGCTCAGCAACAATCTTCCTCACACACAAAAAAGGAATTGTTCGCCCCAAATTGTTATAGATCATGTGTCATATCACAAATGAAGAATTTAATTTGGTTTCAAGATAAAGCAAATGGGAATCTCTCAACTTATAGTTTATATTGAAATAATGTTAAAAAGATGGTAAATGAGTGGTGTTAACATTTTTCCTTGCTACAATGTCCTTAAAGAAAGTTGGCTTGTATGAAGCTTATTTTAAATATACAGTAAAAACATAGCTTTTATATTATCTTCTCTGCATCAAGAAACAAAGCACATGTCACTAATAATACATCTTCCCTCAGGCAATGAAGAAAGTCTTGTTCAAGTTAAAATACATTCTGATGAGGTTATGATCTTGGCCTCATGCTTCAATATTAAAGTACTGTCATTCCATAGTGGAAAAACTAATAGTGTTTATCAGAGAGGACTCAAGGAAAAGGAGTTTTTCAGTAGGGAAAACAAACAAATCCCATACTCTAATGCTTATACATTGTGATTCAAACAATGATGATAAACATGGTTGGTGGACCTGAAGACTCAGTACATACACTGGGAACCATGTAAAGAAAAATTATTCCAGATCCAAATTATAATTAGTAGAAGATCCCTGAAATATAAATGATAGCTTAAAATACAGAACACAGATTAAATATATAGTGATCTTGCTCTAAGTACCATACAAGACTGCTCTTTAAAATTCCTTATGGATATATGAAACTCACTTAGGTAATGCATCATCTAAGCTTTAAAGCCTTGCTGTTACAAGTACTGCATTATGTGATAATTTGGTAGAAATGCAGACAGCTCAGCCCCACTGCAGGCCAAGTGAATCACAATCC
Organism: Equus quagga; assembly: GCF_021613505.1. Taxonomy (NCBI): domain Eukaryota; kingdom Metazoa; phylum Chordata; class Mammalia; order Perissodactyla; family Equidae; genus Equus; species Equus quagga. The sequence continues at coordinate 100,000,970 of NC_060276.1, forward strand.
CCATAACAAGCTCCCCAGATGCTTCCCACACAAATTAAAGTTTGAAATGTACAGCTCCAGCACAGCTCTAAAGAACACATGCAGAGCATCCATTCATAGACTGTGAGACCTTGAGAATGAATGGCTGTACCAGGCTGGAGTGCAGGAGGTCGTCTCTACCTCCAGATTTGGGGTACTCTGGTTCCTGATTATGTTAAACCCAGAAGAAGATACGGCCCTAGCTAACGCCGAGCTTGTTACCATTCCCTTTACACGCACATTCATACATTGTTAATTTATAACTTCCTGAATGGTGACATAAGCCCTGAAAATAAAAAGCCAGTGTCCCAGCAAGAACTGAGCTTCCTAAGAATGGTGAGACAGTGTTTCTTGGAGCTGTTTGCCCTCATTAGGGATATTGGGGGCCAAGGTGTATGCTACATCTGCTCCTGTTCTCTGTGGTTATTCTAGATTTTATATTCTTGACTGACATTAAAAACTTCATCTAATTTAACAGTGAGTGTTTGTGGGGAAGGAATGTAGTTTCTTCCACACTAACAATCAGCCCATCACAAACACTACATTCTCTTAAGCTGTGCTTAGTGTAATGTTTTCATTCTATTGATAAACAAGAGATTTCACTTAGCTATTTATCAATACTTGAAATTAACAACTTTCTATACTCTCTTTTTCTTCTGCACTGTTCAGAAGTTACACTAGTTTTAACATCGCTACCAAATTGAAACAAATGAATATACTGACAATTAGATTGCCTGGAAGATATCACTCTAATCATAGTGTTGAGTGCTTACAGTGTGCTGTTGAACTGCTACTTACTCATCACCAACTGTCTCCTTTAAACCTCACAAACTTATAAACAGATAGGCATGATCTCTTTTATAGATGAGGAACAGAACTTGAGAGGTGTGGCATAATGTTTTGAAAAGAGCACAGGCCCTGCGAAACATCCCTGGGGTCAAATCTTGTCGCCACTATTTATTAGCTGAGTTACCTCAACTATCAAATATGGACAACAGTAGTAATTTACTTCTAATGTTTCTGAAAAAATTTAATAACTCACATATGTAAAGCATTTGCAATAGTGCCTGGGGTATTATAGGAACCTGAAAATATATTTTTAAGCAACTTGTCTACGGAAGCATCGTTAACATGGGGGCCAGGATGCAAAGGGAAATCTTTTGGACTCTGGAGCCTAAGGGCTTACAGTTACATTGTACTGCCTACATTTTCCCTAACTCTTCCTAAAACACAATAAAATACCAGAGGGCTAAAAGAAAGGAGCAGGAATCTACACTTTTCACTGTAAAACCTGGATTTACATGTGCCTTTAGTTCATATGCCTAAATTTGGGACAAATGAGATAGAAGAAGAAACAAACAACAGTCTTCTTTTAAAGTGATTAATTTTTATTAATGGAAAGTCCATGATGTGAATATTTTCACAGAATATACGAAGAATATCTCTTGCTGAGCTAACACATGTTTTGCTGGTAGGCACCAACACTGAAAACATCCATATGAACCTTGTTTGGTTAGCTGGAGTTAAATATAATATCCAGTATTTGCATAGTGTTTTATAGTTTCAAAGTTTTCAGATAATAACTTATGATATAGGCGGTGTAGATATTTTTATGTCTATTAAGTAGATGAAGACATGAAAGCTCAAATGTTGAAGTTAACTTAAAAGTTTGAAATAACACATAACGAGATTCTAAAGCAATTCATTTCAAATATTACATACCCAATGTTTCCTTTGACATAAGAAGTAATAAGATATAAAATTGGTGGGATTATTTAAGGTTGTTTGGACAATAAAGTGACTTAATAATGAGACGAGATTATTTAAATTATTTAATGGTAGGTGGCTATATGATGAACATTTCACATCTTTAAAATGATTTGACTCTAACTTTTCTGATATTTCTGTTGTATTTTCTTTCTTGCTGTGTTCATTCTCTAAGTTTTATGAAGGTAGGGACCATGATTACCTCACTCACCTGTGCGTACTGACCCAGGATAGTGCCTACGTATTTACTGCCATCCCACTAAGTTTCCTAGGTCGTCATTCAGCACTACAAAAAATGTAGAAACACTGCAATTTTTTTCAACAGTCTGATCACTGAAAATCAACTCATTCAAATTATCTTCCTAAGTATTTTCCTATTCTGGAGTTTTCTGGGTATAAAAATGCAAAGTAGTATTGTCCAAGTTCTCTCTAGTATATATATCACATTATAGTATTAGGAAAAATTACAATAGTCATAACATTATAAATGCTCACAAAAGTATCTAAAATTCACTTTCTCATAACACACAACTGGTAAATTGTTGGATTATCACTATTTTATAGGTGAGGAAACTAAAGTCACATGGTTTAACCAGAACTTCAACTAGACTGTGCCACTGCATCAGATTTTCCCCGACTGGTTTGAGGGGAACAAATATCCCCATCTTTCTATGCCACTAGAGATGTTGTCCTTGCCAAATTCCCTAAGAATTATTTTCTATTCTGTATTCAGCTTATCATTTAGCATTGTAAAGGATATAAATGTTTGTAGAAAATGTAGGCAAGCCCTAAAGGAAGAGCTTGCCATCAGTTTGAAGAGTTAAGCCATGGTTACATTGAAATTGAAATATCTTTCAAAGGCAAGATCCTATTAAGCGTGAGACTATGAGGTACAATATAAAATTATATGTGTAATTCAAAACTGCAAATATTCAGTATAGACTGGCCAGGGCCAATACTCTAGAGCTGCAGCTCAAGAATTTACAAGAATAGGCAAAATCATTGCACATGTTCCCTTCTGGTACTTGCATTTTCTCCATTCTAATGTGAAATAATCACTTCCAAAATACTCAATGATTTATGATTTTAATATACTTCTACAGAACTATCCTTACAGTCAATTTTCAATTATTAAGTCCCTTTTCTCATCTTCCTGGATCATTACATTGCTCATTAGGACCTCCTATTACAAGAGAAAGCAAAACACTATTAGAATTGGCATTTTGTAAACAGCTATTTTTAAAGACTTTATCTGTCACCAAAAAGAATCTGATGGAATACATAAAACATAAATAAAAATAAGAAGTCTACTTTTAATATAAAGTGAATAAAATAACCACAAGGCCTTTTAAGGAAAACATTCTGGATAATAAAACTGCCATAACCCTTCACCACTCATTCTTGTTTTTTCAACCTTACTACAAAAGAAAAATTCAGAACGTCAGGGTTGTAATTCCCTTCACATGTCCTCCTAAGGCTATTTTTAACCTAATAGAATTAAAATTTAGCAAGATCAGTTTTTTCTTTTTTTCTTAAAGATTGGCACCTGAGCTAACATCTGTTGCCAATCTTCTTCTTTTTTTCCTTCTTCTTCTCCCCAAAGCCCCCCAGTACATAGTTGTATATTCTAGTTCTAGGTCCTTCTGGTTCCTGCTATGTGGAACACCAGCTCAGCATGGCCTGAACAAGTGGTGCCATGTCGACACCCAGGATCCGAACCAGCGAAACCCTAGGTCACTGAAGCAGAGCATGCGAGCTTAACCAGTCAACAACAGAGCCGGCCCACAAGATAAGTTTTTATACACATTGAGGTTTATTTTAAATATAAAAACTTGATATAGGAATCAATTGCCTATTCCCAACTTCAATATCACCCTAGAACCTCGTCTCAAAACCACCTGCTGAATATCCATACATAAGTTTAACTTCTCAAATGCAGCATAAACATACACATACACACATAATTATACAGACACATATTACTATATTGCCTGTATATGTATAGTTCCTATCATTTATCTATCTTAGCAACTTATCGCCTCTAACATGGTATAATGGAGCTAGCATAAAATCCAGTTTCAATTCCAAATTCTGACACTTCCTAATTGTGCGACTTTAGGCAGGTTTCTTAATCTCTGAGAGCCTTACCTTCCATAATGCTTAAAATGGAAGAGTAATGCTGAATCGCTGCATGTATTACAAAGAATGTATACAGTGTCTACTATAGTGTAAAACAGAAATTAAGTTCTCATTAAGGGGAAATGCATTATCTTTATTATTGTTGTTATTCCTTCCCAAACATGCTCTTCCTCTTGACTTGCCTTTTCTTGAGAAATGTTATCACCATTCATTCTATCCTTTAGCTTGAAACCTTGAAATTATCTTGAATAATCTCCTTCAACATTGAATCAAAGGCAAAGTGCTATCAATTCTTCTCTTGGGATATATCATGAATCCATTTCAATGCCACCATCTCTTATGTTGTGTGCCATATCATCTTCAAGGTGAACTGCCATAAGTACTCTGATAGGCTACTTACCTCCAGTCTTGCTACCGTCAAAGCTTTCTACACATACAATCTGACATGAGTTCTGCTTTCCTTTTGTCAATTTACTGCTACAAATTCTTCATGACTCCCTAACTGCGTACAGAAAAAAAATTAAAAACAAATCCAAAGGCCGTGATGATTTGAATCCAATAGAATTTCTAGTTTCATTTTTTTTAATCTTCTTCATCAGTCATCCAAACAAACAATGAGTGGACAATATGTTCAAAGCACTGTTCCTAGCCATGGGGACACAACTGTGAACAATGTACTCATGGCCCACGCTCATGGGAAGCTTTCTTTCTAGTGATAATCAATACCATTAAACAACTAATCTTTAAAACTAGACGTGGTAAGTACTAGGTAGAAGTAAGTATAGTTTAGGCCCTGACCTTATCTGAGAGTTTGAGAATGCTTCCCTGAGGAAGTGATATTTGAACCAAAATTTAAAGATGAATACAACAGAGAGGAGATGATGGGGAAAGAGCAATTCTAGTAGAGAAAATGGCACAGCATGTGGGACCTGCAAACCCTATGCTTCAAGACAAATAAATTATTGATGTATGCAAAATATGTATTTTTCTGCTCCACAAATTTTATTTTCACCTGGATTGTTAAGCATACTGACACTGCTATGTGACCCAAATCGTTGCAGAAAAGAGGTGCTTTATTTACGAAGTCATACTTTCCTGAAAAATAATTTTTAACCACATAAGCAAAAGATGGCTTGATTTGCTAATACGCACTACTGTACTAAAAAATCCACTTGTTCTGTAGTGAAAATATTAATGATTCACTTTTGCTAAGGATTCTTGTTTTGCTAAGGAACTTCTACTTCATTTCAAATGCACGTCATCTAGTTTTAGTATAACATTCATTCAATTCAGAAGCCATTTGCATTTTCTCTGCTAAAAAAATAATCACTATTAGTGCTATCAATACCCATTTGTGATAGGCAAAGTGCTATCAATTCTTCACTTCTTAAAAAAAGTGTATTATATTTTTTTAATGCAGCCACATTAAATCTATTAACAATTGGACAATGATGAATTAGGGTTACACACACACACACTTAACCAGTAACCATTATCTACAGTACTCATCTAAGAATTTTGAGGGTCCGGCAGTTTTACAAAGATAAGTGTAGTAAAGTTAAGACTCATCCCAAAAGCTTTTAGAAATATTTTCTATTTTTAAGTGAATATCATTTCTTTTTTATTAATGAAAAAACAGTACCAAACTTAATTTAACACTGATGATTATTTCTGCTTTTTTGAAATTCTTTCCTCTCCTGCCTCTGTGACACTGTAATTAAAGCCTTAGTATATAAATATCTCTGCTCCTTTTTCTATATGTGCAGTAGGAATTTAATAAATATTTGGTGACCTATAAAATAAGAGCAATGAAACACATCCTAAGATTCTGCATATTTCTAACATCAAATGGTTTTTTTGGTTGAAATCATAACACCAACCCTAGGGACATGTGTTCAGACTGGGTTGAGAAAGGCAAAAGGTGTCAGTAATTCTCAGATCAAAAGAAAAAAATCCCCCGAAGGAGGTGAGATTTGGAGTTTTGGAGAGAAAGGCTTCTTTTCCGGTCAGAGAGTCAAAAGAATCACGCTCAAATAAAAGCATTCTGAATTGTCTTTCTGAATGATTACTGTCTGACCCACATATTTTCAGACTTCACAGAATGAAGAGGTAATTGCATTTGTTTGTTTGTTTGTTTGTTTTTAAAAATGACATTTCCTAGTGGTTGATGAAGAGTTGGTAGAATTGATGATACCAGCCTGGTTAAAGTGGAATGCTCCAGTTTTTCAGGTTGTCACAAGAGTAAAGAAGGATTTTAAAATACAGTCATACAAAACAACTTCAAACAGAGTTATACAGGTTTCCCAAAAAAATCATACTTTTATTTTGAGAGCTTAACGGCAAAATTCTGTTAGATATTTGTGGAAAAACAGATTGAGGGCTTTTGGTGAGTCTGCAAATTTGTGAAGGAAAATGAACCACTTTTTAATATAACCAGAAAAAAGTTCTCTAAAAACAAAAAGCTGTTACCGATATACATCACAATATTTTTGTAAAATCTTTTACGCTCCAAACATAAATGACGGTATTTTATAAAATATAAATGTGAGTGGTAAGTAAAAAGAGTATCATTTACCATCTCTAATAACTATTACTGGGTAACAAAGATTTTCAGAAATTGTCTTTCTGAAAAGTTTAACCTTTTGAATGAAGTTCAGAATCAAGTTAAAATACAATGCTTAAAGTATTAAAATGTTCATAAAGGGAAAAAAAGGTTAGACAAAACTCTCTAAGTTTAAAGATTACAGAAATGACACAGATTAGCTAAAACCTGTCAGGGAGTGATGCTATATGAATATTTTCATGTCTGTGCATGGTCAGGGATTACTGAGAAAAGAAAACTGGAAGTTCAAGAAAGTAACTCCCAGAGAGATCTGCAGACATCTCCCCTAGAGCCCTTAATTTATATTCCAAGGAATAATAAACCTAGGGACTTCCACCTCCTCTCCCAAAAGAAAAAATGCAATAAATAGAAAATAGTTACAACATGATAGATATTAATCCAACTGTATCAATAATTACGTTAAATGTAAATAGTTTAAATATACCAATTAAAAGACAGGGACTGTCAGAGTAGATCCAAAAAAGAACCAAACACATGTTAAAAGTAAAGGAATAAAGAATGACATACCATGTTAGTACTATTTTTTTTAAAAAGCTGGAATAGCTATATTAACTTCAGACAAAGTAGACTTCAGAATAATTATTAAGGACAAAGAACACCACATTATGATAAAACAGTAAATTCTCCAAGAAGACATAGCAATTCTAAATGTGCATACACCTAACAAGAAAGTGTCAAAATACATGAGGTAAAAACTAATAGAACTGAAAGGAGAAATAGACAAATCAAGCAGGCAGAAAATCAATAAGGACATAATTGGCCTGAATAGCACCATCAGTTAACTTGACCTATTTGACATTTATGGAATACTCCATCAAACGAGAACAGAATTCACATTCTTCTCAAGCCTACATGAAACATTCACCAATAGAGACCACATTCTGGGCCATAAAATGCACTTTAAGAAATTCAAAGAATAGCAATCATATGGAGTCTGTTTTCAGACTGAAATGGAATTAAACTAGAAACCAACAACAGAAAGGTAGCTTGAAAATATCCAAATATTTGGAAATTAAACAACATACTTCTGCATAAACCATGGGTCAAAGAGAAGTCCAAAGAGAAATTTTAAAATATTTTGAACTAAATGAAAATATAATTTATCAAAATCTATGGGATGCAGTGAAAGCAGTACTTAGAGAAAAATTTATAGCACTAGGGACATGTATTGGAAAAGAGAAAGATCTAAAAAAAAATAACCTAAGCTTCCATCCTAGGAAAATAGAGAAAAAAAGAGTAATTTATACTTAAAGCAAGTATAAGAAAAGAAACAGAATTTAGAGCAGAAATCAATAATATTGAAAGAAAAAATAGAAAAGAATGAACAACACCTAAAGCTTCTTCTTTGAAAAGATCAAATTGATAAACCACTAGCTAAGCTAACAAAGAGAAGACACAAATTACCAATATCAAAAATGAAACAGGGTTCACAACTACTGATCCCACAGACATGGAATGATAATAAAGAAATGTGATAAACAACTATATGCCCAATAATCTGATAAATTATATGAAGTGGATCAATTCCCTGAAAGACACAAACCACCAAAATTCACACAAGGAGAAACAGATCATCTGAATAGGTCTATTACTATTAAAGAAATTGAATGAATTTTTAATAATCTTCCAATATCAAAAGCATGATGTCCTGATGGTTTCACCAGTGAATTCTACCAAACATTTAAGGAAGAAATGCTTTCAATTCTCCAATCTGTATCAGAAAGCAGAAGCAAACAGGATACTTTCTAACTCACTCTATGAGGCCAACAGTAACTTAATTCCAAAACAGACAGACATTACAACAAAGTATACATCAATATCTCTCATAATATATATGTCAGAATCTTCGATGAACTATTAGGAAATTAAATCTAACAATGCATTAAAAGAATAATATGCCATGAACAAGTGGGATTTATTCCAGGTATCCAAAAGGGGTTCAACATTTGAAATCAATCAATGTAGTCTATTACATCAAATGGCTAAAGAAGGAAAACTATATGATCTTATTAGTTGATACAGAAAAAGCATCTGACAAAATTCAACACTCTTTCATGACAAAAACTCAGCAAATTTGAAATAGAGGGGGACTTCCTCAACGTGATAAAGAACATCTACAAAAAATCTACAGCTAACATCATACCTAATGGTAAGAAATTGGATACTTTCCTCAAAGTATCATCAAGGCTATTTTCAGAACTAAGGTTGATATCTGCAACAGGGGAAAAACAATTTATTCACTTCACTCCCTGAACTTTTCCATTTTAGGTTGTCTTTCCAAGTTTTACTTTAAACAACTCTAACACTGATTATCAAACAAAATAAAAATTAATCTAAATTTTGGGTGGATATATTAGACACGTCATATACTTATGAGACTGTAAGCCTGATGTGACTTTTTGTCTTTGTCTTTTGCCACATAACAGATACTCACAAAATGCATGAGAAAATGAAAAAAGGGAAAGATTGCAAACAATCATAATTTATCAACCAGTTTAATTCAAATTCTTCATCTAAATATATTAGATATATAAATATTTTAAGTATAATTTATTAATTTTCCTAAAACTATTCTGTTAACTGGGGAAATAACTAGTATTTTACCTATTTTCTTTTTTTGAAGATTAGCCCTGTGCTAACATCCACTGCCAATCCTCTTTTTGCTGAGGAAGACTGGTCTTGAGCTAACATCTGTGCCCATCTTCCTCTGCTTTATATGCAGGACACCTGCTACAGCATGGCTTGATAAGCAGTGCATAGGTCCACGCCTGGGATCTAAACCAGCGAACCCCAGGCCACTGAAGCAGAGCACATGAACTTAACCACTAATACACGGGGCCAGCCCTTATTTTATCTATTTTCAGTTGTTCTTTACCTACAACATGCAATTTGTGATTTCAGGAATTATACTAGTGTAGGAATTGTAGATATTCTTAATATAATTACACATTTTGATGGTTATTAAAGAAATGCAAATTTATTCAAAATATTCAAATTCAGAAGTACATAAGGTAGAGAATGAGATCCATTCTGAATTTATCCTTCCATTCCCACCCTACCTGCAGGAAAATCGTTGTTAAATATTTGGTAGATTTTCTTCATATATTGCAAAAAAAAGAATCATACTGTGATTTGTTCTGTTTTATGGTAAATTCTCTGGCAAAAGGGTAAATTTTTTTAATATTCAGATATTTTACGTTTATTACAAATAATATATTCAAAAGCTCAGAGATGAAGGTCCTCAGCAAAGAGAAATCAATAATTCTATGATACTTTTTGAATATTCACTTAATTAGAAGCCCTTTTCTTCTCATAGTCTAGATAACGTGATCCACAAACTTGGAAAAACACAAGTATATACAATACTTTCAAATTACAGATTAGTGATGATAATTATCATGTACAGAAAATGATACTTTGTAAGTGATTTTAAAAGATCTGGTGAAACTTATTACATTACAGTAATAAATCAAATGTGTTTATCTCAGAGACTGAAAGAAAAATGTAATGTGAGAGAAATGATCTGAAACTAAATGTAAGAAAAAACCAAACTTCAAAGAAATAATGAATACTTCAAAGCAAATCAAAGGAGAATCTTAAGGCAATATACTATGAAAGTCCCTATTTTACTACCGGATTCCTTAGAAACAACTTTAATTCCCTAAGTTACAACACATGATTTTACTTAAATGGTAAATATTAAAAGTTTGATTTGAATGTACGCATATAACACATGCTGAAATACTTTGGAAAAAATTAGATATTTATCTATTATATATAATATATAAATGTATTTATGTTATATAATATATAATTATATATTATTTACATTATAATAAAATATATGCACAGTATACATATATAATATATATACATTATATAGTTATATAAATATATATTTATTTATTTTCTGTATTTTTTCACTATGGTCTTCTGGATTTAATGCAACAGAACAGCCCATTGAGTTTCAATCTTATATTCTGTCAGCCTTTTAGTGAATTAGGTTTAGGTGAGAAAATGTTAAGTAAAAGGAATCAGACTTGTAGAAATTGTAGAACTATAAGGATCTTTACAGAGTTCACAAATACTCTCATTTTATAAACAAGGAAACTGTGGCTAAGGGGTGGGACTTGCCAAAGAACAGAGAAATCTAAAAAGCAACCTTTTATGTAAATATTTAAATTTTCGCTCATTTCTAACATTAAGAATGTAGTAACGATGACTGTGTTGTGCCAGTTATAGAGCTATGGCCTGTTAGATTCATAGCCACCTTCTCTACTCTACTCAGCGACACCGGGCCTGACTCTGATACTTGAAGTTCAAATGCATATATATGTATACATATATACACACACATATTCTTTCATTATTTTTAAATTTCTTCATAAATGATTTAAATATAATACACAAAAACCAGAAATTTAATTTTAAAAATACATATATGTATGCATTATAGGAACATGTTATATAATATGTTACCCATAGAACAAATGCATTTTGGTAGCTCATAATACCAATGTTAAGATATTTGAGTAGGTTTTGCCTTTTCCACTTCCAATCACATAATCCATTATACAACACATAAAGATAAATTATTTTATTTGATTAAGCCACTGTCATGTATATTTAGCAGCAGGAAGAAGAGTGCATGCTTAGGAAAGGAAGCCAGCAGAGGAATTTTCTTTATAACTTCTTAAACACCAGATGCAGAAGGAATAAAGGCTTTGAGGACCAGTGGTATGTGCCAATGACAATCTGATTGTATTGCAAGTTTGTGACTGAAGCTGATCTCACTACTTGGATATTTCACCTAAAGAAAGTATACCTGAGATATTTTCTTTCGTTCACGAAATATATTGGAGAATTGCCAGAGGTTAAGCTATGAATAATAAAAGTGTTCTCTGCCCTCAATTTTTTTCAGTCTTGTAGGGTAGATAAAATATACACTAGTGCCAATTTATAAAATATTTGTTGAAAATGATATAAAGAAGACTGGTGGCAATTGTTATTTACTAGAAAGTCTCCACATGGATGTCTCAGAACAAAAATCAGTCAGAGTGAGGGATGAACTACTATTACCTGGAGGTTTCTTGAACTTCTCTCTGTGGGAAACCCAGGGGTTGAGGATGAGGCGTGGAATTTCTGAGTTCTCTAGGAAGTGAGAAGTAGCAGAAGTACAATAGACCACTTCCAGCAAGAAGACAGTGTCATGATGAGATAAGAATGAAGGAGAAAGGTGAGATAGTACAATCTAGACAACGAGAAAAAGACATGGACAAGGAGGCGAAGCTGGAGAGAAAATTTTTGTTGTTGACATAAATGTGGAACTTTGGGAAGATCTTAGGACTTCTGAGGAACTTTCTGCATGTCCTGATATAATCTCGCAAAAAAACAAATATGCATTACACTTTAAGATCACGGGATGCAGTTTTTTTAATGTTATTTTCTATTGAGTTGGGGCCATGTGGACCCATGACTTATAACCTGACCTATATATAAATTAACCCCAAGTACTTTAGGAGTTAGATGAAGGAAATTCTTCAAAGCTAAACTCATCTTGGAAAGTTTCACAAAGGTGGCCTTGGATCTACGCATGAAGGGCTGAGTAATATTTCAGCAGGTAGGGACAGAAATTGTCACTGTATTCATGGGAATGTCTGTAAATGATAACAAAGTAAAATTTTACATGGTGTATTTACGTAAATAGATTATATTCCCAACCTTCATGAATGAAGTGATGCAAAATGTGAGACTGAAAGGTTGGTTGCCACCATCTCTTAAAGGGCCTTGAATTTCAGCCATCAGAATTTCAGATGCTGGGTAAGGGAGCCTCACAAAAAGGTTGTTCTTTAAGAAAGAACTCTAATGGTAATATGCAAAAAGGCTAAAGAAAAGCAGAAATTAAGACAGAATGAGATTTTATAACGCAGGAAACAGCACAAGCAAAAAAGAATTAAATGTCCAAATAGAGTGATAAAGTGAACAGAAAAGCAAAACAGAAACATTTTCATATATATAGCTTTTCAAAAATAACTGCTATCTAAATATTTAAATTAATAAGTTAATCCCATCTGAAGTGACATGATGCTTCCTAATTGAAAAAAAGTAACAGTAAAACAAGGCAAAGTTAAATTTAATTTTATTAAAACTATTATTGTATTATTTATTTTCACCCAAAATTTTTAATTCTATGGAATAAAACCAGTTGATGTCTGTTAAACAGTGCCTAAAAGATGGCTGTCTGTTAGTGTTTGGACTAAGCACGGAAATCCACATTCTATTTTTCTTTTACTTCATTTGCAAGAAGCCATGACGATTTCAGACATAAACTATGTTTTGTTACACGCTATAATGTCATTAGACTTTTAAAGTAATTAACTTCTACTGAAACCAGGACAATTTTCAAAGGCACCATTCAAACTTAGCAATGGTGAAAGAAATTAAAGCCCAATTTGGAAGTCAAGTCATGCTAGTGTATATCTGAGGTTAAACATACTCACACAGGTTAGGGTTGGTGCTAAGTGCAGGAGATTTAAACACACAACTACCAAATTGTCCTGTTGTTTGAACAAAAGAAAAGTTAAGGGAAAGAACAATGCAATTTACAGTTTCACAGCTAAGTCTCTATTCATGCACTCAGAAACCAATTTCAATCTCATATGCCATCTAATGTTAGCATCTTAGGACACTTTTTATTTTCTACGAATTCCAAAGCGATAGGTTCTCACAGAAGAGTTAACAGGCACTGATTTGATACAGGGATCTCTTTTCTTTTTCCTTGAAGCTTCTATAAAGAATGGGCAAATTCCTTTCTGGAATGATTGTTCAGATTTAAAAGCACTGACAAAGAGCAGAGAAACAAATTCCAATAGTTTCTAAATAAATAACATATGAAACTCTAGGCCTAAACCACAACTTGGTCTTTAATGGTAAGAAAACTGGTAAGTTTTTTTAAATAAATTAATCACAATAAATTAAATATTTGATTTTAGAGTTAATTTCTAGGAACATAATCTTTTAAAGAAACGATGCCAAATTACTGATATTTTTCTATTTGTAATCGGTAAAGCCAAAATATATTAACCCTGAGGTCTATTTTTTCTTTCCTTTAAAAAAAAGTTTATGGTTATTATGCTGGCACCCACAACTGAAAGAAATATAATATTAAACCAAAGTGTTCAAAATAAAAGGGAAAAAAGTTTTTCCCCTTACTCTCCTTTGCCCACACTTCAGAGGCAACAACTCTTTTTAAAAATCAATTACTATCCAAATCTATGATAGTTTTTTTTCTTGGTTTGAAAACACTGACAAAATCTTTAAACTGTATTAGAGGTGAGAATTTATTGTACTCCCAGAACCTACAACTTCCTCCTTCTATCCAAGCAACTACTTTAGTCATGTTATTTATTTATATTACCAAGATATATACTATTCACATTCTGCTCTGTAACTTTGAGTGTAGACTAGTTTTAAATTTTTACTCCATAACAAATAGCATTTGCAGTCTTATTACTATGTGTCAATGATTTTGTATAGCAAGTTGTATAAGTAAACCCAGAAAACCAGGAATATAAACCTTTATCACCAAACTGTTGGTACTTGAAGGGAAATAGAATCAGGGTCAACAGAACTTTTAATTTTTTCACGTCTCTTTATCTCTAGTTTATAACTAGTTGACACCATTTTCTTGAATCTCAGCTCATCTTCACTGGTTCCTTGAGTAAAATTAACAAAATAAAATTTTAATGGGCAGACTGGATAACAGATTGGACAAAGACAAGCAGGTGACATGATTGATAATTTTAAGAAAAGTTTCCATAACTTCAAACAAAAAAGGCAAAAGACATAAAAAATATAAGGCAAGTAAAGAGACATGGAAAATAAATGAGGTCCAGCACTTATCCAACAGTTATTTTAGAAAGAACAGAGGCAACATAGGAGAGAAGATAACTAGAAAAAGAATATTAAAAATTCTTCAGTAAAGCAAGAACTTGTAGACAAATGATTGACTTGATGGAGAATAAAAGAAAACATTATGGATAAATTAAAAACTTCAAGGGAAATTTTTTTAAATCTGGAAAATATCAAGAATATTTAAAAGAACAGAGGGAGGAAAATAAGTCTCTGTGAAGGAACATGATTCAAGATTCTGAATCTTGGACACTAGAAGACTAGGGAAGCACTGGAGAACCTTGCAAGCATCAGTGATTCTGTACCCGAACTTGAGGACCTACCCAAAGTATCAATCATTCATCAGGCCAAAATAATATTTGGACGTGGAAGGATTCACAAAGTTTACTACCTACAGACTCCTGAGATTGGTTTTTACCAGAAAATAATAGCTGTAGTATTACATACGGGATTATATGCATTAATATGAAAATTAATGTTTTACTTAGCATTTGTAGAATTATGATGTTCTTAGATGTCAGTGTAGGGGAACCGAATTTGTCACTCCAAAATTTGTCTCTTTGGCTTATTTTTAGGAACAAAAGACTCAGGAAGAAACTTTGACCATCCCCCTAACTGCCTAAGAGAATTTAAGATAGAAGGCCTGTTACAGGAAGGAGCTATCATCATAGATAATTATAGTATAACATGAACTAGGTGTGGTAGACAGGGAGGAGGAACCTAGCAAGGTTCATTTGATCAAAGTCCTCTCCATGTCCCATTGTGTCTGCAAGGTAGGGTACACATTTGTTTGCCAAATGTTTGCTTTTGGTAATTTTGAGAATTGCCTTCCTCCCCTTTGAAGTCCCAAACCACTACCCCCAACATCTTCCTTTGTCTCTAGCTGAAGATGGTATTTAAGGTGGTGGCTTCAGCCACTTCGGCAAGTTACTCAGTTTTCCTAGGTTTCCCCCATGTACACGTTATTAAATTTGATTTTCTCCTGTTATTCTATCTCACGTCAACTTAATTCTTAGCCCAGCCAGAAGAACCTAGAAGGGTAAAGGAACAGGTCTTCTTCCCCTACATCAGTATTATACATTCTTATAGCAGTAAAAGATAATTTTGCTAAAACACACTTGTAAGCTGATTGAATATTCCCAAAAAAGCAGTTTATTTAGAGTTTACCAACACAAAATCTGAAGCCAGACTACTGGATTCAAATAGCACCACTTATGAGTGGTATGACATTAGGTAAGTTTCTGTTTGCCTCAGTTTTAACAGCTATAAAAGGGTCCTGGCATGTACTACGTGGTATGTAAGGTTTTTTGCCAGACTGATTATCATCATCATTATTTTTAGGCTCTGACAGGTGTGAGGCATTTTATAATAAAATTGTTAAAATGGGGAGAAAATTTTTAAATGAGTAAAAATTGGAATTTTTGTATCATTTTAGGTTTAAAATATATTTTTGTGTGTCAATAAAAAGATTCAAACAAAATATCCATTATTATGAACTTACACAGTTTGGGGAGTGTATTTGGTTATAAGGTTCATACTACTCTCCTCCCGACAAACTAATTTTCTTTTGATACCATGTAAGCCAAGCCTCCTACTACATCTCCAATATTAGATGCCCAAAAGATGATGAGTGGATAAATGGATAAACCCTAGCAGCTGTCTTTAGCAAACTTATTTGCATGCTTATTGGCACTGTAACAACTAATTATTTGTACTGAGAAAGAGACCTGGCATATTTATTATGTGATATATAAAAGTCAATATCTTGGCAATAAGTTTGCATTTGTCCACTCTTTTCCCTAAAAGACTGTTGGTGTCCATTCATAAGAGAGAAAGAGCAAGAGTGGACAGACATAGACATTAGATAGATGAAGTAAAATTGGTTGTTTAAATGGTTCTAAATTAAAAATCCCAATCTTGTCTCAACTGATCAGATATACAACTCCAAAGAGAAGGCAAACTGAGATAACCAATATTTAAAACTAACAACAGAGGTCGGGGGAAATACCCATTTCGCTAAAATCTCTTAATTCTTAGATCATGTAAAAGTACAACAAAATTTTACACTTGGATTCTATTAATTAAGCTTCTTTCAGAAATGCCTTATACAACCATAATTGAGTATGAGTCTCATAGATTTTATCAAGGATTAGTATCATAAGTGGTCATTACCATAGGCAGAATAATATACCCCCCTAAAAAGAAGATGAGTCCAGGTCCTCATCCCTGAAACCTGTGAATATGTTAGTTTACATGACAAAGGAGAATTAAGGTAACAGGTGGAATTAAGACTGCCAATTAGGTGAACTTAAAATGAAAAGATTATCCTGGATTATGAAGGTGGGCCCAATGTAACCCAAGGGTCCACAAAAGGAGAAGAGAGAGGCAGAAGAGAACCAATAAAGATGGCAGAGTGATAAGGACTAGGCTGATGTTGCAGGCTTTGAAGATGGAGGAAGGGGACTACAAGCCAAGGAATGCAGGGAGGTTCTAGAAACCGTAAAAGACAAAGAAATAGATTCCCCCCTAGAGCCTGCAGAAAGAAAAAAAGCCGTTGATACCTTGATTTCAGCCCTGTAAGACCCATTTTGGACTCTGGATCTCCAGCACTGTAAGATGATAAACTTGTGTTGTTTTAGGCCACAAAGTATGTGTCATTTAGTCATAGAAGCAGTAGGAAACTAATATGGATTTTGGTAACCGAAAGCAGGGTGCTGATGTAATAAGTATCTAAAAATTTGGAAATTAGGCAGTGGACACAGTCTAGAAGAATTTTATGGACCACGATAGAAAAAAGTGTCTATCTTTTGATGCTTTTTAAACATTGTCAATTAGGTCATCCTATTTTTCTTATTAGTGACAAATAGAAATGGCAAGCAATAGGATATATTGGAGTATATGAGGAATTTGCTGCAAACCTAATTCGGCCTGACTTTGTTTTTCCAAAAGGGCCAGACACGGCCATTGAGCATGCACTGTATATCTACTTTAAACGTTTACTATGGCAAGAATAAGTGGCCTTAAGATAAAGGTGCAACTTCCCCCCAACATTGGCATTTCCTTAAGGATAAGCATCTTTCCTTAGGCTAGGAACTGATTGCTGTGCTCACCTGTGACCACCCAGCTCACCTGTGACCACCCAGCTCGAAACAACAGACCTGCCACCCTGCTGTGTTCACTGAGACAGCACACCTACCTGCTGTGTCCATCAATCTCTGTGCCGACAGAGCAGTCTTGTGACTATTGTAAAAGGGACATTTCAATCATATGTGAAACATCCTCTTTGGGGGTATATAACCACTCTGTACACCCCACTTCTTTGGTGCCCTTTCTTCCTTCAGGAAGAAAGGCCCTGGGCCATGGTCCTCAGATTTTAGCTCAGAATAAACTCACCCAAATTTTCATTTATAGATTGGTTATGGATTATTTTCATCGACATTAGTCATTCTAAATAACTAAAATAACTTTGAAGTTAAGAAAACTCTTTTCTCTCTCCTACCAAACTAGTACGTTTTTTATCTTTACATATTAAGAGCTGCTTAACTGATAGTTTCCCTTCTTACCAGGTTTGCCAAAAAGCTCATAGTTAAATTTTTATTCAGCTAGAGTAACCATCTTTAGCCTTGCTTTTGTAGAAAAACCATGTTCTCTTTCCATTAGATGGCTCTTGTTTTAAACTTAATTTAATAGCCCTATTATACTTGGTCATTTATATGTAAATCACACAAAATCTTTTCTGGAAGTAGGAAGGCAGGAAAACTAACATAGATTCAGCACCTACACTCTGTTCCAGAAACAAAGTGATTAAAATATCTCTGCAGAACAGCTATTATTCTCAGTCTATAAGAGAGAAAGCCTCTGCAAGGGCTCAGTACCTTACCAGTGATTGCCCACTCCAAGGTCTTTGCACCAGGACTGGCTGTGTTCCAATAAGGGCCCCTATTGATGTCATACCAACCACCCAGTGTTGTTAAAAATAAAATGCAGAGGTTAGCTGGTAATCAAGGAAAACTCTATTTCCCCCTCTCAGCCCAGAATTACTCATTAACAGTCATTTGAAGATTTTCTCACTCTTACTAATTACCATTTAGAAATTCTCAAATTTAAAGGTAAAAGATTCCCAGATATCTCTGAAATTAGAGGAGTATTCAGTCTCTGGCCAGCCTACAACCCTCTTCTCTGAGAGCTAACACCCACACAATGAACCCTCAACTATCCAGACCCCAGCCACAGCTGATGGAGCTGAACACCTGGCTCCATTGTAGGTAACCAGATGATCTCTGCTGGCAATTAAAAACTCAGGCTTAGTGATGCTACTGAGCAATCCTCAATTTATGGCTTGACCGAATGGAATGTGATCTTGGAAGCAGCAGAGAAGTTATAGTCTCCTACATATTGAGAACAGTAAAGAAAGCCAGTCCTCAGGGGAGATCAAAGCAGATACACAGTAAGAATGCATTTGCAATTACTTGTTCAGCAGTTCTTTATCTCCTCGCTATTCAATGTATAGTCCCAGGATCACTACCAGCAACATCACCTGAAAGCTTTGTAGAAAAGCAGACCTTCAGGTCCCACTACTGAACCAGAATCTACATTTTAAAATAACCCCAGGTGATTCTTTTTGACATCTGAAAAATAGTCATCGAGGTGGGAAAACTGAACATCCATATGTAAAAGAATTAAGTCGGACCCCTTTCTCACACCACACACAAAACTTACCTCAACATGAATCACAGACCTAAATGTAAGAACTAAAACTATAAAACTCAGGGCTGGCCCAGTGGCACAGTGGTTAAGGGCGCACATTCCACTTCCGTGGCACCACTTGGCAAGCCATGCTGTGGTACGCGTCCCACATATAAAGTAGAGGAAGATGGGCATGCAGGTTAGCTCAGGGCTAATCTTCCTCAAAAAAAAAAAAAAAACCTATAAAACTCTTAGAAAGAAAATATAGGAGAAAACTTTTGTGACCTTAGGTTAGGCAGTCTTCTTAGCTATGAACTAAAGGCACATGCAACAAAAAATACATACATTGGACTTCAACAAAATTAAAAATTCTTGTACTTCAAAGACCACCACCTAGATAGTGAAAAAACAACCCAGAGAATGAGAAAATATTTTCAAATCATATATTTAAAGGACTTGTATCCAGAATATATAAGGAACTCTTACAATTCAACAAGAACACAAACAACCCAACTTAAAAATGGCCAAAGCATATGAATAGACACTTCTCCAGAGAAGATATACAAATAGCCAATAAGTACATGAAGGGTTTTCAACACTGTCATTAGAGAAGGGTAAATTACCACCATAATGACATGACATTTCATATCCACTAGGATGGTTATAATCAAAAACACCAATAACAAGTGTTGGCAAGGACCTGGAGAAACTGGCACACACATATACTGCCAGTGAGAATGAAAAACACTGCAGCTGCTTTGGAAAAGTCTGGCAGTTCCTCAAAAGGTTAAACATAATGTCATTATATGAACCAGTATTCTACTCCTAGGTGCACACCCAAGAGAAATGAAAACATATCTCCCCATAAAAACATGCACATGAATGTTCTTAAGTGTTATTCATAGAAGTCAAAACAAAAAACTGGAAACAACCCACATGTCCATTAACTGATGACAAGATAAATAACTTGTGTTGTATCCATACAATGAAATATTATTCTGCAATAAAAAGGAATGAAGTCCTTTGGATATATTATGCTAAGTGAAAGAAGCCAATAACAAAAGAGCACATATGGTTCCATTTATATGAAATATTCAGAGTAGGCAAACCCATAGTGACAGAAAGCAGATTAGTGGTTGTCAGGGATGGAGGGGATGGGAGGGGAGATAGAGAGTGACTGTTAATAAGTACAGTGTTTCTCTTCAGGGTAAAGAAAATGTTCTATAATTGTGGTGATGTTGCACAACTCTGTGAATATACTAAAAATCACTGAATTGTAGACTTTAAATGGGTGAGTTGTAAAGTACATGAATTACATGTTATATTTTTTAAAGAATCAAATCCTTCTTGTGCAAGGATGTAGTTCCAGTGCCTGGCCCAGACACATGGTTCTTAATAAACACTTGTTGAATAAACAAACACAGGAACGAATGAACAAATGAAATCAAGAGATCAAGTAGCCCCTGAGACTAAACTGAGGGTTCTTCCGTAGTTCCTGACCGCATTCCTATTCCACCTTGTCTACTTCTTTGTAAATCCTGCCTATGTTTGCTGAATTTGGATTCCATAGGATAACCCAATAATCTATCATAATGGTGAATGTTCGTTAAGCATTTTTGAATTGGTTATTCATACATGCCACCTAAATCTATTTAACCTAGACAGTACAACACCCTTAATGAATATTGTTTGCAGAGAAGTGATTCTGTATTTCATGGAGTGCTGTCAACTAGGAATACAAACACCTTAACTTGTTTTCAGATATTATCAATTACAAATGAAATATTGTCATTTATTCATAAAAGAGCTGCCACAGCGCTTTCCATGAGGTTACAATGACTATTTGTTGCTTGATTGATGGATTAGAGTTTATGGATTTACACTGATAGGAGCAATTTTCACTTGAACTAATATCTCCTAGGAGGGACTTCATTATAAAATAACTAAAATGGACATGTATAAAGTACCCAATGGCTTAGCAATTATTTAGTAATGGTACAATAACATGTTTTGATACTAACTACACTGTCAAAGGAAACTGTTGCTCAGAATTGTTACGCTAACTGGAAAACTTATCTGATTTATCAAGGCCATAATATAGTAAGTTAAAAAAGCAAGTTTTCAGGGTCTGGCCCAGTGGTGTAGTGGTTAAGTTTACACACTCTGCTTTGGCAGCCTGGGGTTTGAGGGTTTGGATCCTGGGCACGGACCTACACAGCACTTATCAAGCCATGCTGTGGCAGGTGTCCCACATATAAAGTAGAGACAGATGGACACAAATGTTAGCTCAGGGTCAGTCTTCCTCAGCAAAAAGAAGAGGATTGGCAGTAGTAAGCTCAGGGTTAATCTTCCTCAAAAAAAAGTTTTCAGCAGAAAAAAGTCCGTCCTATATTACAGGACCTCAAATCAATAATAGAAAATTATTCTCTATAATTTTCTTTGGTGCTTTGAGTATTAGAGAAATTTAAATATAATGAATCACTTTCCAAAAATAAATTTAAGATATTAAGTAAAATAAATTGTTCTACATTGAAAATTGCCTATTTATCTCTTGAAACTCAATTGCAATTAATATTGACTGAAAAAATATACAGTTATAGATATTTCATTTAGGAACAAAGTGGTAATAAACAACTCTGAAATCAAACACACTATTTAACAATGCATGACCAGAGACAAAACATATCCAAAAATTGCCTGAGCCTTTCAAGTCATATGCAATTCCAGACTGTGGACAAGTGCTCACACAACAAAGAACTTAAATATGGTAAGTGGCAGAGACATTTAAGCTAAGGTGTTTGTTCCAAACTGAATGAGGATTTCATGGCCTTTAAAGATATTCTTTTATCTTCACTACCTCATCACTTACCATTAAAGCTTAACAATTGAACAAAGCAAACAAAAAAGGCAAGTTCTCTTCAAGCAACTATCAGAGTTTATAGGGATTAGGAGGAAAAAACCCACCCACAACTAATTCCAAGTACTATGTCATTGGAATTGGATTTCTAATATAATCTGTCCTATTTAGGAAAATATAGAGGATTTATAGCAGCGAGAAAAGAGCATAATAGATGCTGATAAAGGCTTCTTTCAGTGAGGAAGTATCTAGCCTAAGAAAAAAAGGAGTCAGACGTCACTAGATATTGTAAATTCCCTGTAGGAAAGCTTCCTTACAATGCCTCCTTCAGAAAGGTGAACAAAGAGGGTGACTCTATTAGGAAAGGTAGGAGAAACTGAAGGCAAATATGAAAAACCCCTAAAGAAGTTATTACAAGTTTTCTGAGATGGTTTCTCCCTTAGGCGATCTGCTTAATAACTTGAAAGATGTTGGGGAGAGGAAATGAGTGAAAAAAGATATCTTTAGGAACAGAAAAAAAGATAAGTGCTTCATTCCAAATAGTGCCAACTAGCTAATTTCTGGCCTGGCCTTTCAAATTCAGATGGAAATGTTTCACTTGCAAATATAACAGTTTCTTCATGTAGATAGTGATACTGTGCCGAAAATCCCCAAATTTTTGGAAATAATATTTTATATTATTATTAAAAACTCTGTTCTCGCTCTCACCAAATCATTTATTCACATCAAGCTTATAGATGTGGAATCTTCAACATACATTCTCTTTTGAATATAGCTTTGTCTTACCATCTGAGAAATATTAGGAATCGCAATAAGTTCTTTTTGCAAATGCAAAGTCAAATGTATGCTCTAATAGCTACAGGCAAGAAAAAATAATTAAATTCTAATAAAATAATTAGTATAGTACTAATAATATAGTAAAATAATATAGTATACCACGTTATTTAACTCAGAAAATACCAGAATAGGAAAATCCAGACATTCTTTTTCTGTATAATCAAAAATACTGAAGTTAATAGAAATAATTTACTTTTTTTAACCCAAGAGTCTTAATGTAAATATACTACAAAAAAGGCACTCTGCAACAGAGAGTTTGCTACTTATAAAATAAGACTGCATTTGTCAAAAGGTAAATAAAATGGAGATTGTGTTGGAAATAGGTAATAAAAGAGCTGTGTTTGTTAACTATTATTGTCAGTTCTGGTTTCCTTTCCATGACAGCATAAGCATTACCACATAAAACTCATGTCTGAAAAAAAGGAAAACCAAGTTCTAGTTAGATTGTAATACAACAGAAGTATCTAAAGTTATATTAGCATGAAAACATCAGTAAGCGTTTCAAAGAAAACTGAGAAAATTTCCCAGTAAGAGATGACTTAGACTGTTTAAAAACATTTTACATAATGGATTACATACATGAATGTCCATGACTCGGATCTGCGACATCTCCAAAACGCCTATCCACAGCCCCCACATTGTTTCTCCCCTTTGTGATGGAACACAGTGGAAAGAGTACTTCTCACTGTGTTATTCTCACTTTGGCAATTCAGTGTGCATTGTTTTACATGCCTTATGACCATACATGGCATGCCAATCAGAGTTAATTAGTAGCAGGTACTCTTCTCACACATTTCATTTCTCTACCTATTACGGCTAAGGTGAACTAAGGGCTGAATGGCCAGAAACTTTTTCTGGGCTGAGGTGCTGACTAGCTAACTGATTAGCTTTTGTGAGATATCATTATGATTAACTTGTTTTTATGTTTTTCACCAGTGTGTAGCCAATTAAGATGATACAACTCATTAGACAGGGTCCTTTGGCACATCAAACCAAGTCATTTCATTATGATTAAGACTAGAACCTCACTAGCAATCCCCACCCTATTACGAAAGTCCTCTGCCTCACATCACTTATCACTACTGATACTCTTAGCTTCCCTACTAAATATATTACCTCCAAATTAAGTAGAATTGAGACAAATAGCATCTTAGTACTGAATCAGCACTGTATTTACTTATTTTTAAATTACTGATGCAAAGGTAATAGGAAAGCTGACTTATGCTCATATTAAATATGAAAATTTCTTTATTCCTTGCTAACTGATTCATAGTAAACTTATTTTAATAGTCCTGAAAGTAATCATAATAACCAGAATATTGTCCAAATTGGGTTTCTTACCACATTCTTTCAATTTCCTAGATAGGTGATCACTTAATAATAAATGTAGCTAAAAAAATGGAATATCATACATCACTGATAATAAACTGGAGCTACACATGTCAACTTGAATGAATTTCACAAGTACAAAGAGCCAAACAAAAGTATGTTGTAGAATACATATTTTATCATATCATTTATACATTGTACAAAACTGCAAAACAACACTACATATTGTTTAGGGGAACACACCTATATTTTTAAAACATAATAAAAAATGCATGGAATGATGAACACCAATTTCAAGATGGTAGGTTTTTGTTTTTTTTTTTTTAGGAAGATTAGCCCTGAGCTAACTGCTGCCAATCCTCCTCTTTATGCTGAGGAAGACCGGCCCTGAGCTAACATCCGTGCCCATCTTCCTCTGCTTTATATGTGGGATGCCTACCACAGCATGGCTTGCCAAGTGGTGCCATGTCCGCATCTGGTATCCTAACGGGCAAACCCCGGGCCACTGAAGTGGAATGTGTGCACTTAACCGCTGTGCCACTGGGCTTGGTCACGGTAGCTATCTTTAGGGGAGAGGCGAGATGATCAGGGAAGGGATTTGGAGGAAGGAATCTAACTGCTGTGACAATGTTTTATTACTTCAGCTGGGTGATGACTACATGTGTGCTTAAGTATGCTCTAAATATTGCATAACAATTTTTTTTAAACCTATTAAGTGTTTTGAAGTATAATCCTTCAAATTAAACATGCTAATCATTATAAATCAACCCATGCTACTCCTCATTGATAAAACTCCTTTTCATTAATGTTATATAAACACTTGTAAACTAAGTAAAATCACAAAAATTTAAAACCTTGTGTAAAATTTGACAGAACTGTGAAAGATCACTAGAATTCTTTTTCTAACTCAGTATATTTTAAAGAGATTTTCCAAGACACACTCTTACCAAAGTGACATTGCTCCAATGATAGTTTTCTATCCCAGTCATACTTTGGAGAGATTTTCTACATGATTTCTAACTTGAGTTGTGCTCTGCAGGCCAATCTTCT
The DNA here is from genome assembly GCF_021613505.1 of Equus quagga. Taxonomy (NCBI): domain Eukaryota; kingdom Metazoa; phylum Chordata; class Mammalia; order Perissodactyla; family Equidae; genus Equus; species Equus quagga. Next base: position 100,026,187 of record NC_060276.1, read on the forward strand.
ATTAATTACACAAAAATAAGATTTTTTCAAAAAACCCATATACTTTTATGTAAAAAGCCTTTTTTTTTAAAAGATTGGCACCTGAGCTAACATCTGTGGCCAATCTTCTTTTTATCTTCTTCTTCTCCTCAAAGCCCCCCAGTACATAGTTGTATATTCTAGTTGTAAGTCCTTCCGGTTGTGCTATGTGGGACGCGGCCTCAGCATGGCTTGATGAGTGGTGCCATGTTCGTGCCCAGGGTCCGAACTAGGAAAACCCTGGGCCACCGAAGCAGAGCACGTGAACTTAACCACTTGGCCACAGGGCCAGGCCCTAAAAAGGTTTTAATGTAAAAAAAAATCTCAAACGAAGTGCTGCTTTACAGAGTGATACACCACTAAAGTTTTGAAAACTCTGATCTAAAGGAAGAGAAGCAAGGTGAAAATGGAGAAGATAATAAAATTCAGAAATATTCTAGTTCTAGAAAATTTTAGAAACAGTTGGATCATTATTCAAGTGTTAGAAACAAAATCTATGGTTTAAAGCGTATGAAGGAATTGGAGAAGTCATAAAGTGGGAAATTAAATTTTATATGGAGCCTATTTCTCACTTATTTTTGTTCCTACATAACTGAAAATGTTGAATAGCAATTTTTTAAAACATTCTACAGGAAAGGCAGATTTCTGAAAGTGATTTTTATCTATTATATCTGAATCTATAGACACATCCATATATAACTTCCTGAAACACATGTATTTCATGTTATTATCACATTGTTGAAGCAGGATTCACCAGACCTGCATTTACCCTTTTTATATGAAATGAGAAAAAATCTTATACTTAATACCTACTTTATAGTAGGAACATTTGCTCTCAAGAGTAATGTAAAGACAACATGTGTATTCAAAGCTATGAATTAGGTAATTTCAACAGATTAGCAGATCATAAAGAATAAGGTGTTCATGTTTCTTATTTTATTAACCAACAATGTTAAAATTAAAAAAACAAATATGTAAGTCTTAACCTTTTAAAATTAGGAAATTGATTTTCTTTTATCTTCAGCTCAACAGTAAGCATATCAAATTTTATAGTAAAATGGCTAGAAGGGCCAAATAAATAATTGAAATGAGTTGAATAGGCAACATGTAATACGGGGTGATGGGACTAGGGTAAGGCAGAAAACCTTTCTTTCATCCTCTTTGGGACAATAAGGAAAAATTGTGAAAGTCCTTGAAATGGGCAAAAATGTGTATTGGGTATGCGGCTAGTGCACTCTTTTGGGTTACATCTGCCTTTCATTATTTTTGAGTTATTTTGAATCTCTGTAAGTTGTAGAAAACTGAATTTAATGCAAATGATCCTTGTCCATAGAAATGTAAATGAACAGTGCCTCCTGGAGATGCAACTGGTTACTGCCCTGTGCATAATGAGCAGTTTTGTATCTAGTTGTAAATTCATTTCCCAATTCCAAATTGGCTTTATCCGGAATTTTTTTTTGTTGTTTTGATTTTGTTTTTAACCAGCTGTAACATCTTACTGGTTTCCTCATTAATTTGTGAGCTAAATAAAATCTTTTACCCATGTTCTTTTTACATCCATGAGAGTAATGATTTTATCCTTTTTAAAAACTATTTTTAATGAAATCTATATACCAATTGGCAGACAAATCACAGTAGAAAACGCCACACAAGAATTTTGGGGAAGTTTATTAAAATGTTACAGGTGTGAAATATCTATACTTTACCAAATAATAAATTCTATCTTGTGTCCTTTATCTGCCATTTAGCTGAGATTTGAATGATAAAATAATAATGTATGTTTTACAATCAGTCATAAAAAGCTAGATTAAACAATGCATGTTTATTTAGTAAGCAATGCCAGAATTTCAAAGCACGTTTATAAAAGGAGAAGACTGTTCAAAATAACTTTAAAAATACTTCCTAATAGAGATATTCTGGGATTCTATGATACTGTTCCTTGCATGGCTTATGAAACAAAAGAAGATAGACAATCTGTGCCCTTCCCTTTCCAGAATAAGATTTTCAAGGTTAATCATCTTCATTACTTCAATAAGCAATAAACTTAGCTTTGCTTCAACAACAGGTTATTTAGGTAGTATTTTCCAGAAGCCATAACTCAACACTTTTCAGATGTAAAGGTTCTAAAGTACTATACCTTAGTATTAATCAAATCCCTAGTTGTAGGATAATTTAAATAATTGAAAATATTTTTAGAAAACTTTGTTGGTTGATCTTATGTATTTTTCTCTATTATTATTTTCTGGGATGACCAATACTCTACTTCTGGATGACATTTTCTGACTCAATTAGTTAATTATTCATATTTTCAGTTTACTCATCAAATTTCAATTCAAGCATCCCCCAATATTGCAGTTCCTGAATCATACAGATCACTAGCAATGAAGCACAACATATCTTGATTTTATATAAGAAAAGCTCTAAGACAGAAAAAAGTTTTAAGAATTATCATTTGAAATCCATTTGGTTTCCAAGGTCTGCTATTCATTTTCATTTAATTTAATTAGGCATAAACAAGGAAATACGGTTGTAATATTTTGCTTTAAATGATCAAAAGCTTTGGATTAGAATTCTAGAAGAAATTTTTATTCACTAAAATATTCTTAAAGTCATTATTTTTAAAGGGTGCCTTCAAAAGATCTCCTTTTTAATTTATTAAACTCATGTGTAAGTAGTCCAAAAGAATGTAATATAATTAGAAAGTTTCTACTAGACGAACATAGTGAAAACTCTTTGAAGTCAAGTTTGTTTCTTCTGCCATTAGCAATATCTCCAAGTCTCATTCTTCAGATCTACTCTGTCCATTATGTGGCCACATGTGGCTATTTAAATTTAAATTAAATCAATCCAGTTTCTCAACAGCAAAAGCTACATGTCAAGTGCTTTATAACTAAACACAGTGATTATTCTACTGGTGGGTACAGATAGAAAGTACTTCCATCATTGTAAAAAGTTCTATTGAACTAGTTTAGTGAATTTTTGAATTTAATTATTGTACACTTCAACTCCAGAATTTCTATTTGGTTCATTTTCTATAGTTTCTGTTTCTTAGTTGATATTCTCATTTTGTTTATGCACCATTTTCTTGATTTCATTTAGTGTTGTTTTCTCTTTCAGCAAACTGAGCATCTGTAAGGCGATTATTTTGAATTCTTTATTAGGTAATTCATAAATCTCTGTTTCTTTAGGGTCAGTTCTTAGAGATTAATTTTGTTCCTTTGATCAGGCCATGAGTCCCTGGTTTTTCGTATGCCTTGTGATCTTTTTTGGGGGGAGGAAGATTGGCCCTGAGTTAACATCCGTGCCAATCTTCCTCCATTTTGTATGTGGGATGCCACCACAGCATGGCTTGATGAGCAGTGTGTAAGTCCCTACCCATTATCCAAACCCACAAACCCCAGGCCGCCAAAGTGGAGCACATGAACTTAACCACTATGCCACCGGGCTGGCCTCTGCCTTGTGAATTTTCATTGAGATTTGGGCATTTGAAAAAACAGCTACCTCTCCCGGTCTTTATGGACTGCCTTCAGACAGGGGACGACTTTAAGCAACCAGCCTGATGGAGAATCTGGGGACCTCTCAAACCTTTTTTGAGAATGTATCCTCTGTGGGCTTCTGTGTTAAGTTTAATTTTCCAGTTAAAGAGGCTTTCCCATTTTTACTCAGGAGCTTGTAGTCTCTTACTCCTCCTGGTGTCTTTCTGCAGTACTGCAGTCTCTTGGTTGCTGTTACAAACCATGGTGCTCATCTTTCTTCTCAACAGCCCACAACCTGGAGTCCAAATTGCTGTTCCCATAAGCACTCCAAGACAGGAGAGACAGAAACCAGTTCTTCAGGCAGCCTGCCAAGAAGCCAGAACAATGAGTGCACGTTCTACTCTTCTTTTTCTTTACTGAGAGAGAAGCCAGGAGTTGACAGTTTTCTCCCTATCATGCCACACTGTCAGAGAAAGGAAGGACCTAAGGGATAAAAATGTTGCAAATTTTCTTACCCATTTAGATGCAGCTCTTCTTGACTTTGTGCTTACTTGGGATGCTGCAACCTCTTACCAAGTTCTCAGAAAGGTAATTTTGTCCATATATTGTCGTTAAGTCAGTGTCTCTGTAGAGAAACAATGGCCGGGGGCTTCCTATTTCATCATCTTCCTGCATGTTCAATAATTTTAAACATTAAGTAGAAGTAATGCTTGCTATTCAATCACTAAACCTCATACATTTAGAAAAAATACATCCATGGAGAATAAACAATGTACACTTGTTATATACTTAATGCTGACAATTCAGAGAAAATATAGCCTGTTTTTATTAAACAAAACTACTCTAAACTACTGCCATATGCCAAAGACTTAACTAAATTATGTGAACTTAAAATCTTAAAATATTTCAAGTTGGTTTCTGTAAACATACTTTTTTTGGTACATTGAAAGTATTCAAATTTCGATTTCTTTAATTTCTGAGAATTTTAGAAATGTTCTATTTATACAGCTACTTGTTTATCTCTAATCCAATCAAAATAGAGCTCCTTTAAGTAATCTTATATTCTAATTTGGGAATGACATCCAGAGGTAAGAAATTATTACATACTCAAACGATAAGAGGTAAAGGTCTTTCAGAATTACAGACACATAAACAGTCACACAGACAAAGTTTATAACTTCAACTCTAAAATTTCAGCCATTGGTCAAGCATAAATAGAAATATAAAACTCCCCAATCTAGATATCCACTTTTGGGTCAGCATGAAATTCAAAATTGACTTGAGCTCAAATTAGACAAATAAGACAAACAAAAAAGCCTAACAAACCAGATTCTCTGTCATCTTGCACCCAACACAGATAGGATCTTTATAAACCATTAATGCATTTACAGAGCTCATCAAATGATAAGACTTTGAAGTCAAATTACCAAACAGTGTTGTCAGTGATGAGGAATAACTTCACTAAATGGTCAGATCATAAAATAAAATTCCAAACCTCTCCTGCCAGCAATGGGAAATAACTTACGGGCCAAAAGTAAACCAAAACACAAAATTAGTAGAGCAGGTAATAAGAACAAGGAAAACAGAGTCAACAAATCTCTGCTGCCACTAATAGAGATTCACCTTTGGGGGCCAAAAACACCAAACAGCCTGGCTTTAAATTACTCATGAGGTGCCCTTCTCTGATGAGGAAGTTTACCTGGCTCTAGTATCCATTAAGCATCTTGTTGGAAGACCTCCAAAACTCTTAAAAGATAATTTTCAGGGACCGGCCCCATGGCTGAGTGGTTAAGTTCGTGCACTCTGCTTCGGGGGCCCAGGGTTTCACCAGTTCGGATCCTGGGTGCAGACATGGCACCACTCAACAGGCCATGCTGAGGTGGCATCCTGCATGCCACATCTAGAAGGACCCACAACTAAAAATGCACAACTATGTACTGGGAGGCTTTGGGAGCAAAAGGAAAAATAAAATCTTTTAAAAAAAAAGATAATTTTCAGAAAAAGATAATATAGTGACTAATACAGACGTGAAAATGAAAATGAACACATACTAAAAATTTTATTTTTACTCATTAAATGAGGAAACCAGACAGGTGTTACAATTGGTTCAAAGGAAAAACCAAAAAGCACAAATTTGTATGGAGTAAATGAATTGAATTGCAAATAGAGGCAAAACTGGTTTATCTCCCATTGGGAGGGAAGTCAATGAAAACTCTGGAACAAGACAGAATTTACTTAGAGTTATACAATAGCTCAAAGGCAATGAAAGGCCAGAAGCATATGCTATTTGTGACAATTCATACTCTCCCATGGAAACACACATTCCCCCCCAAATTTATTTGCAAACAAAATAAAGTAGGAAAAACCTATGATACAAAAATTATAGCTTATAAGGGAAGCAACATAAGAGTCACTGAATAGTGAGCAAGGCTAAGATTAATTCTCCCCCCTGGAGCTGGTATTCAATTTAGAGATTATTTGATATGTTGCATTTGTTTTCTTTCAGATTTTGAAAGCACTGAAGCAAATGGAAGTATTCTTCTTTTTCTAGGTAGCTACTTCTCAGTTCAGTATGAGAAAATTTTCAACAATTAGGGCTATTCAAAAATGGCATGTCTGCCCCTGGAGTGAGATTACCAACACTAAAAATATTCAAACAGTACTCTAAGAATGACTAGTTACTAAGGATCTCTTACAAGGGAATTCCTGCACTGTGTGGGAGGTTGGATTCCATGAACTTTAACTTCTCTCCCAATTCTAAACCCTATGGTTGGAGGCTAGCTAGATGTTCTAACATCACATATCACTCTCCTTAAAAACAATTTAGCTTAAAGTCCTAGTCACATTTTAATTTTCACTTCATTTTTAATTCAACCAGTTTAAAACCATATATTGACAAAAAATACAATCTATAGGTTCTGGATACAATGTGCTCATTCGTATATGAATTGAATAATTTTAAATCCCACTATAAATGTCTGTTAGCAGACTGCAGAGAGAACTTTCTCAGCATGATCGCATAGCATGGTCCAAAGGAAAAGAACAGAGCCTGCCATAATGTTTAAAATCAAGAGAATCAGAGTTCACTTGAGAGGTGAATTCCTCCACAGCCAAGCTTTTGTAAAGATTTTAGCCGTAGGGTCCTGTTCATTCCTGTCTCCCTCTAACTCAGTCTCTGTATTTCAGAACACAAAATACTTATATAAGTTTCTATAGAGCATTTTTCGTTGCCTCAATATTATATCCAATACATATTAAAGACCGAGTGATTTTTTTCTTGAATATGCACTCCACAGCCTACAAGTTTGTATGGACATCCAAGTTTGAATTCCAGACCAAACACTGAATTCCTGTGACATATGGGGTCTCTCTAAGCCTCCATTTCCACACCTAAAACATGGATAATAATTCAAACCACAAAAGGTTGAGGTGAGCAAATCGAGGGCCAGGCCATCACTAAATGATACCTGTTAGTGTCTGAGAATCAGCTAGTTTCTATTGCTTTACATTGACAATGTGGAACTTTACCGGAGCCTTGCAATCTGGAAAACAGCTATGGGTAAAGAAACCTCCTGACCCCTCTGGGTTACGAAAATTTACTGCCTTCCCCATATGACTTAGATAAGACTCACAGGTGTCCCACCTTATTTACCTATGACAAGGCCAGACACAGACCCTCCAAATTCCCATTCTTTGCCTCACAAAAGATTAAACTGTTTGTACCCACTGATCAAACTGGATAAAACACCTACTACTTTGGCTTGACCAACTTAACTAAAGTGTGTCTCCTTCTCTCAGGCCTCTGAACTTTGACACATCCTCAGCCTTAGCCAGCATACAAGCTCTCCTTAAGAGTCCCTCCAGAACACTGACTGACATTAGGAAAAAACATTCCCTAATCAACTGTATGATCACACTATCATGCCACCCTTTCATCCCGCTTCCCCCATCCTGTTTTTTTTATCCTTGTTCACTCCTCCCTATCAAACAAAAGTCCTTTTCTGCCTCCCCATGGAAATGCTTATAGACCTCTTGGTTGGAGCATTCTCCCTACTGCAGCAGTCCCTAATGCAATAATCTTTTTGAATAAAGTTTCTCCTTACCTATGTCCAGATTTGTTTGTATTTAACAATATCAGCATCATGTGACCTAATTACTCTTTACTTCTATTAAATGTTCCTCTATATAAATTGAAGAATGTCTTAAAGCAAACAGAGATGGATAAGTGTAAGATTCATTTGACAGTCTTTCATAGCATTTGTATTTTATCTACTACACTGAACTATGGACAACAGAATGATTAGTCTTACTCTCAAAATGACATGCCTGTAACTGGTAGCCCTGAAAAGGATGAAATAAATGTCCTTTTAAGAAAGAAGGAAGAAATTTATTACCACATGGATTCCTATAGTTAGTTAGTGGCTTCATAACTGGAGTTTCCCACTGCTCTCTCTCTAGGAATCATTTTAACCCTAGTTTCCAAACTCAAAATGTGATTTTTCATTGCAGTGTTTTAAAGAAAGAGATCAGAGTAGGCAAACCAACTGTTAATTATCTTTTTTACCATTATTTTGGTGAATCATATATTAGGATAACTATGACAATGGGATCTATATGCACAAAATATGATAAATACACACAATAAGTAAATTACACAATAAATCAATATATACGATATAAATTGTGTAGCACACTGAGAATGGGCATATTCTCTACTCAACTGACTTTTAAACCAGAACATGAAACATACAGAGACTGACAGGATTGCAAAACACTCTATGAATTATGTAATAACTTCAGTGTTTTTCACATAAGAAGTGAACTAGAAACAGTGAAAACATGGATTCTGTTTTACTAAATGGGTGGCCTTCTTAAGGTTGGAAGATGTTAAAAAATGAAATTTGTATAACTGCTTTAGAAAACAAGTTAAAAATAAATAAGTTTATCTTATATAACATTCCAGAACAGCAGTTCTCACTTCTGGTTGCTCATCAGAATCACCTGGTGATACCAAAAATACGGACACTTAGGCTTCCCCTTAAACCTACTTAATTAGAAACTCTGAAAGTATGGGCCAGGAATTTAAGTATTTTACAATCTTGCCAGGTGATTTTGTTGCGTAGTCAGGATTAAGCAACCTGTACGGCCACAAAACATTCCTGGCCTCTGATAATCAGTAGAACTAAGTTACTATATTGTTTAGAGATACCTACATTTCTCTTGCCTTAAACAGGAGTCTCTCAGGAAAATACACATGGTGCATTGTTGGTCTGCTCCCTACACACAAAGTATCAAAAGTGAATCACAACTGAAAAATAAAATCAGCTTCAGGCTTGCGGAAGGACAGGCAGAATAATTAATAAAAACCTTTTAGAAAATCTTGAGTTAATAGTTGGACTAGCTTTTATGTTGTCATTTTTTCTCAACAAGAATAAGATGAGTGTACATTTCGTTCACTAAGAGTTAAATTAGGCATGCATACTCAAAAGGGCTGCAGCTTGCAGGTTCTGCTGCTGCCAATACTCAATTCAGTTCTGAGCAGAGAAGTATCATCCGTGTTTGCAAAGCCACAGCTGCCAGCTTCAGGTTAGTGGAGGGAATCAGGTCAGTATGAGCTCGCAACTGGCGGCTCTAGGGTTAATCACGTTATGGTTGCCAAAGTAGGATGCCTGGACCTTTGCTTTGACAGTTAATTTGTTCCTCAGAAGTGGTAGAGATGTCTAATGCTTTTCTAAGTCTGGTTCTTTTCCCCTTCCAGCCACAGGGAGAATCATACTTCTTTGCCACCTTGCCATTGGCAGAATCATGAGAATAATTTTGACCAAAGAGTTGTGGACAGAATTGTTGTAGGTTACTTGTGGATGACAGCATTTAACTGAAAGATTTTCTAGCACTCCCCTTCCTCTTGCCCCAGTGACCAGCAGCATTCCACTTGGTGGAGTCTTTGTCAGGGGCCTGAGTCTGAGTGAGGATAATATGCAGCACAGCACACATCCCCCATCCCCATCCTGAAATGGACATGTAGGTGGAGCCAAATACAAGCACTTCGGTTGTTTCGTTTTAGCCCATTGATATTTGGGGATCGTTTGTTACTGCAGTGCAAAGTACACTATTCTGACTAATACAGCAAGGCAGGTTGATGGAAACCTATTACATGATGCAAAGTTATCAGGAGTATATGTTTCTATTTTTGAAGCATTCATCTCTACTTTTTTGGAGGGTGGGGCAAGCTATTCTCTAACTCTCTAGAGGCATTCTCCCTCCAAAATCTAAAAGTCAATACTAAAGAAAGGACCTGAAATTAATCATGTATGTCTAATCATGAGTTAAAGCCAATGTATTCTTTCTAGCCAGATATTACATTTTATACATTATTCATAATTTTAATCAACCCCATTCCTAAGAACCGCATGATTAGTGATTCTTAGAAATTGTTTTCTAGGTTGAATGAAATTCTTAACTGCTGAAAACCCACAATCATTAATCTATGAGAATATCATCATCTCCTTGCCCTGTGTCTCCTTAATCAAAGCACACACCCATCAATAAGTTGTGAAATCAACATGGTTCCTTCTGATTACATGCTAAGAAATTTGGCTTGATGTTTGGATATAGGAAAGACTTATATCTAGGTAACTTCAATCAAAACTGATTACTCCTCTGAATTCTCCCCATTCTTTCCCTAGAGGTATGTGAAAAGGAAATTTAACACAAGCCAGCAGATTCCTATTTACTGCTAATTCACGCCAACTTGGAAATGAAAGCAAGAACATCTTAAATATAAATGAAAGCATGAAATGAGAAAACACAAAGTACCACTTGTACTGCCAGCTTACTTATAATAACACCATGTTCATTATAAGGATGCTGGTTCATTGGAAAACATTGCCATGGATGCAAACATTACTGAAAGTGTGGCTTACACACTAAACATATGGTTCTCACATAGTCACTTAATTTTGGCACAGTATAAATAATTCAGGGGCCGGCCTGATGGTGTAGTGGTTAAGTTTTTGCACTCCACTTCAGTGGCAGGTGGCCCCCCAGTTCGGGTCCTGGGCACGGACCTATACACCACTCATCAAGCCATGCTGTGGCAGCATCCCACATGGAAGAACTAGAAGGACTTACAACCAGGATTCACAACTACGTACTGGGGCTTTGGGGAGAAAAAAAAAAGAGGGAGATCAGCGACAGACGTTAGCTCAGGGCCAATATTTCTCACACACACACACAAATAATAATAATAAAAAATAATTTAGAATAACATGAGCATGATTGTCAACCATATAATCAATGGTTGAATGTTTCTATAATTTGCCATCATTTGCACATATCTGAAACACGTACTTGCAACATTATGATAGCCATGAAGATTGTAATTTATGAAAGTAATACCTGTGGAAGTCTATGTGTCTAATTTCCTTCTGTATTTTAAATATCAGTAGTATGTGAATAAACATTATGGAGGATACTTCAGACTTAATACTATACTACTTTTTTAAAATTAAAGATTTTATTTTTTACAGCAGTTTTAGGTTCACAGCAAAACTGAGAAGTTACAGAGATTTCCCATACAACACTCCCATACACGCACAGCCTCCTCCATTATCACTATCCCCCACCAGAGTAGTACATTTTTTAAAATTGATGATCCTACAGTGAAACATCATAATCACCCAAGGTTCATACTTTACATTATGGTTCACTCTTACTGTTGTACATTCTATGGGTTTGGACAAATGGATAATGACATATATCCATCATTATATTACCATACAGAGTATTTTACTGCCCTAAAAATCCTCTGTGTTCTGCCTATTCATCTTCCCCCCGACTCACCCAACCCCTGGTAACCACTGATCGTTTTACTGGCTCCACAGTTTTTCATTTTTCAGAATGTCATATCATTCGGAATGTACAGTATGTAACCTTTTCAGATTGGCTTCTTTCACTTAGTAACATGCATCTAAGGTTCCTCCATGTCTTGTCATGGCTTGATAGCTCATTTCTTTTTAGTGCTGAATAATATTCCATTGTCTGAATATAACACAGTTTATTTATCCCTTCACCTGCTGAAGGACGTTTGGATTGTTTCCAGGTTTTGGCAATTATAAATAAAGCTGCTTTTATAAACATCCATGTGCAGACTTCCACGTGGACATAAGTTCTCAACTCCTTTGGGTAAATACCAAAGAGTGCGATTTTTGGATTGTATGATAAGAAGATATTTAATTCTGTAAAAAACCACCAAGCTGTCTTCCAAAATGGCGGTACCATTTTGCATTCCCGCAAGCAATGAATGAGAGTTCCTATTGCTCCACATTCTCTCCAGCACCTCTTGTCTATGTTCTAGATTTTGGCCATTCTAATAGATGTGTAGTGGTATCTCATTGTTTTAATTTGCACTTCTCCAGTGACATTTGATGTGGAGCATCTTTTCATATACTTATTTGTCATCTATGTACCTTCTTTGGTGAGGAGTCCATTTGTGTCTTTGGTTCATTTTTCAATCTGGTTGTTTTTCTTATTGTTCAGTTTTTAGAGTTCTTTGTATATTTTGGATAATAGGTCTTTATCAGATATGTCTTTTTCAAATATTTTCTGCCAGTCTCTGACTTGTCTTCTCATTTTTGTGAAATTGTCTTTCACAGAGAAGTTTTTAATTTTAATGAAGTCCGGTTTATCGATTACTACTTTCATGGATTGTGTCTTTGGTATTGTATCTAAAAAATCATGACCATACCCAAGGTCGTCTAAGTTTTCTTCTATGTTATCTTCTAGGAGTTTTACAGAATTTGTGGGGGTTGTTTTTTGCTTTTTTGCGTTTTAAAATTTTTATTTATTAATTTTTGACAAACAAAAAATGTATGTATTTAAGGTATACAACATGTTTTGATATGTGTATACACTGTGAAATGATTACAACAATCAAAGTAATTAACATATTCATCACTTCACTTACTTACCTTTTTTGTAGTGGCAACAGCTGAGATCTACTCTTTCAGCATATTTCACGTATAGAATATATTATTGTTAACTGTAGTCATCATGCTGTAAATTAGGTCTCCAGAACTTACTCATCTTATAACCGAAAGTTTGTACCCTTTGATCAATTCTCTCTCCTTTCCCCAACCCTTCAGCCTGTGGTAACCACCATTCTACTCTCTGTTACTATGAGTTCCACCTTTTTTTTAGATTCCACATATAAGTGAGATCATATAGTTTTCTTTCTTTCTCTGTCTAGCATATTTCACTCAGCATAATGTCCTCCAGGTTCATCCACATTGTTACAAATGGCAGGATCTCCTTCTTTTACCAGGCTGAATAATATGCCATTATATATATCACATTTTCTTAATCCACTCATCTGGCAAAGGACACTGAGGCTGTTTCCATGTCTCGGCTATTGTGAATAATGCTGCAGTGAACATAGGTGTGCAGATATCTCTTTGAGATAATGATTTTATTTAGGAGTTTTAAAGTTTTGTATTTAATAATTAGGTCTATGATCTATTTTGAATTAATCTTTGTGAAGCATGTAAGGTCTGTGTCTAGATTTTTCTTTTCAATGTGGATGTATAATGCCAGTACCATTTTTGAAAAGACTATCTTTGCTCCATAATGCTATACTATCTTGAATATTTTTATTTCCATGTTGACCACAAAATTCTCTATATTTCATTGAGAATGAGTCTTCCATCAGAAGTAGAATAAAAGGTTTTCAGAAAGGCAATGGAAAAAGACCTTTAATATGAAAATCTCAACCACTCATTGGCATGTATTGACAAACAGGCACTCCAAAACACATTATGTATCTGCTGTGTCACTTGACCTACCAATTCTTGAGTTCCTCTCCCTTAGATTTTCAAATAGTGTGATTTATTTTTATCTCCTTACACCATGTTACTTGGGTTTGTTTTTTTTTTCCTTCTCACAGGAAGAGCAATAATTAAAGAATGGAGGAGTAAAAATCTGAATAGAGTAGAAAAAATCCAATGGGTCAAATACATCCCAAGCTGCAGTCTTCAAATCTACTGCCCACACAATTTTAAGAAGACTGCCTTCAAAATTCTTCTTAATAATGGTATTAGAGAACTATGAGAGAAGAAACACGCTAAGAACCACATGTGCATTATCTCATATCTTCATAGCTTGATGATGAAGTGGACACTAATAATAAATGTCTTCGTTTTACCAATAAAGAAACTTAAACTCAGAGAAGTTAAGTAATTTTCCCTTCAGATAAGTAGCTGAGCAGGGATTCAAACATAAGTCTGTTTGGATTGAGTGTCCAGGATTTTTATCTATCTACAAGAACAACCCCTGAACACCTCTTTCTCCTTGCTGGAATATGCTTGCTTGGAAACGAAAAGCAAATAGAAGGCAGCATATTGAGGTTTTCCAACAAGAAGCTAATAAGAGAAGAAAAATGTTCTATTTCTCTTTTGTAGGTAATGAGGCTTACAGACAATAGAATTTTGTGTCATACTAGAGTTCCACTTTATAGACTTTTATTATCCTTCTCTTGAATTTTTCCCCCCAAGGTCTCTATTCCAAAATGCCTTTTAGCACAAGAGAGAATGCCAACTGGCAAGACCAAGCTAGTGAAAACGACGAAGACAACATGACTTAATTTAAGGACTTTTTCCCATGGAGGACAAAACTAGCCAACAATCAATAATCACTAACTTCCTTTCCATGAAAATCCATTTTGTTAAAGTAATTAAAGCAGTAGGCAATCCTGAGTATGCTCCTAAGATACATAAATAACCACATATCTTATTTGATTTCTTAAAAATAGCACTACTTAGAAGAACATTTATTAAATATGTACTATATGCCAACACTGCTAAATTGACTACATAATTTATATCATATAATCAACATAATAAACTAATACATAGACATGCTAGAGTGATCATATAATTTATAATCTAAACCAGGATCATTTTGAGAATGAAGGAAGATGCTGTTAATAATGGAGCAGCACTTTGGTCTTAAACTTAGACTCTCTCAAGCAAACATGGAAATGGTCACCTTTTATCTCAAACCTTATAGCTGAGGAAAGTGAAGGCTGAAAGATTTTGAGTGGCTTGTCCATGGTTTTATCACAAAGAAGTAACAGATCCAAGACTTGTCGTCAGATAAGCCTGACACCAAAATCCATTTTGCGAAACGGTAGTCACTATAAGCAGAGTGTACAGTACAGTGTAGTGGTTCTCAAACTTTAGCGTATGGGAGAATCAGTTGGGAGTAACTAATAAAATTCACACTACTGGGCCTCACCCAGTGAGGCTGTGACCCAATGCTCAAGAAATTCACATTTTTGCAAGCACGTCCCTCTTAGAAGATTCTGATGATGGTGAGTCGTGGATAAATTTGGAGAAGCATGGTTCTCCTACCTGAGCAAGCACTTATGAGTCATTTCACTAAACTCAACATGGTCAAAAAATGAAGAATAAAGGAAAACAAAACACAAGGCCATAAAGACTTAGCCTGCTCCGACTGTAAAATACAAACCTTTTAAACTCTAAAAGATACAGTATAACCAAAAGTGCTTTGTTAACTGGGGTTAGCATAGCTAGCTAGTCGGTGTTATCTCATCTCATACGGCATGTCCTAAAGCATTTTAAAAAATAATTTATTCCTCTCCCACTCAGAAACTTATTGTTTACATTCCTTCTGCTATTATGCTCCTTCCATTCACTCCAAGCAGAATCAAGCTGCTTTTCTCTTGCCAGCTTAGTGCTGGAATTCTTTCCTTTCTTACTTTTAAAAATTACAAACTGTGTTATAAATGATAAACTCCAACTAATGACAAAGAATAACATTTATATTTTTAAAAGACCCAAACTAAGCCACAAATTAATATTTTTCACTTTCCCTCTTTAGTTCAGTGGTTTGCATGACAAAGTGAGTAGGTGCTTCCCAAATATTTATTTATTTACTTAATTTATAACAAAAAGGTTTCAAAATTATCATTCCATATAGGACTAAGTCAAGAACAATTCCCATAATGTGCAGACTGTACCTACTTCGGTTATTTTCATTGTACTTAGCAAATTACAACATTTTCCCCAGAATTCCCATGTAATTAAGTAACACAAACTGTTTCCCAAAGCCATGTAGTTAGCAAAGGGGTGAGCACAATATATGTGTGTGTTCAGGGAAAATCTTTCCCAGTTGAATTCCCAGCTGCATCCCTCTGGCAAATAGACACAAACATTTGCGTTAAGCGCAAGCATTCAGGGGCAATATCATAAGAGAAATATACAGAGAAAAAGAAGTTACTAGAATGTTAGAAATCTAATTTTCCTTTTGTCAAAGCATAACCATGAGGATAAGAGTACCTCTTCTGTGGAAAGTGTCCATCTCTAAGAATCACAAAGTCTTTTCATATTTCTATTCCATAAATGATGTAATTTTCCTCAAAAGTTCAAGGAAGTTATTTAGTGATGAAACCAAAACACAAAGAATTCAGGAGATATCCAATATCATACAACAATCTAGTGGTCAAATATATAAGTAAAATAAAACCTACAGTAAAAAGACAAATACACCAATTAAAAAAACAGTTAAAGATCTGTTTGGCAGATCCTCAAAATGTTAAATACAGAATTACCATCTGACCCAGAAATTCCACTTCTAGTATATTCCCAAGAGAACTCAAAACAAGTATTCAAACAAAAACTTGTACACAGATCTACACAGTATCACTATTCACAATAACCAAAAAGTAGAAACAACCCAAATGAACATCAGCTAATGAATGGATAAAGAAAATGTGGTATATCCATAACATGGAAGATTATTCAGCAATAAAAAGGAATGAAGTCATGATACATGCTACAATATGGGTGAACCTTGAAAACATTATGCCAAGTGGAAGAAGACAGATACAAAAGGCCACATATTGTATATGATTTCATTTAAGTAGAACATCCAGAATAGACAAATCTATAGAGACAGAAAGTAAACTAGTGGTTACCTAGGGCTGGTGGGGATGGGGAAACAATGAATAATGTTAACGGGTCTGAAGTTTCTTTCTGGGTTAATGAAAACCTTCTAAAAGTGGTTGTGGTGATGTTTGTACAACTGTGTAAATATACTAAAAGCTACTACATTATACATTATGTGGGTTTAATTGCATGGTATGTAAATTACATCTCAATATAGCTGTTAAAAAGTAAAGTAAAATAAAAATATAATTTACATTAGATGTTACTGAATCATTCACTTTAAAATGGTTAATTTAATGTTACATGAATTTCACTCCAATTAAAAATATAAAATAAAATACAACCTATAATTTGTTTTCATTTTATATATGTCTAAGAAGTTATATTTGATTAACATATCCCACTTTAATTACTCCTTTATTTTAGCCCCCTAGTGCATAGCAATTTAGATAATTATTCATACATATCAAGGTATGCAATGTTCAGCTATACACTTGACTATAATACATAAAGAAATAAGTAATTAACGCATCAACTTTACGTATTATAACAAATGACCGAACTTAAGTTGAAATTTAGATGTAATTACAATTAAATTAAAATTAAAACTCGGAAGCAAAGTTAACGGAGACTTTGAGAATGAAACTTCCCTATCTACTCTGCAAGAATTTGATCATATGATGGCATTGTGGGTAATTCTGGATTTCAACTAAAGAGGAATATGAAAATTCGAATTTAGAGGAAACAGGGAAAAGAAAGCTAGGTTTAAAAAGTTTAAAAGACTAACCCTTTTAAGACTAAAGCCTTAAACTCTAAGACTATTAGAGGTCAAGAAAAAAGATTTGGGACATTTTAGTACCAATCTTCATTTATTTAAAGGATTTTAAATATTAAATTCAGCATGCATAAATTAATAAATCTCCCCATAGTCATAGAACTGTAAAACATGGTACATGAGATAGTAGAGAAGAAATTATTTTATCTTCCTTTAAATGAAGGAATTTTTTACACCCTAAATGGATATGAAGACAGGAAGATTTTACATCCTAAATGGACAATTAAGATAAGCTTAAAGTCAATAAGAAATTGGGGGATTTTAAAAGTATAAGAAGATAAAAGACATATATACATATGATATTGGAGGAATTTGATGTAAGTAGATATCTCAATTGTGACAAAGCTAGTAAGAAAATACCTCTGGGAGAACATGAAAAAAATCTAGTCTTGAAGGGAATTACAAATACAGGTTGGTGAACTAGAGATTATTACATGCAAAGGAAAAATGATGCAAAAGAAAAGACAGAAATGGGTGCAAACAGGAGGTATTCAGGAGGCAGTAAGAAGGCAGAGCTGTTAAGAGATGAGGAGTCTCAGTGTAAGAAACTGGAGAACTGGGGTGGGCCCTGTGGCCGAGTGGCTAAGATCGCGTGCTCTGCTTTGGCGGCCCAGGGTTTCGCTGCTTTGGATCCTGGGCATGGACATGGCACCGCTTATCAGGTCATGTTGAGGCAGCATCCCACATAGCACATCCAGAGGCATTCAGAACTAGAATATACAACTATGTACCAGGAGGCTTTGGGGAGAAGAAGAAAAAAAAAAAAAAGAGATTGGCAACAGATGTTAGCGCAGGTGCCAATCTTAAAAAAAGAAAGAAAGAAAGAAACTGGAGAACTGCCAGGAATACAGGTAGCAGGGAATGACTGTTAGCCAGGAATACCATGCTGAAGACTTGAGAAACAGCTAAAGAAATGGAGAGGAAGGTGCAAAACTGTGAGATGTCAGCAAATGTTAACGGGTACTGATAGAGGTGGCACACGGTGTGAATTAAAGCAAAGACAAGAAAAGCTAAAAAATAGAGAAAATAAGTGTTATTGTACAAAAGTAGCTCAGTCAATCTTAAACAAACTCATTTTTCCAGCTTTATTGAGATATAATTGACATATAACATTGTGTAGATTTAAGGTGCAAACAAGACAAAGTCACTAACTCAAAGAGACATTTGCACCCCCATGTTGAATGCAGCATTATTCACAAAAACGAAGCTGAGAAACAGCCTGAGTGTCCGACAGATGAATGGATAAGGAAAATGTGGTACATATGCAATGGAGTATTATTCAGCCATTACAAGAAGGAAATCTTGCCATTTGCAAGAACATGGATGGACCTTGAGGATATCATGCTAAGTGAAATAAGTCAGCGAGAGAGAGACAAATGCTGTATGATCTCACTTATATGAGGAATCTACAAACACGGAACTCATAGAAACAGAGAGTAGAATGGTGGCTGCTAGGGGCTGAGGAGTAGGGGAAATGAAAAGATGTTGGTCAAAGGGTACAAACACAACTTATTTTACGGATGGAAACTGAGAATCAGAAAGAAATTCTGACTAGCTAAGGGTCATAGAACTAGCAAATAACTAAATGAATTCTAGCACAAGTCTATCTGTCTCAACTTGCTATGACTTTAATGATGTTCACTCAGAATTTAGAG
Organism: Equus quagga; assembly: GCF_021613505.1. Classification (NCBI taxonomy): domain Eukaryota; kingdom Metazoa; phylum Chordata; class Mammalia; order Perissodactyla; family Equidae; genus Equus; species Equus quagga. The sequence continues at coordinate 100,045,133 of NC_060276.1, forward strand.
GAAAAAGGCAAAATAAGAAACAAGAGCAATGGAATAGATCCACACATTTGATAGAGTGTGTCACTGTTCACTTTGGTGATCATGGTTTCTTTATAGTTATACTGTTAGAAACTGAAGTAACTCTTTAAATAAGAGATCAGGAGAATATAACAAAGTGAAAGAAGGTAAACAGAAGTCAGTTTTAGATTTCCTATAATAGGTAGCAGTAAAGTTAAATAATATTTGAAAGATCTGACAAGCCTATAATTTTGTTAAAATTTTTAACTAAATATGTCTCTTAGGTTTAGTATATAAGAAAATGGAAGTTGGATGAAGTTGCAGAAATATTAAGTGACACATCTGGAAACAGTTCCTGAAAGGGAAGTTTGTTAGACACTGACATTTATTACTAAAGGAGACTGTGGAATCTGCTTTTCTTTCTCCATTTTACTTACCTGAACAAAAGCCCAGGCATATTTAAAATAATTTTCCCCATATTCCATATGTACATCAGAGCAGTTGCTTATGTTGAGAGACTCTGCCACATCTGAGTCTTGCTGCTAACCTCCAGTAAACCAAAGTCATATTTTTAGGTTTTGTCCCTTTAGCAACTCCCTTTTGGAAACAAATTCTGGATAAGTTAGGATTACGTTTGCCTGTAAGAAAGACTCCCAAATAGGCGTGCACAAGACAGAAGTTTGTTTCTGGCTCACATTAGAAAAGTCCGCAAGCAAAGAGTCCAGGACTGTTTCGGCACTTCAGTGAAGTCATCAAGAAGCAAACTTCTGTCCAGCTCAGCGTTCTACCACCCCAAGAGAGTGGGACTTATCTCCATGGTCCAAATACAACTAGCCATCACACCTCCATCCCAAATAAGAGGAGGATGAATGTAAAGATGAAGGTCACACTCTCTTTCTTTAGATTGCCCATCAGTCCCACCATTTATCTTTCACTGGTGACACCTTGGAGCAAAGGTGGATAGAAATGAGCTCTCTGCCTCACATACTGACACATCTCAATTCAAAATAATGACAAAAATCTTCAAGTCTCCTTGGCACTGGCAGGTAATGCAAATGATTTCCATGGTCATTTTACACTTGTACTTGAGTAGCAAGTATTTCTTACCTTCTGTCCCCCTCAAACTGCCCTTAGCCCATCCCTCCCCCTCATTCTTAGATGATAGTCTCGCTTTCAATTTCAATGAAAAATAGAATCAATAAGAACTGTACCATCTCATTTTCCTATAAAAAAACGTAAAAAATACCCTTAACTTTACCTGTATAGTCCTCATTTTTTCCAGCTATAATGTATGAACTCTCTAGAGTAGTTAAAAGTGTAGACTCTGGAGCTAGATATAGTGGATATGGAAGCCAGCTCCACCAATTATTAGCTTAATCCTCTGTGTTTCAGTTTCTCTTCATGTAAAATGGACATAAAAATAGAATCTAGCTTATAGGGTGATTTTTAGGATTAAATGAGTTAATATATGTAAACGACTTATAACAGCATCTGGTACATATTAAAGGATGGCTATTATCATTATCTGAGGTCAAACTGTCCACTGGCTCAATGGATTGCATTCCGTCACATCTACTCAAAGAATCTGTATTTAAAAATCCCCCTTTCCCTCCTCCATCATAAATTTTTCCCTCTTTACTGGAACAATTCTGTTAGTATAACACATACACTATAATATCACCCATTGTAAAAACAAACTTCCTAGGTTCCATTTCTTTACTAAGCTACTAGGTCTTTCGTATGCTTCATTTTATAGCAAACTTCTTGAAAGATTTGTTTATAGTCCCTACTTGTACTTCCTTAGCTCTGGTTTTTTCTTTAAATGTAATTTTCAATTTCCCCACTGAAACTCTTCTCAAGGTTAACAATCTCTTGCATCTTGCCAAATCCAACGGTCAGTTTTGTTAGTACCCATGTTACTCGAGCTCTTCTTAGCATTTATCAGTCGATCATACCTTCCATCTTGAAGCACATTCTATTTGGCTTGGGGACTAAAACACACTCCTAGTTTTCCTTCTAACTCCCTGCCACTCCTTGGTCCTCTGTTCAGGTTCATCTCTCCTGCTAAATATCAAACATTGAAATACCCCAGGACTCAGAATTTGGACTTCTCTGTCTACACTCACTATCTTGACAATGTTCTACAGACTCATGGTTTTAAACACCATTTACATTCTGAAAACTCTCAAATTTACATCTATAATTCAACCTCTTTCATGAATTCTAGATTCTAATGTTTAACTGCCTATTCAACAGCTCCATCTGGATCTAGAGAAGGCTCCAGAAACCTAATATAACTAAAACTGAACTCTTGACAACCTCCCCCCATAAACTCCCTCATCCTAATAAATGGCATCACAATTTACCAGATGCACAGACAAAACCTAGGAAACTTCCTTGAATCAGTTATTTATCTAGCACCCTATGTTCAACTCAACAGCAAGTCCTATTAGCTCTACCTCTACACATATTCTGAATCACCACTTGCCACTACTGTCACTGCTTCCATTCTAGTCCAATGACAACAATTTCCTAATGAGACATTATAATAGCTTCCTTACTAGTATACCTGCTACCAGAGCTACTAGAATAATCTTGGAAAACAATTAATATTGTTCACAGCACTGCCATACCCCCAACCATCTCACGTCTGCCTCTGAGTTCTATGCAGATCTAACAGTGGCCTGCAAGGCCTTACATGATCACTGACCTTATCTTGGATCACTCTCTCCCGTATGCTTACCACTGGTTTCCTTGTGTTCTTCAAATGCACCAGCTCCATCTCCATCTCAAAGCCTTTTACGCTGTGGTTGCTACTATCTGAACACTGTACCACCAGATCTTCATATAACTTGTTCTCGTACTTCATTTAGAACTCTCTCTGCTCAAATACCTCCTCCTCTGGACAGCCTTTCAAGACCACCTTACCTAAAACAGTTCTTCTTTCTACCCTCCAAAACTCTTTCCACTACTCTCTCTAGTTTTTATGATAACATTCCATTGTGAAAATCATAACAAATTTTGAAAATGTATCTGTTGTCTTACTCTATGAAAATATAGCAGGAGCTACATGCATAGAACTTAGTGTGAATATGGCACAAATTCAACTCTCACATCTTCTACTTCATCTGCCCTAGAAGTAAGAAGATGGACTGAAGAATCCGAAATGTCAACAAGACCTGTGCATTCCTGAAACTTGTTATGCTTAACTAAATCACTGCTGTTCCGGGCCACTAAAGCCAAATTTCTAGATCTTTTTCCTCTCCTGGTAGAATATACCAGTCCAAAAAACCGGAACATTTTAGGTTTCAAATATTTCTAAAAATATGGTAAAATCAAGAATAGTGTAAATGAGGTAGAGTTATCACTGGGCATGTCACTGAGAAAGAGAAACATATTCAAGAATACTGATATTCCATTGTCTTTCTTGCTCAGAAATCTTTATCTATAAAATACAAAAAAAAATTAAAGCAGGAATATAAACAGAAAACCAAAGCATGCCAGTTGAACGAGCTAAGTTTTGGAAAATAGAATTTTAAAGAATATATGAATGGCAAATACAAAAAACTTTAAATGTATAAAACACTATTGAATCTATTCATATGTATTATTAGAGACAGCCCTAATGTATGGAATATGCATTACAGTGAACCATCTGAACGTTTTCACCCACAAAATCCCTTACCACATATTTGAATGGTTGTTACATTAAAATCTAGGTATAGTAGTGGTCAATAACCTGGGTTTTAAAGAAATATATATGCAAGATGTAAGTCTTAGAAATGGTCTAGGGGCCAGCCCAGTGGCACTGTGGTTAAGTTTGCGGGCTCCACTTTGGTGGCTAGGGTTTGCCAGTTTGGATCCCAGATGTGGACTTACACACCACTCATCAAGCCATGCTGTGGCGGCATCCCACATAGAAGAACTAGAAGGAATTACAACTAGGATATACAACTATGTACTGGGGCTTTGGGGAGGGAAAAAAAAGAGGATTGGCAACAGATGTTAGCTCAAGGCCAATCTTCCTCACCAAAAAATTTTTACAAAGCATATCTTTAAAAAGAAAAAGAAATGGTCTAGATGTGTTTTTCTCCTATTTTTCTATTTAATAAGTGATATTGTTATTATTACTACATTTATAGCATTTACTATATGCCATACTTGGTTCTAAGCATCTTACATATATTAAATCATATAATCCTCATAACAAACCCTTTGCTGGCAGGAAACCTGTCATGTTCATCACTTAATCCAAGAGTTGACAAACAAAGACCTGTAGGCCAAATCAGGCCAGTCATCTGTTTCTGTACATAAAGTTTTATTGGAATACAGACACACTCACTCATTTACATATTTCCTATGGCTGCTTTCATGCTCCAATGGCAGAGTTGAGTAGTAGCAACAGAGATCATATGGCAGGCAAAGCCAAAGATATTTGCTATATGGCCCATTACAGAAAGAATTTGCTGGTCCCTGGTTTAATCTAATAATACAAGGCTTGGCTTAATTTTCCATGTGATACTTGTTTAATGGCTATTTGATTGGTTGCTTTTAATAGTATTATGGAGGTAACCAGAAACAGAGTTGCATTGATGATTCTAAAATTTACTATCAAGCACTAACTTTTGGTCTTTTTACACCGATGGCTTCAAAGCTAGCCAAACCACTTAACATATAAAAAGTCAAATATTATAAACAAAGCATTTTTTTTCAGTTTTAATAATCTCTTTGGCAAAGCAATGCACTCGTCCTGCAAAGCAGCTAACTAGTCCCACCAGAGCCTAACCTGTCCAGTGTCTGGTGTCTGCCTTACCTATCTTTACACCACTAGCACTTCACCCGGTGCATGGCATAAAGTTGGACCTCTATGAATGGGTGGCACAGATCCACCAACAAAGTAGATACTTATCATAGAACTAGAACTAGAACTCTTTTCAATGTCCAATTTAATCATCAGATTGTACCACTGAATATTACATGATATACTCTAGGGCTCTAATGCCTTTATGTGTCTGCTTATAAATTTGGATCCAATTAAGCTTTCCTGAGAGAAGACTGCAGTTTCTATAAGGAAAAAATATTGGTATGGCACATGACTTGAGAAATAAAGACCAAATGTTGCTAAAGTTAATGACATTATACAATATTCCCCCCTATATCTTCATATATATAGCTTGCATAAAGATATTTATAAGCACAGAATCAATTGTGTGAATGTTGTAAAATGATATCCCTTGAAATAATAAAAACCAAAGCCGTCGATTAATTCGACAGTGTTTTTTTTAAATGCTTGTAACATTTTAGATATAAGTCATCTTTCTAAAATTATTTCTTCAAATTTTCTTCTTTGGCATTTATATTTCAAAAGCATCAAAAATTAATCAGTCTTAGTTTACAAAAAAAACCTCTTCATTAATTCTGTTGCTGCAGGATACTGCGAATTTTGTCAGTCTTTGCCAAGTCATTTCTAACAACTTGCATTTAGAAAAATTCCCTCTTAGTATATGATTCCATGATCTAGGTCAAGGAGAAAAATAAACAGGAAAAAAACAGAAGGTTCACCAAACTCTAAAAATAGTAAAACATGAAGAAGTTCTAAAACCTCAATAAACAAAGCTGGGGACCTTTTTGAGACAGTGGAAAAGGCTGAAGGATGTTGTGCATCTTTCTATTTTAGAAGTCCTAGTGAGGGTATGTGTGAGGAGAGATGGAACAAATTGCTCAATGAAAGTAATGGGGTCATCCCCTTGGCTGCCTTCAGGGATGCTGTAAATCTGGATGTTCTTCAATCTGTTTCTATTCTTTTCTCTTCCTTATGTAGCTCCCAGCGATTTCATTTTAGAGCCCACTGTAGTTCATTACAAGGTGCATTTCTCCTTGTAGACTGAAGTGTTCTTCCACCCAACCCTCACAATCTGAGTTCTCTGCTTTAAAATGACTGTGTTTTCAGCTCAAAAATCTAAGTCACATGTCTGGAAAAAAGCTAATGCCTTTATAATAGGAAATGGTCTCTCTTTATTGGCCCCTCCAGTTTTGCCCTCTTTTTGTGTGTTTTATTCATCTTGAATCTTTGCCATGGGTCAAACATGCCAGCTTGTAACCACTGGGAAAGACAAAGAAATAAGGAATGTAAAACAACTAAATAGGCTTCCTGATACTACTATTATTAGTATGCTCTTCTCTTCCAGAGAGCCTCTTGTGAAAGTCAGATGGATCTCCTCCACTTTTTATGCTGGGAGAAGACACGTTGAGAGCCCTTTTGACATTTTTAGCTTATCCGGTTATAGAGTAAGTGGCTATCTTGTTTTCTTAACCAAAAACATTAATAGTGCCTTTAAAATGAAGTGGGTTAGTTCCTAGTCTAGTTAATGCTGTTTGGAAGAAATCTTTTTTTTTTTCTCAGCAGTGTTATTGAGAAGAAATTTTACAAATAGATTTACTAAATAAATGAAAAATTACAACAGGGAACAATAAAATATAGCTAGCATACTTTATATATCATGCTGTAACACTGTAGAAAATATGGCTAATGTAAACGTTGAAAACGTTGTTGCTTTAAAGTATATCTAGATTTGACTGTCAGTCTGACTTTCTCAGTCAAAAGGAGTCAGATTAGTAAGGTCCCAGGGACAATCAGGCCAAATTTGGAGCATTGCTCATTTCACAACACAAGCGAAAAGAAGGAATAAATAAGTAATTAGTACTATATATTGTCTCCCAAAATAAACTACACATATTGAGTGTTTACAATATGTTAAACACTGATATAAGAACTTTCCATATGTTTTCTTTCTTAACTTCAAAACAACCTAATGAGTTATATAATATTATTAGCGCCCATTTGACAGATAACGAGACTGAGCACAGCAGTTAAACAACTTGCTTAGTAGCATGGATAAAATTTTATCTTGATCATCTTCTACCACAGCCCATGCTTTTCACCATTACATTAATAGTTTAATTTGTGTTTTCTGCATTACAATAGATTGGAAAAGAGTGACAAGGTAATCATAGTTTAGGCAAAGCAATTTATGTCAATATCTAGCTAACATCAGTTTTCCTAGAGCATAATTCTTTAAAAGAAACACACAAATAATATGGAGTAAGTAGTATTTGCAACGGAATAATTCAATGATTTTTAAAACGCCATAAATTACTCATAATATTTCAAATTTATCACCATGATCACAAATAAACTAAGATGGGTACTAGGTAATTAGAGATTTTGAAATATTTTACATAGTTGAGATCTTTATTGTAAGAGATTATCGTATATCATATCTGCATGTATGGTTAACTTATACTGTACATTTAAAAATGCATTTCTGGGGGCCAGCCGGGTGGAACAGCGGTTAAGTGCACTCGTTCCAGTTTGGCGGCCTGGGGTTGGCCGGTTCAGATCCCGGGTGCGGAGATGGCACCACTTGTCAAGCCATGCTATGGTAGATGTCTCATGTATAAAGTAGAGGAAGATGGGCACGGATGTTAGCTCAGGGCCAGTCTTCCTCAGAAAAAAGAGGAGGATTGGCAGCAGTTAGCTCAGGGCTAATCTCCCTAAAAAAAAATGCATTTCTGTGTACTAGAAACTACATAAGGAATCAAACCTAACCAATAATAAAGTACACTGCCTACCCTTCAAAGAATGATTTACTCTTTTTCTAAACTACTTTCTCCTTTTAGAATTTGGAAATCATGGGTAAAAAATATTAGTAAAGATGATATAAAGGTTTGAGATCCTTTAAATTTTAACAATTTGGTGATCTTTAACATCTTTATTCTCTTAATTTTATCAGAAAAAAAGCTTAATTTTGAAAAAGAATCTTCATCACTTAAAAAGAGGCACTTTTTCCCCAATAATACAATGCAGTTCCAAAGACAAGGCAGAAGGAGCAGGCACTAGCAGACAGATTTTCTGTAGATAGTTTAAAAACAATAATAAAATCAACTTAAAGTCCATCTGCTTTTTATAATCACCATGTGCTGCCAATTCTAAATATTATCCATGTCAAATACGCCTCCTTGAAAAAAACCCTTTGTTTCTCCAAGTTCTAAACAATCGGTAATGTTCCTGTTGAGTCTTTATAACATTTTATAAGCTTCAAATTATCACATTTTTATTACTTATCCCTGAATAAACACTGAATTCCACATGGAAGTTAATTTGGAGAACTCCCAGTTATACATTCGACCCCAACACACAACAGATTTGACTACACAGGTCCATTTCAAGATTAAGTTCTTAATGGCTCAGAGTTGGAGTCATTGAAACTCTCTTTGGGTGCGGCTGCTGTCTCCAAACTCGGTTATTATATAATCTTTCTTTTAAAAGTAGATTTAAAATAAGCAGTCATCTCACCATGATTGGGAAGATCAAGAAACAGAATTTGAGCTATTTTAATGCTAACACCTTATGTGACCACTTGGAGTTTTTAAAATTCTTTCACTGTGGAGACATTTGAAAGCCCCTAGAATTTATCCCAAGGAAACAAAGATACGGACTGTATTGCAGTTTCTAGAATTTATTGTGAAGTGGGATCTTTTTAAATGTCTGCCAAGTTTACTCTTATAGTTAAGACTTTTCCTATACTTGTATATCTGTTTGTTCACATGGAAGATACTTTCCAAAAACTAAAATTAATAAAAAAGACTCTTCAGACAAAATCATTGGCAACTTTGCAGAAGAAAAGGCTCAAAACTACAAACCATAATGTTATTCAATACTGCAACTGATCAATAAATAGGTATACATTTTTTTGTCTTTACTCAGAAAACATGTTAATGGAACCAAAAAGTATTATTCAATTACTTTCCCCTTCTTTTTTAATTTCTTCTCCCGAAAGCCCCCCAGTACCTAGTTGTATATGCTAGTTGTAGGTCTTTCTAGCTGTGCTCTATGGGACGCTGCCTCAGCACGGCTTGATGAGCAGTGCTAGATCCGCGCCCAGGATCCGAAGTGGCAAAACCCTGGGCCGCCAAGCTGGCGCATGTGAACTTAACCATTTGGCCATGGGGCCAGCCCACCACTTTGTTATACTGTAATATTTAATTTATTCATTCAATTATTTTCCTGGAATAATCATATATATAGTCATTTTTCTTCTCTGGCCATTATTATTACTTATTTTACTTCATGATTACTAATAAAACTAATGTTGTAGAGAAGAGAATGATAAAAGTGATACACTGTGAAAATGTGTGTGTGTGTATGTCAAGTAGACTAGGCATGCCACTGCAAGATAAAACTATCTGAGATAATTTCAGATGTGAGACCATCAAATAACTGTTAATTTGTGTGTAACAAAGAAATCATCACTTGATACCACCTTCTACTCACTGACTCCACTTCTCACCTCTCCCTTTTCAAGCATGGCCATCAGATTTAGGTGCCTTCTGCTCCTGGGAACTGGTCTTGCCAAGGTCACTATTTAGCTCATTTCATTTAATCTCTCTGTAGCACAACTCTCTCCACTTTTGATTTCCATAATACCACTCTCTTACCCTGAGTTTTCTCTTACTTACTTGACAATTCTTCCTCTCACTCTCTCCCTAATGGTTTCTGCCCTTTAAATGTCAAGTTCCTCAGATTCTCTGTTTGTTATCTTCTCTCTCTACATATTTTTGGTGTGCTATTACATGCATTCTGATGGTTTTAGCTACTAATTATCTGCTGAAATTCATATATCCAGCCCATATCCCCTTGAATCCATTCTCCACCCAATATCTATGCCTAGGTATCACCCAGGTTTCTTAAATACAGCATAACCAAAACTAAACCTCACATCTTGTTCCCTGAATTACTTCCATATTCCCTAAACCAGAAAACCTAAAGACACCCCAGATTCCTTTCTCTCCTTCATCCTGATGTGCAACTCATGATCAAATCCTGTTGATTCTTTTTTTATGCATTCCCCATCCACCCATCCCCACTTCGACTACGTTAACCTCATCTTTTCTCACCTGAATTAATTGGTTATTTCCTCCTCCAATCTCAAACCCTTCCAAAGGGATTTTTCATTATATTCACAGGGTAATCTTACCAAAGTGCACACTGAATTAACTTATCTTTATGATTCTGGCTCCCCACCATTCACTGTAGAAAATCAGCACTCCTTACTAAGGTATATATATAATCAGACCCTAATCTGACCCTATCTCTTGCCACGCCTGTAGGAAAGGTTAATACTTTACTTATGTCTCTGAGTGATCCTCTGTTTCATATCTCTTTATCCTTACTTCTGTCCATGACCTTCCATTGTCTACTCAATGAAAACCTCACTATTCTGATTATCAGTTCAAGTGGTACCTTCTCTTTAAAACTTCCTTCATTACCACAATCAGTAAAATCAAACACTCCCAACTTAGAGTTTCTACTACTGTCATAGAAACCACTGAAACTTTTATATTTACACATCTTCTAACTCTTTCTAAACAGTAAACTCCCAGAAAGTAGCTACCGTATCTTAATTATCTATCTCTAGCATCTAGTATATTTAGTACATAGTTAATAAATGATTCCTGGATAAAAAATATAAATCATTTGTTTCAGCCTTATTTTTCTGTTTTTACCACTTATTTTATTGCAGTAACATTGGATTATAACATTATATAGCTTTCAGATGTACACCATAATATATTTCGAATTCTGTGTAGATTACATCACGTTCACCACCCAAAAACTAATTACAGTCCATCATCTCACATGTGAGCCTAATCACCCCTTTTGCTCTCCGCCCTCCCCCCTTTCCCTATGGTAACCACCAATTCAATCTTCATTGCTACATGTTTGTTTTGTCGTTGTTTTTATCTTCTACTTATGAGTGAGATCATACAGTATTTGACTTTCTCCCTCTGACTTATTTCACTTAGCATAATACCCTTAAGGTCCATTCATGTTGTCACAAATGGCCGGATTTCATCATTTCTTATGGCTGAGTAGTATTCCATTGTGTATATATACATCTTCTTTATCCATTCATCCCTTGATGGACACCTAGGTTGCTTGCAAGTCTTGGCTATTGTCAATAATGCTGCAATAAACATAGGGGTCCATGTATCTTTATGCATTTGTGTTTTCAAGTTCTTTGGATAAATACCCAGCAGTGGATAGCTGGATCATACGGCAGATCTAGTCTCAATTTTCTGAGGATACTCCATACTGCTTTCCTTAGTGGCTGCACCAGTTTGCTCTCCCACCAGGAGTGTACAAGTGTTCCCTTCTCTCCACATCCTCTCTAACACTTGTTTCCTATCTTGTTAATTATAGCCATTCTGACCAGAGTAAGGTGATATCTCATTGTAGTTTTGATTTGCATTTCCCTGAAAGCTAATGATGTTGAGCATCTTTTCATATGCCTGTTGGCCATTCGTATATCTTCTTTGGAGAAATCTCTGTTCAGATCTTTCACCCATTTTTTAATTGGGTTTTTGGTTTGTTGTTGAGATGTATGAGTTCTTTGTATATTTCTTTTCTAATTTTACTCTTTATTTTCCTCATCTTGGTTACGTCAATACCTTCACTTTATTTCCTCACACAAATTATAGTCTAACAAACATCATTTATAGCTGCCTTTATTTAATAAACATTTTCCGAAAATCTGTATTGAAACAACATACTTTTGTTAGGGGCACATGTGTGTATGTTGTGGGTGTGTATGCACGTCTGTGTGTCTTGGGCAGGGAGGAGGAGCTGGATATAAAGACATAAAAATTTGGTCCCAAATCTTTGCTTATTAACCTTGGCTCTATTCTGCATGACCTCTATACTTTTATTTCATAGGCAAGGTGCATAATTTCAATGGAGTTGGCAGAGCCCCTTTTCAAAGGCAGATTTATTGGGAAGCCAATGACACAAATATCAGGGCCTTTTCACTAGCACAGGCCCTTTTCATGGAAACTGCAGGCATTTACATTCATAATTAATTTTACGCAATAGCATTGCAGTTGCTGTATGCCCTCTGTATTCATGATTTTGTTTTCTTTTTTTATAAAGTGCCCCCTTCAAAGAAAATGCAAAAGCTTCAGAGACTTAAAAAACCTGCATCCATTCCCTGCCTCTATTTTTAGCAGTAGCTATTATTTACTGAGTGCTTCCTATGTGCCAGGCACTGTTCTGACTGACATGTATTTATGTCTATATATATCAGGATAGTCATCAGCCCATAATAATAGTTAAGAATTCTCAGTGTACTAGATGTACTGTGCAAAATGCTATCCAAACATCAATGCACTGAATTCTCATAGAAACCCTGTGAGGAGGTGGTATTGTTGTCCCCTTCTTACAGGTGAAGAAAGGGAAGCACAGGGAGATCAAGGAACTTGCCCAAAATCCTACAGCCAAGATCTGAAGGCAAGTATTCAGGCACCAAGTCTGCATACTGAACTATTACCCTGTATAGCTTCGGTCATAATTCAACCTCTCTCTGGTTTTTGATGATTGCAAGTCCAACAACAAGAAATGCCTTTCATTCCTTCAATATCTTACTTGAGACCTCACACAGAAATATCTTTGGGCAAGTAACACACTGACTTACATTTATGCACACAAATTTTGCCCATGTATAAAAATTAAGAGAGTGGAAAACTCAGTACCAAGAAAATGTAGAGTGGGGTAAAACATGAAAATACAAGCTTTGCCATCCTAATCATATTAAGTAGTTTTGGTCCTGAATGTTGAAAGCAGCAAGCTGTCAAGGTTAGCAAATATGGGAGCGAATCAGAGCTGTCATAAAACCACAAACTGTCCACCATAAAACACAAATTTATCATATTCTTCCAATTCTAGGCAATGCATTGCAAATATCAGCAGCTAATATTTAGCAGCTTAACTCCACAGTTATGGGCTTCCCTGTTCTTGGGAATAAAATATTTTAAATGGTCGTGAATACTATATACCACACCGTCTTATTAGCTTCGTTTGTGTAAACTGCCATGCCGTTGTCTATTTTTAAACGTGTATGTGGGGGTTTTTTTTGCCATAAGTCTAGTATCATTTACTTCTTAAATTTAGCTTCATTTCATATTTTACTTAGTGCTTTACTGAAATATTCATGTGTTCCTGTTCTCTGTTGTAAGGCAGCTCTTGCAATTCCAAAGGTCATGTGTAGCAACTGAGTGGAACAAAGGTTCCCAAATGCCTCCCATTGCCATTTTAAGCAGGTGTTGCTAGATAACTATATTCCCAGCCACCTCAGTGTGTCAGATTCAGGGAGATAATTTTCTTAAGCTATAATAGAATTTTCATTGAGGCAATTTGTCTTCAATGCATGAGATGTGAAGTGCTCAGCTATCCTCAGATTTTGTCTGAGAAATCAAGGAAAGATACTGTCGAATAGTGGCTTTGACTATTTTGATCATAGGTACAAGTAATACAATGATAGTGTCAGTTGGGGGTCCCATTTACATAAAACAAATTTATAATTGATGTGCCACTTCGTGGTCACCAGAGGTAATGGACCTTTTAAGAACCTCTACTTAATAACAATAAAGTACCATTTTTACAAGATTTAATGTTGGAAGAATTAATGCACCTCACAGCCTGACCTTCACCTGCTCCTTTGATGGCAACTACTGTACTGTTTCATTCTGGAAGATTCTCCAGATTTAAAGTTGACATTACACAGTCAGCATTCTCAAATGTTTTTAATAAAATTCGGGTATTAGCTTGTGGACAGAGCAGGCTGTTTAGAATGCAGATAACACTTTATTTAATAAGGGAGGAATTTGCACCAAGATTTAGATAATGCCCAACCTCCAAAGCACCCACATAATTTGTATTGATATCCAGGTGCTAGAACGACTGTTAATGCATGACCATAACTGATCTGGGAGGCTATCCACCAGTAAAATGTCTTTTTTGTAAAATAAGTACGCAGTTAAGGAGTTAACAGCTACCACCTTCCCCAGCCCCCTCACAGTGATACATGCCACAATGAGATGCAGTAGGATGGTAAATATCCCGTTGCCCTGATCATGGACAGACACAACAAAACAAAGCACTGACATGCTCTTCTTAAATAGCAGGGTGTCAAAACTCTTCCTAGGCAAGTGTGAGTCGTTAACTCAAGCCTCCGTTACAAAATTGCATAATAGGGTCTAGTAGCCTGTGAAAGTGTTTTCCGACATATCAGCATCACAGGAGACCAGGCAAAGAGTCACCAAGTCATCTTGATTTGCCAAATAGAGTAAACAAACCTCCTTTGACTGGCAGATGCAGGAGAAACTATACTTTTCTATACTGGTTGGCAGAGTGTGAATTGAAGGGAAGCAAATATTAGGTTCAACAAAATAAACTGAGAATATTCAAGTTTATTTAACACTTTCCTGAAAAGTATAGGGGTATATAAGTCTGGGATGAAAGATAAGGCTTTAAAACTTGAGATAAAATATGAATAAAGGGGCCTAAATATGTAATTACTTGGGAAGAAGCATCTTTCCTGTGTGTGGTAATGCAGGTCCTCCTTCCGGAGAAGCTGACACAAAGACAGCATCAGACGGGCACAAGAGTTATTCGGGTGGTAGGGGTCAGGGGGAGACTACCTATGAAAGAAAACAAGAGAAAGCCAAAGGAGGCTGGGAGAACTATCCCACTATGATGCATGTCTGACTCCTTTGAAGGAGAGGGGAAGGGAGGGCGGAGAGGAAGCAGGCTTTGCACTGTAGTGCAAAAAGACAGTTTTGGTCAAGTTGATGGGGGAGTCCTTGAGCCAAAGTCCCCGTCAGAGGAATCCCACATCTCCCAGGAATGGGCCTGCCTTAGAACCCCTGCTGCACTCAGTCACTGGCTGGGATAAGCTCCTGGGAAGGGTGGCCTCGGCACCAAAGCCGTGATGGACAGAGTGTAGCATCCGGGGCCAGCATTCAATCACACTCCCTGAAGTAGGAGATGTGAGAGGGCGTTTTCATGACCGTCACAAATCATTTAATCAGTCACTATGCCTTCATGAGACTAACCATTTTAATAAAAGTCTGAGCTTCGATTGGGTAAATAAACATGAATGATTTTACTTCACACTTACCTCTCACAGATAAATGAAAATTACCATAGAAAGTTCAGCTAGAATAAACAAAAGATTTCAATTGACCATAAAAATAGAAAACCATCCTAATTAATCAGTCCCTTCAAATTTATTCCCTGTTTGCTGACATTAACTGCTTTTAACACATGTAAGCACACATTACTTTTAGGATCTCAGTTTGAAAAGAGAGCAGTGGCGTCGATTGAATAAAGCCAGTAGAGCACATCAATGACACTGCTCAGATAATCAAAACAAAGTTTCACAGGACAAGGGACAAAGGTAAACAGAAATTTATGGGATTATCATGTGGAATGTAAAATGTGTATGTCACTATCCTATGGGTTTTATGACGAGGGACAAAGATGAGCAAGAAAGACACCTACATATTAACCCAAGTATAATAGAGGAGCTCCATTTTGCTCTGATATTGCAAGCTGTCACAGGGCTGGTTTGAGTTGATGACATCTGTGTGTACTGGTAGAAACCTGAATAAATGGACTGTTTACATGAAAAACAGCTGATCTTGGACATTCTTTTTCCTGAGTGCACAGAAAGTAGCTCTCACAATCCTAATAGGAGCTAAGTGACATGCATGGTGCACATAGTGATAGTTTAGGGCTTTCAAATGAACCTGCTCTCATGTTTTGCTACCTTATGCCATTGTGTGTATTTTCTGTGATATCCATAAATCTGGGCCAGTGGTTCAAGGGGCCTCTCTAACTGTGGTAACCACATGCTGTGTGGGAGACTGTCTTCCATGCGGAGGCATCTGAAGGTGGTTTAGTGCAGAGAGTAGCAGAGATAGAGGATTTATTCCCAATCTTTCTGAGTGATATTCGGGAACAAACTGTCATACCATGGACGCTAGTTGCCTGCCCTCAGTAAAATGAAGAGATTAGACTAGATAAATTTTTCAAACAGCTCCATAGAGCCCTAGGAATTTCCCAGTATACCTCATGGGACCACTCTGGAAAAAGGAAAACTGAGATTGTGGGGCAGTGCTTATAAACAGTTTGCTGTTTTATATTTGCATTCCATAAAAGAGCTCATCTGAAGAAAAATCTTGAGGATTGAAAATATGTGCATTATGTGATTTCTAAAGTCTCTGCAGTGAAACGATTCTAATCTTTTAATTAAACCTGTGAATAGTGAGAGATTTACAAAGCGTAGGGTGAGGCAACCCTAGAAAATAATTTTTCCACACCTGCAAGTTGTTGTGTTAAGTGTATCCAAACAGCAGAAGTTGATGAACAATACTTTTGTTCACATCCTGTTGTGCATCACATGGTATGGGAAGCTGATAAAAGGCCCCACAAAAGCTATCTTCATCCTAATGCCTGAAACCTGTGAATGCTACCTTACATGGAATAAAGGGATCTTTGCATATGTAATAAGGTTAAGGAGATTATCCTAGATTATCCAGGTGGGCCCCAAATGCAATAACATGTATCTTTGTAAGAGGGAGGCCGTGGGAGATCTGACACACAGAGAAGGTGGAACACAGATTTGAAGATGCTGGCATTGAAGATTGGAGTGATGTGGCCACAAGCCAAGGAATGCTGATAGGCATCAGAAGCTGGAAGAGGCAATGAACAGATTTTCCCTGGAGCCTTCAGAGAGAGCATGACCCTGCTGACACCTTGATCATCCCAGTGATAGTGATTTCATACTTCTGGCCTCCAGAACTGTCAAAGAAAAAATTTCTGTTGTTTTAAGCCACAAAGTTTGTGGTAATTTGTTACAGCAGCCAAAGAAATCTAATATACTTGGCGAAGGCTTTTTTCCCCCCAAAATCCTATTTTCCACCTTCTGAAAACAACACAGGTGAGCCACAAACAAAAGGAGATAATAGAGTTATGCAAGACCACCTGCAAAGACCAGTGAATTAGTCATCTGGAACACATTAACCACACATTTGTTGCAATCTCTAGTAACCCAAAAGAGAGAATTTTTTTTAAGTAAACATTTTATTGAGGTAAACGATATATACAGAAAAATAAAGAAATCCAGAACTAAATGAATTTTCATAAAGTAAACATGCTGTATAAGTCGCACCAGGAGAAATCCTCATCCCCCTTCTAGTCACTAACTCCCCCAAGGTAACCACTATCTTGACTTCTAAGAAACAACACATTCACATTCCCTTCTTTTGTACTTTACCTAAATGGAATCATACAACATATAGTCTTTTGGGTCTATCTCATTTCAGTTAACATTTCATTTTTGGCATTCTCCTACACTGTTGCATATAGTAGCAGGCCATTTATTCTTAATGCCATGTAAGATATTTATTCCTATCACTGTATGATTATACCACAGAGTACTTATCCACTAGTGGTCACTTGGATTGTTTCCACTTTTAAATTATTATGAATAGCACTGCTATGAATATTTTGGGGATCAAGTACCTATGCATTACTTTTGGGTGAACAGTGCCTGGGTTGAAAACGCTGGACCATAGCATACACATGTTTAGAATAGAGGATTTTATAAGAATAAAAATGTAATTTCAAAATCACCCCCATTTCATTATGCTGATATTATTCAATTATATTTCTATTATTTGACCTTAAAATTGTAGGTGAATTCTCAACAACCTAAGTCTTTTGATTAGATTTTCTTAAGAGAAACTGGCTAAACTCTGAAGTCAGGGTTTTATATTTATGTTTATCATATATTTTAAAGGTCACCTTAATGTAGTAAAATATTTTTAAAAATCGGAATTAAAAAAAAAAAACCCAAACTTGGAACCTGATGCTTTTGAAGTTTCTCTTTCATATGATTTTCTAGGAGGAAGAACATCCTTAGTAAAGGTGACATGTTATCCCTAGAGAAGCATCTAAGGCATTCTGATAATCTTGCAACTTCTCATATAATCCAGAAGGATAGAAAACTACAGTGAAGTGCCTGTTCTCAGACTTGAATGGGTGCAAAAAGATGAAAATATAATTAATCCAATTGTGTTTCTTTGAGACATTTCCAACACTTCCAGCCAGCAGAACAATGGCGATTTTTTTTTCCCTTTCCAGCAGAAATAGATTCTTTTTTAAACATTCTACTTTGAATATAGTTTTTCTGTGTTTTTTTTTTTTTTGGAATTGCCTTTCTCCTCCAACCAGGATAGTAAAGCTTTGAGCTCTGTATAGGCATGCATAAAAGATTTTATAAAACACAGAATATTAAAGTTGCAGACAAAAGAGCTAGGATTTAGACTATAATACTATCAGCTTGGGGCTGAAAGAATCAGAGGTCTAAAGGTTTACAGACTCAGAATGAAAGCACGTACAACACCTAGCTCTGAAAATTAGGTCACGTTAACAGAACCATTTGACTGCTCACTTTGCATGTGAAAGACCACTATTTGATGAAATATGACTATTTTAATGGAAGGCTTATGTCAGCAGTTATGAAAACAAGGACTGATACTGAAAATAGTCTCCTTTCCCTGTTGTCTTTGTCCTTCTAATTTTTCCCGATTGAGTTGGAATTTCTGTCTTTATCCTACACCTTACTTCTCACCCAGCAGCGGTCCCTAATTCAGAACTAATTTTTAAAGGTCAAACTAAAGTCTGGAAGCATCCCAAGAACCCATGATTATGCACCAACATTGTTGAGTAGCTAAAGAGTACACAGCTTTTGGCTAGGCACAGTGGATTCTTTTTAAATAAACAGGTACAGTGAAGAAAAAAATAAAATAGATGAATCCACTAGATATAGAAGACCCAAATTAAACACAAAGAACTATTGATTTCTTTCTCTTGGAAAAGTACACAGCTGAGAAAAGATTATACAGTAAGTACTTTCCTAGTATTTAAAATGTAGTAGAAATAATTCATTCCATTAATCAACATTCATTAAGCAGGGCACTTTTGTAGCCATTGGGGATTCTGAACAAAGCAGACAAAAATTTTTACCCTCATGATGCTTTCATTTTAAGAGAAGGGAGACAGACAATAAAAAATAAATGAATTATGTACCATATATCAGTGGTGATAAGAGTTAAGGGGGGTAGTCCGCAACTTTACATAGGTAGTCAAAAAAGGCCTCACTAAGCAGTGCACATGAGCAAATATCTGAAGGAGGTGACAGGGTGAGGGGGGTTGGGGGGGTGTTGGTGGGGCTAGCTGGGGAAAAGCACCCCAAGCAAAGGGAATAGCTAGTGCAGGCACTGACACAGGAAGAAGAGTGGTGTAACAGAGGAGCATTGTGCCATGGAGTGGAACAAGCAAGAAGGAAGCACTGGGAGACTGACAGCAGCAATGAGGAGCTAGATGATTGTACCCAGTACCTTGTGAGCAACTGTAGACAGATGGGATTTTACTCTTGGAGAGATGAGAGACCATTATGAGTAGGTGTTCAACAGAGGAAGATATCACCTAGTTTGTATTTGAAGGAATCGCACTAGCTGCTATGTTGAGAAAAACTGAAAGGGAGAAATGGTGAAAGGACAGAAAAGGGTTAGGAGGCTACTGAAATAAAACAGGTGAGAGATAAGGGGGCTTGGACCAAGATGTAGCAGCAGATGTGCTGAGAAGTGGTCAAATTATGGGTCTATTTTCAAAGCATAATGGACAGAATTCACTGATAGGCTAGAGCATACGAGAAAGAGGGAGTCAAGAGGAACCCTACTTTTGGCTTAAGCACCTAGAAGGATGGAATTACCATTGAGGACGCTGGGAAGGGTCAGGTATGGGAAGGAAGGTAAGGAATTTGTTTGGGGTTGGCTAAGTGTGATGTGCCTATTTAGACCAAAAGTAAAGATGTGGAGTAGACAGATGGATGTGTGAGTCTGGAATTCAGGGAAGAGGTCCAGGGTGGTGATGAAACTTTGGGAATCATCAGCATATAGTTGGTATTTAAAGCCATGGTACTGGAAGAGATGCCCAAGGCAGTGAGTATACACAGACAAGATGTCCAATAACTGAGCCCTGAAGCTCCATGATGTTTAATAGAATATAATTTATCTGGAACTCATGACAAGAAGTATTCCACAGAGGGTTTCAAAAAGATTCTGGATGAACTGATCCCTTAACACAAAATATTGCAAAGTACGATCATACACTGAGTGGTGACTTTAAAGAGATGCTTGCTAAAGTTCCTCCAAATGTTGTGTGATTTTTATGACTAGAAATGAAATCTTCCTTTATCCTCATAAAATTTTAACATATGAGTACTTGATATAAGTATGCAATAGAATCTGCTGGTTTATTTATATCTCATATATGAGGATCAATCTTTTATTGTTCAGATAATATGCCATAGTAAAAAATTTGCTGCTTAGATTTGAAATTTAAGCATGAATGTTTCAAAAAAGTGCCATTAGATTCATGAGAATCAGTGATTTAAATATAAAAATGATATTAATACACCTGACCAAAGAAGATATACAGACAGAAAATAAGCATAATGAAAAGATGCTCCAAATCATATGTCATTAGGGAGATGCAAATTAAAACAATAAGATACTAATATACACCTATTGGAATGGCCAAAATCCAGAACACTGACAACATCAAATGCTGACGAGGATGTGGAACAACAAAGAACTCTCATTCATTGCTGGTGGGAATGAAAAATGGTACAGTTACTTTGGAAGACAATTTGGAGGTTTCTTACAGAAATAGATACATCTTACCATACAATCCATCAATCTCACTCCTTTGTATTTACCCAAAGGAATTATAAGCTTATGTCCACACAAAAACCTGAACACAGATGTTTATAGCAGCTTTATTCATAATTGCCAAAACTTGGAAGCAACCAAGATGTCCTTTAGTAGGTGAATGGATAAATAAACTGTGGTACATCCAGACAATGAAATACTATTCAGTGCTAAAAAGAAATGAGTTACTAAGCCATGACAAGACATGGAGGAATGTTAAATGCATATTACCAAATCAAGGAAGCCAGTCTGAAAAGGCTACATACCATACGTTCCCAATGATATGGCATTCTGAAAAAGGCAAAACTATGGAGCTAATAAAAAGATCAGCGGTTTCTAGGGGTTGCGGGGGAGGGATGAATAGGCAGAACACAGAGGATTTTTAGGGAAGTGTGTATGATACTACAATGAATACTAGAATGGATATATGTCATTATACATTTGTCTAAACCCATACAATGTACAGCACTTAGAGTGAACCATAATGTAAACTATGAACTTTGGGTGGTTATGACATGACAATATAGGTTTATCAATTGTAAGAAATTTACCACTCCAGTGAGTGATGTTCATAATGGGAGAGACTATGCCTGTGTGGGGACAGAGAGTATAAGGGAACTCTCTGCACTTTCCTCTCAATTGTTGCAAATATGAAACTGCTCTAAAAAAATGAAATCTTTTTTTGAAGGATATTAATTAGACCAAAAGTATCCTGTGTTACGTCAAATCAAATCCTGAGTTGATTTAACCAAGAGACAGTGAATATTCTCCCTTTAATCTGATATAGCTGGATATTTTGAGCCATGTGAGGAGAGATTGTACAAGATTGATGATTTTCATAAATGTTTGTCTTTTTAGCACATAAAATTAAAGTCAGGTGTGTCAAAATAATATTAAAAATTCAGAATTTCAGGAAAAATTCACTATTTAATACTATACATACATATCACTTTCAATATACCTTTGGTTTGGACTATACATATCTAGGTTTATGTGAACATTCTGTAACCTCTGTAAACCCTGAGGAAAAATGTCTATCATACAAGACCCCACATTATTCCTCCTGCATAGACTCTAACTGATTCTTTACCTTTGGAATGCACTTATAACAACATTAACACCTTTTACCCCCACTTCCACCCTGGTTATCTTTGAAATTAAACTCACCAGAGAAGACTTCTGAAAGATTGTGATATTTCAACTGTCATGTACTCATCAATAGAACATCCTTTCTATCATTTCTTAGCATTCACTTTCAAAATTACTCAAGATATATATCAAAAACTTTACATGATGCCATAAGACAATTTCATTAAGAACTACATCTCTCTTTTCTCAAGGAACGCTATCTCTCAATCAGGTAACATGTTCTTTCCTCGTTGTAGCCAGTTTAAGCCACATTTTCAAATACAAAAATATTTGATCCTAAAAAATTTAAATAATCCATAAGAAAGTAAATTATTTACAGAGAAAATACTCTTTTTTAATTAAAGATTCTTCCTCATGAGACAGACTCATAGATAACTTTATGGAAGTCTATTAATCTCATATCTTCTTAGAGGAATTATAACAATACAGGGTAAGAAGTGACCACGTCGTAAAATAAAACATGAATACCCACAACAGCTGACCCAGATCCTAAGTGAGCCTAGCCAAGACTAGGGGGTTTGCTGGTCTAGAATGACCTTACTCATGGCTGACAGTTGGCTAGCTATTGGCTGTGGTGAGTGAGCCACATGCCTCTCTCATCATCTGGTGGTGACAGGGTTCCAAGAGAACAAGTGGAAGTATTCAAGGTCTCTTGAGGCCTAAGCTTAGAAATGGCATGATATCAATTTTACCGCATTCTATTCATCCAAGAAAATCACAAGGCCAGACACAATTCAAGAGGTAGGAAAGTAAATTCCACCTCTTGAAGGGAGGAAATGAAAAGACGCCACAGATGAGTGTGGATACAGGAAGGTGAAAAAGTTACTAAGGTTGGAGCAAGAAGGGAAGTTCTAGGAGATGAGGTCACAGAGCTAGGCAGGGAGAAGATAAATAGCGGAAGCCAGGAGACCGGTTAAGAGGCTATTGAAACAATCCAGTGAAGAAATCAAACCATTGATTTTCAAGTAGCAAACTCCCAATATACACTGCCTGACAAAAATTTCACTGTAACGAGCAAGCATCTGAAACTCAAATAAAGCGTGCCTTACCAAAACACTACTCTAAATATCTTGTGTTTTCACATCCTAATCCCCTTGTTCTTGCCACTAAGCAAAGTGTAGTTTTTTCCACAAGGCAAGATATGGAATAAAAAATTAAACTAATTAAAATTTGATTCTGCAGCAATTCCTACAATTCTCAATGTATATAATATGACTTTTAAACACCAAAGATATATACAAATTTGAGGTATTGTAACTGTTTTCAAAAATTCAAAGATTCGGGTTATAAAAAATATTCACAATAAATGATTCACTAAACAGCCGATCTAGTGACAGGGAAATTAACCATTGAAATAACAACAGAAACATAACAAACTGCTCATAATGATGAAAGCAATACAATTGACAGCTAGCACATGCAGCAGCAACTTTACTTTAACAGATGGTTACATATAATTCCTTTACGGGTATAGACTATATGTCAAGGCCTCTACAAAAAATTTTATAAGACAAAAAAAATGCGTTACATAACGAATCCCCAGACCCTTAAAATTTAACAAGAATGTAGAAATTTTATTTCAACTTTATTCATAAACATAAGCCTTAGAATTATTTGAGCTAAAAAAAACGTTAAAAAAAGTTTATAACTTTTAACCCATGTCTTTATTCTTGCAATCTTTTCTGTCTATGATTCAGAAGTAATCTTGAGAGGTCATCATAAACACACCAGAATCTTTGAACAGAATCATACTTATACTGTACAAGGCAAAAAACCCCAAAACAACAAGAAAAAGAGCCCTATTTTAAAATTTCGTGCAACAAAATTCTATAACTTACCTTGGAACCTTATCCCAATAATTCTCATTATGACCAAATTATTGGACTTACTCATTTTCTATCAACTCACACACCAAACTTTTATTAAGTGAGTAAAAGACATCAATTTTATAATACAGCAAATTTAATCCATGATTTCATTCATTCAGACACCAGTGACTGAGTGTCCACAAAGTGCAAAGCTCGATATGTATGGATTAAAAGTAACTGTCTTGTGTGATAACTAGGGGAAAGGAGAATGGAACATTTGCTGATTGTCTGCCATGTGTTCTGCTGTATTAGGGGGGCATTTTAACACCTCACAGGAACCACAGGAGGTTCAACAGTTTAAGTAATTTGCCCAAGCTCACAGCTAAAATGTGGCAGAGTCTGGATCAGAGTACAGAACTATCCAGTGTCAACACCTATACTTTCTCCACTGAACCATATTTTTAAATGCACATTGGATAGTTCATAAGATAGAGGTAATAAAAGTATTTTCAAATAACCTTTGAAACTATTTTTTACATTCACACCATAACACATACCTCACAGCTCTGGTTACTTCAGCTCCACACTTGCTAGGCCCCTCAAACAACATAAGCATAACATATTTATCCTTGAAGTGCGTAAACAGTCAAATATATGAGATTCCAAATTATGGTTAGAAAATCTTTAGAATATTTTTACTTATTGATAAATATTATGGGAGCACTGACAAACCAGAGTAAGCCATTAATGTTATACCATCAGCTGGGAAAGGTTTGGGAAATCAGATCATTACATTTCTCCCCACATTACCCACTTTTGAGTCCTATGGCTACCACAGCTCATTGGTATGTCTAGAACTTAGAATTTAGCTAAATCTGATCACTACACCATTGTACATTATTTTATTTCCATATTCATAAGAATTTCTATTGAAATGTTCAGTCAAACTTAAAAGTGTCTAAAGTCAAATAAATACAACTATTCAGTAATGCTTTTAACTCTGAAGTAATCCACAACTTGAACGGAGACAATGAAGACACTGAAATTGTTAAAGATTCTGTTTACCTTGGTTCGGTCATCAGTTTAAACGGAGACTGCAGCCAAGAAATCAAGAGAAGACTGAGACTTGCAAGGGCAGCAACAAAAGGAATAGGAAAGACCACCAAGCATAAGGAAGTGTCAGTAGAGACTAAGGCCGAGATTAGCCGCAGCCTCATATTTCCAATTACTATGTATGGTGTGAAAGCTGGACAATGAAAAGGGCTGACAGGAAAAAAACTGATTCATTTGAAATATGGTGTTGAAGGAGAGCTCTACAGATACCCTGGACTGCCAGAAAGACGAACAAGTGGGTCCTAGAGCAAATTAAGCCTGAACTATTGCTGGAGACAAAAATGACAAAACTGAGGCTGTCCTACTTTGGACAGATCAAGAAAAGGCAGCATTCTGTGGAAAAGACAATAATGCTGGGAAAAGTAGAAGGCCGCAGGAAAAGAGAAAGACCAAATACAGGATGGATTAATTCCATAAAGGAAGCCAAATGCATGTGTCTACAGAAGCTAACTGAGTAGGACTGTTGAGGACTGGGTATTGTGGATATCACTCACTCATAGGGTCTCCAGGAGTCGGAGCTAACTTGACGGCATGTTACAATAACAAATCTACAAAGCAATCCTGGAAAAAATACACTACTCGGAAATGATACCAGACTTGGCCTTTTGACTGGGGTAGAAAAAATATGTGTTTCATCTGATATGTTTTAGACTACCTCTTACCAGGTTTTATTTGATATATTCCAAAATCACTCCCAAGACAATTCTGATGTGCACCAAAGGTAGAGAACCATGGCTTATATGATGATTGTCATTTCCTTCCTTTTTAATTTATATGAGAAATAAAGGATTTTGTGAGCATAAGGCTTTTCTCTGTTTATGAACCAATTTTAGGGAAGGTATTCTTAGTAATATTCTACAAAGATAAATATATGTATCATTTTTACCTTGTTTTTCTTCTACTAACTTTATTTTTGCATTAAAAAGCTTTTGCTATTTGCTGTAAAATGTGCTTGTGTGCTTTCTAACTTTAAATCTGTAACATGTAATTCTTGGTGATCAGTTTAGTTTATGAGTTGTATTTTTTCTTATGCAAATTATCCTGTTAAATTATGCATTATGGTATAGTACTTATAAGAGGTTTTCAATCTCCTAGTCATAAAAGGCTTTGTGGTGAACATAATAAGTGTAAATGTATCTACTGGCAGACTATTGAATACTAAGTATCATATACTTTGCTACAATAAAAATTGGAAAAGACATTTTAAAAAGATTTATAGTTTCCCTTCAAGCATAGAATATTAGAATATTCAAATAGTTACATTTTGACAAACATTGACAATATTTTTCATATTATATTGAAAATTATTTTCCTCTGAAATCATCTGCTCACATTCCCGACTTAATATTCAGTATATGTAATGTTCTACTGAAGTAGATGTGTTCAGAAACAGGACTCCTGTACAAGAACACACACAAAATATATTTGCATTGTAGATTAGGCTCTACGCCTGTTGCCATTAAGAAGTTGATTTGGGGACATACCCTAAGTTTCCCCACAGCTCCTATGACTTCTGTATCTGTCTTGTTCTAGCTTCCAGTGGTTTTAGTCTCTGTGCTGACCCCAGTGGGAAGTACAATTTGGACGCAGCAGCTTAAGTCTTCCTAAGACATGGAAAAAAGATGAAGTCCAAAGATACTGTACCTCATATTCAGAGAACTAATAAAGAAATATACATTTATTTATGATAAAGCAAACTAAATTCAGTTGAAGTGGTTTTCCCTCACACATACAAAAATAAGATTTCTAAACAGGATATTTTTTTAAATCCTTTAAAAGTTTTATTATTTAAAAAGTGTGTTTACTGGTGAAATTTGAATAAGGTCTGTATCGAGTTAACAGTACTGTCAATTTCCCAGTTTTGATAATGCATGATAGTTACGTAAAATATTATCATCAGAGAAAAATGAGTGAAGGGCACGGGGAACTCAAGTAGTTTTGCAACTTTTCTGAGTAGAATATTATTTCAAAATAATAAGTTTAAAAATGTTTTGTGAAATTTACTGCTATTAAAGTTGCTTTCAGACTTTCTACTGCTTTAGAATTCTATAAATCATTTGCAGATGATAAATAATCAGGGCTCCAATACACAATTATCACTTTGGTGCAAAAAGATGTTAACTAGCACTTCTTAATTTGTATGGTATCTTTTTCTTTTCTCTCAAAGCAACACTTATGAGCAAATGTTTCATAGTTTTAAACTCTACTATATTTTCTGAAACGTGCTTTTACTTAATTGGTCTTTTCAGAGATTTATTTAATGGAGGTAATTGATGTCATCATTTCTTCCTCATATTTTCCTAATGAGTTAATTCCCTCAAACTCTCTTTGGATGAAAGACTTGCAATCTGAATTTCCCTTACAAGTTGTTGAAATATGCAATATAAAAAATTAATAAAATATCCCCCCATTTAAATAATAGTAAGTTAAATAAACATATACTATCACTTAATGTTTGCCATCTGTTGGTCATCATCACTACAGATTAATCTTGTCTCAATTTGATGTTTAGACATGGCTTGTAGCTCTGTCAACATGGGCTTGCTCAATGTCTTCAATACTGTATTTGTTCAATAAAAAATTTTATACACAATTTGATGTGTATAATCAAAAGTAGCTATTGTTTTAAAATATTATTTCAAAATTACATATTATTTATATTTTGCTTTACTATCTTGATAATACTTCACAGCAATATTTCAAGTTCATCTTAATAATAATGAAATGTATTTCATTAACTTTTAATAATTACGACACTATTATAATAATGTAAATATAAGAAAATATATGGGCATATTAATTTTACTTCCAAGCATATTTTCACTTAGATACAATCTATTCTGCCTACCACTGTCTAGTATATGTGTTAACATATAAAAATATTACATTTCAATTTTAGAAATATTATTGAAATTCAGTAAAATATTTATGACCTGAAATTTGCATTTACCAAAAAACTTCCACCTGGTTTGTACTGTTTCACTGTTTCAAACTTTAAGCATATATAAAAATTATAAGTGGTCACACAGAATAACAAGATGGAAGTAACTCAACTTCTTTTTCCTCACCTTTATAATCAATGGGCTAGCTTGGTTTATTTCAAATCTGTTTAAATGCAGGATTATGTAGTACTACAGGGACTGGGGACATGAACTCCATCTGAAGCAAGCTCTAGTGAGTTGAAACCTTTATAAATTTACTCTCAAAATGAACATATATTGCTGCGTGTGCATGTGTCAGAAGTACAAGTGGGAGATCTGTGAATAAAGTTCTGAGTAGACTTCAATGTTCATTCAAGAATATAAGTAATAAATGCTAATTTGAAGATTACCACACCTTTTTGAACACTGATCACAACTGCAGCAATTACTTAGAATTTAGAACAAAAATATTTTTTCAAGGAGGAGTAATTTATCACTGGCATTGTTTGGAATTGCCAGGTCATGGCAAATATAAAAAAAGGAAGCAGACAAAATTTGAGTTGGTTTTATTATAGCTTTTCATTGTTATACAAAAAAAGCACTCCCCTTTACTTCCTTTCCCAAGGTCCTTTCGACCAGCCTTGGTACCCTATGGTATACTGAACCATATGCTCTTCCCTAAAAGGACCACACTCATTTCTCTTTCCTGCACCTTTGCTTTGTCTATTTTTTGTTTGAGGAACACTCATTCCTTTTACCTTCTTTTATTTCCAGCTATCAAAATCTGATTTCTCATCTTTGTTCAAGTTATTCAAATACTACAACCCAAGGATTCAATTCTGTGTAGTGTGATGGAAAGTATACTGGATAGGGAATTACAAGTACTAATTTCTAGTCCTTCCTGTCAAAAAAAATATACTCTATTGCTTACCAGATGTGCAAGCCCTCTGGGCCTCAGTTTCTAGAACTCTCAAATGAAGAGTTGACACTAGATGGATTCTAAGATCCCTTCCAGTTTTTTGAAAACTGCAGTTCTATGATATGTCATCTATCCTGAAAATAGTTTTTCTTTATTTTCACATAGTAACTAATTAAATAATTAATTCTTCCTAAAGTGATTCCAGGACATTTGTTTCTGGTGGTGATGAAGAACTAACAACAGGAATCCATGAATATCTGATGATACACAATCTATAATTGGTGATTTGACGGAGACAACACCACCTAGGTAAATGTCAGATCGAGAAAGTCAGAGTAATATATGAAAGCTTCATTGGTGAGAGAGAGATTCAAACTAAATCAAAAAGAATAGCAGAGCTTGCAAGGAGCAAGAGATGGGACCTTAAAAAAGGAAGTGGTATGTGGTGTTAGTATCCCACCGAGGAGTGGGAGATGGAGGAATGGCAGTGGGCAGGGGTGCTGGAGAGGGCAATAAGGAAAGAAGGATCAAATGGTGGTGAAATGTACTCTTGGTAAACCAAAGGCCTAGTATTCAAAATAGGTCTCAAAAAGAAAAGTGACATGAGTTTTCCATTAACTGTGGTAGCACTCTGTGACAGAACAGTGCCTTATGATCCTTCGGGCCTCTCCTGCCTCCACTGGGAAATAGCACCCTGTTACCTATGAGTGGCAGGGCATGAAGACACAAAAGGAACATTTTGTATTTGTCCCTTGTCCCACCTGTAACACTCTAATCAATCATTTCAGCTGTTCCCAAACTACAATTTATTTCTTTTTAAACAAAAAGAGAAATGTTCTTAAAAACATTTAAAAATTGTTTACAGAATCATAAGTAGGCCTTTTGTTCCAACTTCATGCCCCTTTTGAAAACCTCTGGCCAGGACTTTGAAAATGGAGAGTGTCAGCCATCCTCTTTCCATCTCATGATTAAGAAGAGACATGGAAGCAGATCTAAAATACTGTCACACACAATAAGATGTAATCACACACCAAATTTCCATTCTCGTAAGTAAACTAACCTGAGTTCAGCTCGTAGTCTTATTAAATAAGAAGAAATTATTACCTATTCTTGTAACCCTATTCTCCACCCCCATGCCTGTCTCCCTCTTCCTTAGTCTCCTTTTTTTCAAGGAATCAATCACAGAAAAGATTCATTAAAGATAATAACATAATTTTCCCCTTGCTAACTTTTGGGTAAGATACTCTCAATCAGTAAAGCGGTCCAGAGACCTAAGCGAAGTGAAAATGAAATGAGACGCTAGGCAAGCAGCCTTTGAATCATGACAGTAACAACTAATGGCGATGGTGGTGGTGGTGGTATTGATGATGATGATGATGATGGTGGTCACAGCAACCAAGCAGTGAAGGCGTGCCATGTGGTAAGTATAAAGTTTCCTAAGGATTTAGATCCCTCATTAAGAAACTTTCTTGAGTTCCCTTCCTGTAGATATGTGACCTTGGTGAAACATCAACTTCCTTTATCTGAAGCCTTACATCAGCTATGAAAATTAGTAATATAAAAATGAAACATAATTTATCCACTACATTGTAATACTTTGTACAGCACCAAATAAACCCTTTTCTTTCTAAACCAATTTAAATGGCCTATTTTCCTCTTAGTCCCTCAACTTCAAAGAAAGAAGTGAATTAATACACTGTAATTCAAGCAAATCATTTCAATTTTATTTATTTTTAATTTCTATTAATAGGAGTGTTTATAGGTGTGACACACACAGACATATATATGTGTGTGTGTATGATGTGTATATATATATATACATATAAAAACTGGGAAGGCATTTTATAACTTTCAAGCCCTTTGGCATACTTCCTAGAAGTCTCAGTAATGACTATAGTTACTCTTAATTGCCTTCAACACACTTACATGAATGCTACATTCAGTTGAATAATTTCCTGGATTCCCTCTAATTAATCTGATAGCAGCTGTTTTAAGGCCTGTGCTGATTAACAGTTGCAAGACAGCTAAATGCCTAGTACAAGAAAAGCTCTCTGAAGCTTACGTATGTTCATCCACATAATTTTGTCTTTTAAGCATCAACATTTCAAAGAGGATCTTCTATTTTTAGTTAACTGTATTATTTGTTTATATAACTCAAATGGTTTCACCCTAACACACTGAAATATCATCTCAATATATTTACTAAATATCCTAATAGATATTATGGAAATTCAACATTGCAAAAAGTAAACATAAGAACAAGTTTTAAAGATTTAAAGAAAACAACAACTGAGGAGGTATTATAGTATGTATTTGTACTGGTTTCCTCGTCCCAGTACAGAAAATATAAATGAACTTTACAATACAAATGATATATTAAATAAAGCACTCATCTAAAGTAAGATGCTGCTAGGCAAACTTTTAAGGTCAAACTATAGATACTTGTTGATATTTTACTCCATTTGTCCTACAAAAATGGCAATTTGATGCATCTCAGCCATATGTTCAGTTCAAATAACCACAACTGAATGGTATTTTCTGTAATTAGCAATTTTAGGTTACATTTTGCCTGTCAGAAAATCAAAGCTCTGATTCTGCCATTCTTCCGTTAAAGCATTCAAAACGAGATCTCCTCAGATACTGCGGCCAGACTTCTTGGTCTGGCACAGTTTCCTCTCCATCCTGGTCTTTGGCCAATACAGATTATTCCTGCCTAATTCCCATTCCTTCAGCTCCCCCAGCAAGTGTCCTTCTTTCCTCGAGTTATGCTATTTCCTCACTCAGCCAGGAATAGACTATTGGAATCCTTCAAAGGAAAGCTTACAGCCACTTCCTCAAAAAGCTATGTCAAGATTCACAAACTCACATGCCTTTCCACAAGAAGCATAAGTAAGCTATCACGAGCTGGCTGCAGGCTTAAGGGAGATGGCTGATGGTCAGCTCTAGATCATCGCAGTGGGTGAGGTTTTCAGATATCATGACTGCATGGAATATGCCAGAAATCAAGAATTTAACGTGTGATATCCTGATTTTTAAGTGTTGGCAACAAACAGAATGTAAATTCCAAAAACTCTGGAGGCCAAACAGTATACATCTGCTGACTGGCCTCTGCCTCTCAACAGTCAGTTTGTGGCCTCTGCCTCATGTAATGCACTGAGGAACAAGTGACCTCTACGCGGTATATTCAGCTGATCTTTACATAGACTATCAGTGTGTGTATGTGTGTGCATATACATCCAGCTGGGGGCATATACATCTCACTGGTGTTTGGCATATAGCACAGTTCAATAAATGTTAACTATTAGGATGCAACAGCCATAGTATAATGCTTGACAATGCAAGAACTAAAATTCAAATCCTCACTTGGCCACTCACTAGGTGTGTGATCTTAGGCAAATTGCTTATCCTCTAAAATATGCAGTTTACTCATCAGAGTTAACATCATAATCTACCTAATTTGTAGAAATGTTGTGAGGAGTAAATGGGATAAAATGTGCAGCATCTAGGAAAGGGTCTAGCACGAGTGATCACTCAAACAAATGTTAACTGCCATTATTATTACCATTATCCTTATTAGATGTGTAGCGCACGTGTGTATACATATATTTTTTAAAACATAATACACACACATTTAACATGCTTTTACAGAATTATAAGTATGCCTTCTGTTCCCATTTCGTGCCTCTTTTGAGAAATGACAGCCAGGAGTTTTTTAAAAATACTCCCAAACATGAAACAACCCCCTCCCAAATTTCCATTCCAAGAGGATGAATTAAAAATAGCTATGTATTTATGTGGAAAAACTCAATGAATAAACAAATAAAAATGAACGACTGACATACACAACAAGGATGAATTTCAAAAATATCACATTGAACAAAAGAAGCCAGACACAAAAGATTATCTACTGTATAATTCTATGTATATGAAGTTCAGTAATAGTCAAAATTAATTGACACCAACAGAAATCAGAACATAGGTTACCTTTGCTATGTAGGAATTGGCTGGAAGGGGCATGAGGGAAAGATGGGGAGTGACAGAAATGTAATCCCTTTATTAAGATGTGAGGTACACGTTTAATAAAACTGAAAAAGTCACTTAAGATCTACATTTCATAAAAAGAAAATTCCATCTCAATACAAGAATTTGAAAGGTGATTATTTCATTAAATACTTGTTGCATTTTCCTGAAAACACCATCTTAATATTACTATAAATGCATTTTTAAAATTATAAAATAATATCTGAACCCAAAAATACAAAAAATTCCTTAATCCCAATATACTATATAAAAGTTATCAGTAGAGTTTTAATTAGGGCCTATTTCTCCTTCATTAGTTGCTTACATGACCAATTGTTTTTTATGTCAATATGCTATCACTTATTAAGTTATATGCCACAGATGAACTCATGGAATATAGTTAAATCTTTAAAATTTTGAATGTACTGTGGGGATTGTGAAGTGGCTCAATGACATCTTAATATGTAGTAAATATAGGTGTTTGAAATTGGAATGAATTGGTACTGATCTAGAGGCATATACTGGAAGTTATTTTGAATACAAGAATAAAATTATAAGGTTTTCGATTTATTTTAATAATCTAAAATAGAGCGTAGAAAAAAATAAATTGGGTTGCTTTCTAAATAAAAGTAACTTACTGCAGTTTACTGTCATAAAACTCTATACTTTCCAAAAATATTTCTGATGTAGATTTGACTTTTCTCAAGTTCAGATGAACTTGGGAGATATTTCCAGATCGTCTATTTCTAGTTCATTTTTATTGAAAGACAACAGATGTTTAATTTTGGAAAAAAACAATTTTCATGACCAAATGAATAACTATCTTAACAGGATTCTGGAAAGGCACTTAGAAGAACTGCAATCTTCATGCTAAAATGTAATAAGTAGAAGAAAACAATCAGCAAATGTGGTTCTTCAAATAATTAAGTCCCAAACTTTTAAAATTACGTCAAGTACACCATAATGCATTGGAATTATTTTTTAAAAACTGAAAGCACTAATAGGTTTTTAAAATTAAATATAAAGTGGTGAAAAAATTGTTTGAAGTATTGCATTATAAAGAAAATAAAAATATACAAAAGAGAAACACCTCCAGAATGATTAGAATATCGATCTCTGTAAATCCACTGCTCCATGAAAGTAAAAAGAACACTGGAGAAAATTGTCAAAATCAACTTTTCCTGACATCTGGGAATTAACCAAAAGCTGACAACAATCTGGAGAGTCTTTATTCACAAAAAATAGCTGCACCTCAATAAGAATAGTGAACGTCGTGTCATTTTAACTTTCTGTATTCCCATCCCCCTCTTCCCAGCTCTGTGTTACCCTTGAAAAAAACAGTAGCCTAGCAGCCAATGAAGGGGGAAGGCTGCGCTTGGAACTCCCCATAAAGCTCCATCTCACGGAGACTATCATTATTTGATCTGTCTCGCAGCTCCTTTAAAAAGCCCCATTCAAGGACTTCTCTTTACTTGACCTGACACAGAACTTGCTCAGTGAGGAAAGTGCCATCCCTAGAGTGTTTTGCAAAAATAACTAGCAGCAGTTGCTTAATATTTCAGCTTCAGGAGGTGGTGAAACAAGATGGGACAAACAAGAAGCTAGCCAAAACACTTAAGGGAAAATGTGGGGAATAAGATGGCCATATGCAGCTTTGAAAAGCCGTGGTATATTTCTGTGGAATTAGTAGGCCACATGCATGTGCAAGGTTGTTTGCACGCCCAGAAAACACCTAGGAATAGCACTAACCTCTCAGCTCTGGCTGACTTGGAGTTTCTGTACAAGCTGAAGAAAAGGCTAAGGCAGAGCTGTCAAATGCCAGACTGTTGAAGGTGTGCTTCAACTCACAAGGAGAGAACCCCTGGGCAAAGGGTGGGAGACTTATTGGTTCAAGGAGCTTTTTAAAAAATTCTGTCCAAACACTGGCTGACCAATAAGCTAACCAAACAGAGACTTTAGTGGAATATTTGAAGAAATAATGGCTGAAAACTTCCAAATTTGATGCAAAACATTAACCTATATATCCAACAAATTCCAATGAAAATAAAGTCGAAGATATCCACACCTGGACACATGTTAGTAAACCTGCCAAAATTCAAGAACAAAGAGAGAATCTTGAAAGCTGTAAGTGAAAAATGACTATTACATACAAAGGAGTTTTAACAAGATTAACAGCTGACTTATCAGAAATCACAGGGGTCAGAAGGCAGTAAGAAAAAAATATTCAAAGTGCTGAAAGTAAAAGAAAGTCAACCAAGAATTCTATATCCAAGAAATCAATCCTTCAAAAATAAAAAACGGGCCAGCGCCATGGCCAAGTGGTTACGTTTGCGCACTCCGCTTCAGCAGCCTAGGCTTTCACCAGTTCAGATCCTGGGCGCGGACATGGCACCGCTCATCAGGCCATGTTGAGGCGGCATCCCACATGCCACAACTAGAAGGACCCACAACTAAAATATACAACTATGTACTGGGGGGCTTTGGGGAGAAAAAGAAAAAAAAAAGATTGGCAACAGTTGTTAGCTCAGGTGCCAATCTTTTAAAAAAGAGAAATTAAAGCATTCCTAGATAAACAAAAACTGAAAGAACTTGACACTAACAGATCTACCCAACAAGAAATACTAAATTAAGTCCTTTGAGCTAAAATAAAAGGACAGTGGACAGTAACTCAAATCCACATGAGGAATTAAAGAGCATCATTAAAAGTAATCACATAGGTAAATATAATGGACAGTTTAAATGTATTTTTGTCATATTTTTCTTTCCCCATCTCATTTAAAAGAAAACTACATAAAGCAATAATTACAAAAATATGTTGATGGGTTCATAAGGTATAAAGAGGTAACTTGTATGACAACACAGCACAAAGAGTAATTCAACTTAAGTTGATATTAATCCAAGAAAGATTGTTTTAATATGTCAATTGTAATACCTATGTCAATCACTAAATACTCCAAAGCATATAATAGAATGGAAAATAATAGAAATATATAGAAATAATAGAAATGCTGAAATTCCCAATATGACACGAATGACTGAAATCGATTCAACAAAAAAACAGAAAATCTAAATGACCTATAACAAATGAAGACATTGAATTAGTAACTCAAAATTACCCACAAAGAAAATCTCAGGCCCACATGCTTCACTGGTAAAGTCCACCACATATTTAATGAAGAATTAAGACCAATCCTTCACATACATTTCCAAAAAATGGAAGAGGTTGAAACGCTTCTCATCTCGTTCTGATACCCTGGTTACCCTAAAACTAAAACCAGACAAATCCCCATAAATGAAAACTACTGATTAATATCCCTTATAAATATAGATGCAAACATCCTCAAGAAAATAATAGGAAATCAGATCCAGCAGGATATAAAAAGAATTATACACCACCACCAACTGGGATATTTCCCAGGAAATCAAGGCTAGTTTAATATACAAAACTCAAGGCTGGTTTAATATACAAAAATCAATCAATGTAATACACCATATTATAGAATAAATGCCCAAAATCACATAACCACCCCAACTGATCAAGGAAAAAGACATTTTAAAAAATCCAATACTTTTCATGAAAAAATTCAATGATTTAGGAATAGAAGGGTACTACTTCAACCCAATAAAGGGCATCTACGAGAAGCCCAGAACTAACATCATATTAAATGGTAAAAGACTGGATCTTTTCTCCTTGATCAGAAATAGAACAAGAATTTCCACTCTTGCCATTTCTATTCAACATCATGACACAGATTCTAGCTAAAGAAATTAGGCAAGAAAATGAAACAAAAGGCACCCAGAATGGAAAGGAATAAGTAAAACTATCATTATTTGCAGATGATATGATTTTTTTATAAAGAAAATCCTAAGATATCCTCACACACAGGGAAAACTATGAGAAATAATAAACAAGTTCAGCAAGGGTGCAAGATTCAAGATCAATATACAACAACCAATTTAAGTTCTATACACTTGCAATGAGCAAACTGAAAATGAAATAAAACAATTCTGTACAATAGCATCAAAAATAATAAAACACTTAGTAATAAACTTCACAAAATAAGTGTAAGACTTGTGCACTGAAAACCATAAAATAGAGGACTAAGTGAATGCAAAGATATCTCATGTTCATGGATCAAAAGATTTAACATTGTCAAGACGATAATACTTCCCAATTTAATTTACAGATTCAAAGCTATCCCTATCAAAATCCTAGCTTCCTTTTTTCACAGAAATTGACAAGCTGTGCCTCAAATTCATATGGAAATACAAGGGTCTAAAATAGCAAAAAAATCTTGAAAAGAAGAACGAAGTTGGAGGACTCACTTTCCAATTTCAAATTACTAGAAAGCTACAGTAACCAAGAGAGTGTGGTACTGGCGTAAGAAGAGGCATTCGGATCAATGGAATGGAACTAAGAGTCCTAGCATAAACTCTCAGATTATAGTTAACTGATTTTTGACAAGGGCACCAAGACAATTCAATGAGGGAAAGAAGAGTCTTTTCAACAAATGGTCCAGGGATAACTGGGTATCCACATGCAAAAGAACACAGTTGTAATCCTACTTCATGTCACATACAAAAGTTAGCTGCAAGTGGATCAAAGACATAAATGTAAAAGCTAAAACTATAAAACTCATAGTAGAAAACACAGGTATAAATCTTCAATACATTGGGTTAAGAAATGGTTTCTCACATATGGCAGAAAAAGGCATAAGTAACAAAAGAAAAAATAAATTGGGCATCATCAAAATTAAAATCTTATATTCTTCAAGGGACACCATCAAGAAAGTAAAAAGACAACCCACAGATTAAGTAAAAATATTTGCAAAGCACATTTCTGATAAGAGACTCCTATCTAGAACATACATAAAATTCTTTCGAGTCGACCCAATTAATTATGGGCAAAGTATTTGAAAAGACATTTCTTTGGAAGGAAGATAAACAAATAAGCACATGGAAGAGGCTTTTCATTTTAAATTATTTTATAATTCTGGAAACTGTTATATTAAAAATATTACTTGAAATGGAAGGAGCATCCATTAACAGTCAATATTTTGTTAGATATTTTCACTGTGACTGGAATTGATGTGTATATGGACTGATGTTCAGATACTAGGAACTTATTTACAGATGCTGGTTCACATTTAATTTCCTCACACTAAACGCTGACCTTGACTGATCTTCTCGTGTGAACTCATTGGCTGGCAGTCTGCAATGACTAATTCTAAGTCAATCTCTCATTCTAGAACAATGAAACAAGGATGCAACCCTAAGAGAAGCAAAATAATTAATATTAGTTAATGTACAAACCAATCTAAGATCTAGTCACAGGCCAAAACAGAAGAGTGAACTGGTGAAGATATGCAAACATCGGAAACTCTCAGGCCCTTTGAAAAATTATAGTGTCAAAGACAAACAAGCTATACACATAAAGGTGTTAGTACAGAAAGCAGTGAGAAGTACATGAAGAAAAATATATTTTATAGGTAGATTAAACTTTTGGAATTACTAAAACATACAACTGTTGCTTAAAATAATTCAACTCAATTAAGCTAACAGAAGAGATACTAAAATGTTAATGACATTCAATATTTGTAGGACAGCAAAACAACCCACATCTTAATTACTTCTCTAACGTCATCTTTGCTGTAAGTACTAATAAATGAATAAATTTTTTCAATACTGCTGACAGGAAAAATAATTAAATGTACAAATAGCTACCACATAAAATAAATTCTCTTCAAAGCCATTGTAGATGAAGGTAAAATTTAATTCTTCAAATTTTAGAAAAAAGATCAAGACACTTGAGGGCTCTTTATATGAATGAAAAAATAAGCTAATCAAGTCAGAAGAAACCCATGTATAGCCTACATCAAAATCTCTTCATATTTCAAATTAAATGTGCTATTTGGAAATATTTTATTTTTGATCCCATCTGTGATATTTCATAATGAGTGAACACTCAGCTTAGTCCAGTATAGTCTTGATTAAACTAATGAATAGAAAGCCAACAAAGTTTCCTATATAAACTTCTATGTTTTCAGCTTATAAACCTAGTTAATGAGATTAATTCAGGTTTTTAGATAATATAAATATTTAGGAGTTTAAGAAAGTGGGGCTTATTTAAACAAAAATATGTAGCTAAATAAAATATTTATGCTCCAAATATATTTCTACTGAGCGTGACAATATGGTTCATGTAAAAATCTTCTTAGAAAGTGTCCTAATTAGCAATTTTTTATTTTTCACAAATAGCAACTCAACAGCCAATGTAAAAACTGCCTGTGTTCAAATAATTTCAACTTAATTATCCATACTGTTCTTCTCCAACATTTACCAAGATAGTTAATGATCTTCTCTGCAGATTTAGGACCACAGACCTGCTTGTTATAATTGGGCTGCCTCTCAAACCACCTGAATATGCAAAGAAACTTGTCATATGAAACGTCCCAGCTCTCTCGCCCTATCCCCACTGCTCTACTATTATGGTGAAGGTAAGCTTGTCTCCGATACTAACGGGGGGCTGAAATATACATGCCTACAATAGCAATATAGTATCTGGGGGCAGGAGTACTGTTGCTACCGGAAGAGGGTTAAAGAACCAGCTGAATTATCCCCCAAAGAATTTGGCTCCATAACCTTATGAATAGGTCCTGGTAACGTCAAAATTTTTAAATACGATGTAATTTTCCCATAAGGACACTCTGTGTCATTGAGGA
Organism: Equus quagga; assembly: GCF_021613505.1. NCBI lineage: Eukaryota > Metazoa > Chordata > Mammalia > Perissodactyla > Equidae > Equus > Equus quagga. Next base: position 100,084,458 of record NC_060276.1, read on the forward strand.
ATTGATTGCGTGCTAGGATCATCACAAAAGTCAGGATATCCTTCTCTGTTGCAAGGGGGTAGCAGGGGCTCAAAAACAGCTGTTCATCTTGAAAGTTAAGTCAACTTTAGAGTAAGTCTGGGAGGCTAAAAATGTGGATACTCCATATACTAACAGTGTAAGTCAATAAGGTATAATGTTTCATGTACAATGTTTATGTACAAAGTATATTATCAAATACACACACATTACACTGTATTTAAACAAATGTTCTCCAAATTAAAAGACCTTCACATGTTTTCTGTGCAACACCTATCTTACATATAGCCAGTGATCACTTATTAAATAGCAAATACTCTTGAGTTTTAAAAAATTAAGTACTATTCCTTCTGATCAAAAACAAAATCCCACAGTAACCACACATCACCTTTGACAGAATTTGTCCTGTAAATAGAAAGTTTCTTTTATTTGTCCATAGCTCCCTTCACACTATAGGTTTCCTGAGGGCAGAGAATTTGTTTATTTTGTTTACCTTTGTACCTCCAGAGGTGAGCACTGGTCTACAGTATCAATTCAACAAATAATTCTTACAAAATTAAATTCCTTTAAAGTTAAACTACATGAGAAAATAGAAATAAAAACTCCCATTTTAGCCTACCAATGGCTATTCTCAGAGTTTGCTCTAAGTTCACTAGTCTCGTATTTCCAAGTGAACTGCATCAACCCTACAGAGATAATCAAAATGAAATAAATTTTCTTTAATAATTGAATGGACATAACTAATCTATTTGTTGCATCTGACAAATCAAATCAGATTCTACTTTCTGAACATTGGATGTTCTTAAGCAAATACAGAATTTTGAAACCAATAAATTTAAGTAGTGATTTTCCCAACAGTTTAATATTGGTGATTTGTGTCTAAAATATTCAAATTCATTCTCCCTCAGCATTTATCTGGTTTTTATATTTCCATGATGGAACACAGTATTAGTACTCAGAGAAGCTGAAATTCAAATGTCATGCTATATTAATTGTACGTCACTCAATTCAGAGCCTTAGCAATTCAAATTATTTAAAAATAAGTACTTCTTGAAACATCTTTAGGTTTACAGGAATGCAAATAAACCTTACTGAGTCATTGCTATTGTACTGTACATTGCTATTGTACACTAATACAATCAGTTATTCACTGCTTACTATCAGAAAGCCAACATGGTTATTCAAAAGTACACTTTCAATATCTGAGGCTTTATTTATTTGAATATATATCATATACTCAAATGTTAAGAATTCTTAAATATGCTGGTATGTGGTTTCAAATGAATTGGCACCACAATAATAACTTATCTTCTTGAATGTAAACAGTAAAGTGTCGTTCTTCAATAGTAGAAGGAAAAGTGACTGGCAGAGGTACTTATACAGTTTTGGGAGACTAATTTAGATATCTGTTGACACCACAAGAAATGGCATATTCCAAAATTTGCTTAGATATTCAACTGTGAAGGGCAGTTAATTTCCTTTCGACTAATACTGCAAGCATCGTGATAATACCACTATATTAAGCATCTTTATAGAAAGCTCTGCCATGGCAGAATGGCTATTGTGCCATTCTCCATCAATGGCAATGCCTAATCTGAATGCCCACAGAGAAGACTATCTTACAGCAGCATAGAACACTCATGCCTCTGAGGGAAACTTCATTTCTGATAAATATCAAATAAAAACCATTTTTAAAGAACTACATGCTAAAAGCTAGAGTTCTACAGTTGTGTAATTGGAAAAGTCACATTGGAACGTATCCTCCTGGAAGCTTTAAGAAGTTAGCCATCTTGGCATACACATCTTTATATCCTTCATAATATTTGGCACAATGCTTCTCAGTTAATATGGATGTCATTAATGAATACACAAATAAAGTACAGCTATGCTGCATAAAATACCCAGGATTACTTGATCTATTCAACCTAGCCATGACTGGTATTTCAAAAATAATTCAGAGGCGTCAGAAGATGTTTGCTAAAATAAGAAAAAAGTCTCCCAATGAAAAGCTTCAGGAGACAGTCCTTCAGGTATAGTTTACTGGCAGCTGAATCCTTCAACACATGTCATAAGTTAGTGTAGCTCTGTATCCTGTAATTTTAAATAAGATCATGGTAATGCTATTATTGAGTACTTTCTACGTACAAAATATGGGGGCAAGACTTAAGAGACACAAATCTGGGCAGGATGTGTTTTCTGTCCCCTAGGTGGTGGCAGGAGGATAGGATAGGATACTACACAGGTACGTAAGACACAAAGTAAAGGGAGATAATTTAGTCTTCTCTTTCAGAGTATGCCAATAGTCCACTTGATGAAATCGGGGGTCATACGATATTTTTTAAATGGAATCCACTCAAGAGGAAATATGAGCTTTAACTGAGGTGGTAAAATGAAGTAACTATAGATTTGAATAGTTTTGTAGATAATGAGTTTGCAATGCAAGAATTCAGGTATACTTCTGGAAGATAATTTACATTTTTTTAAAGAGGCAGAGAGTGTCCCTAAGATTAAAAAAACAAATACAGCTGAGATCTGATGGTGGAAACCTAAGTGGGGTAGGCATAAAAACAGCCCCTAAAGACACACATGTCCTAACTCTAGGAATCTGTGAGGTTTTACCTTATATGGCAAAAGGGACTTTGCATGTGTGATTAAGAATCTTGAGAGGGAAGGTTATCCTTGATTATTCTGGTGGTCCCAATGTGATCACAAGGGTCGTTAAAGAGGGAGACAAGAGGGTCAAAGTCAGAAAAAGGAGATGTGATCACAGAAGCAGAGCTTGGCAGGATGCACTTGGAAGACGGAAGAAGGGGCATGAGATGAGGCATGCAGACAGCCTCTAGATGCTGGAAAAGGCAAGGAAATGGATTCTCCCCGAAAGCTTCCAGAAAGAACATAGCTCTGCTGACACCTTGATTTTAGCCTAGAAGATCCATCTTGAACTTCTAACCTCCAGAATAAAAGATAATAAATTTGTGTTGTTTGAAGCCACTAAGTTTGTGATAATTTATTACAGCAGCAATAGTAGCAAATATACTAAGACTACCCACACTTAAGGAGTGGAAGGAGGAATTAAAGCCAAGGCGGGGGAAACTATCAGAAAAATCAGAAGGCAAGTTAGAGACAGAGGTGTTACAGTAGATATCATAATTGGGGAGCTGGCTAATAGTAGGAATGAGAGAGGAGAACAAGATCTGGGAAAATTAGTAAGTCTAAGGACTTCAACAGGCCACTGGCAATCTTTGAGTAAACAATCAAAGAAGTCGCATTCATCATCCAGTACTTTTTTTGGGTTACCACCTTTATTTCACAAATTAAATAAATGAGAGAATACCACGAGGACATCCTAGAAAGCAGCCAATGATGTCTAAACAAAGCCACCGAGATATAACTACTAGGGAAGAACACGGACATAGAGTTAGAGGACCAGCGAAATCTCAAGAGGTGGGCTGAGGAAAATAAAGCACAGTGAATGAGAAAATCCCTTTAAGGAAGTTCTTGATCACTCTTTCCAGCAGTAACTATGAACTGCTTGGAAATTCCTGGGTCAAAAGGGCAGTCTGGGGCAGTCCTGGCATGGATACAGCAGCTGAGTGCATGTCTGAGTTGGCTGTAAGTCAAAGACGCATTGTTAGAAAAGTAGCAGGAGTCAATGGAAGTAGTACTGGACCACAATGCTGGGCCCTGATGATAAGTCTTACCAGCTGACTATGACCTTGAACAAAGATGCAGTTGAACAGGGGGTTCTCTAAGGTCCTTTTAGTCCTCAGATCCTTTAAAATTGGTGGGAACTTTCACCTCCTCTTTCTCCCCCAACCATCTCCTGCAAGTCTTCACCCTTCTAAATTAATACAATCTCCCCTGGCAACACCTCCCCCTCAAATAAAAGAGGAAACCTTGACCTAGGAGGGTAGAGGAGAAGAAATGTTTAAAGCTGAGTGCACTACGTGGAAGGAACTGCAGTACATACAACAGGAATGCGTCAGGAATAGGACAGGTGTTTTTTCCCCTCACATAACACTCTAACACAGGGGTTGGCAACTTTTTGCTATAAAGGCCCTAAGAGTAAATATTTTAGCATTTGTAGGCCACATAAGGTCCTTGTCGCATATTTTTTTTTCTATAACCCTTTAAAAAATGTAAAAACTGTTCTTAGCTCATGGGCTGCAAAAAAAACAGGTTATAGGCCAAATGTGGCTCACAGGCTATAGTTTGCTAACCTCTAGTCTGACAGGTCATTGTCAGTGTGTGTGTACTCAGAGAACAAACATAAAATTTAATATAAAGGTGGTTAAGAAAAACGTAGACAAAGTACTATGAAACTGCAGATGAATCTTTCTTAAGGGAGTGCTTCAGTGTGCATGATGAGGAGCTGTTTGAAAGAACTCTTCCTGTGTACAATTTGGTATCTTTCAAGCAAATCCTGTATCATCCCAAAAGAAACCAAATGGGTGGAGAGGGGGCAGAAGGAAGGAACAGAGCCAAACAATCACAGAAGAATAAAGCTGGAGACCTAATGCTATGCTATCAAAAACTCTGGCTCCAAAAAGGAACCATGCTTAAAGCATACCCTACATCTGTGCTTATTGGTTAAATAATAAATCTATTCATTTCTGTCATAATTTAAGCCAGTTTGATTTGCATTTTCTGTTTCTTTTGATCAAAAGCATGCTAACTGATACAATGTGAAAGAGATGCCTCCTTCCATCACTAAACCTCACCCAATTTCTGGCCCCCATCTCATGGCACATGTCATCTTCAGATGCACAACCCATCAATTACCTTAGCCCAAGGCCAAAGAAAGCCAGGAGTATGGTGAGGCTTAGAGATAAAGCAAGGCTGGGAAATATCTTGGTAACATTGCTTGCAAAGGGGAAAAAAATGTTTCATTTTGCCTATGCAAAATGTCTCAAGTCAAAATAACCCACATTACAATATACTGCTTAATCATACAGGTCTGGATTTCTGTGTACATTCATAACATTGCTTAGAAGGCATTAGTCTTTTGAGAAATTTCTATCTTTGGGAAACCTAAAGGACTTTGCAATCTTAGAGAATGGTATTGGAACTACAAGTTCTGTAGCAGGCTGACTAATGGCCTTTCAAATGTGCCCACTTCCTTATCCGCAGAACCTGTGAATGTTACAATTAATAGCTATTCTTCATTTAAAAAAATACAAAATATTCAGAAGAAAAACACCTCAAACAATAAGAAACACAATGGAACTGCTCTAACTTTTACATATATATATATGCACATGTATTAATCATATCTAAGTTACAATAAATACCTAATCTTTCCTGTTTAGATAATTTTTCATCGGGTTAAAATGTCTCAATTAGTCTCAAGTTGTTGTTTTTTAATTTTAAAACAGGGACTGGAGCTTTAGCCGTATTCCTTTTGTAAGGCTTTATCCACCACCTTTCTGTGCTTGACAGCTCTAAGTGTCACCTTTTTGTGCCAGATTACGTGTTGCCTATCATCAACTCAGCATCGTCATGGCAGCTTTGTACTCTCCACTGTTTCACCAGGGGAAACCTGTAACTAAATGTTCTAGAATCTCTTTCCCTCCATGTCCCAGGGTTGTTTTGGCCAATTAGAGGCACCTGCATTTTATTTGGGGGTTGTAGAGAAGTACAGTCCATTAGTCTCCACAGCAGTTGAAACAATCAGAGGGCAGATGCGGAGTTTGTGGCGGCTCCTGAGTGGGCCCCTCCGGTGAATCACCTGCTTAAGTACATAGATAACCAGCAACGGCTTCCCTCCCATCCAACGTGCCGATTTCGTGAACTCAAACAGTAGCTTCCCTGACCTTTCTGTCTTCAGTCCTTCCAATGGCTGCACAGTCCTCTAATTCCCTGAGTTGAAACTCTTCCAACTTGCAAAACCTGGAGTGGCTTCGGCTTTCCAGACGAAACCTGACTAATACGCACATTTACTGTTTCTATTAGCCCTGTGAGATCATGTTTTGTTGCTATTTGAATAACAAAGCAGCTGGATCAAGCAGTGAGTGTTGTAATTCAATATTGCACTAGATGATATATATCACTAATACACGGTAAGGGGAAAACATAGAAACCAATTAGCTGCATATCATTAGGTAAGTCACTTCATCACCACAGACATCAGGTTCCTCAATTGTAAGGAAGGGGCAGGCAGAGTTTATCTCAAGGGTCATTTCCAGAATTAATAATTTAATTATGTATATATCAATGATATGCCAGTGACAAAATCCTCTGATCCCACGGGGGAATACACTATCCATTTGGGCAAAATAAAAATGCAATCCCAAAATGGTTTAATATTTTCATACGCTTTGTAGATTTTTGTTAAGTCATCATGTTTATACTGAGATTACACACGAGCATAATTTGACTAGGTAGTATTTTATCGGGTAAAGTATAGGCTATCCACTGATAAAGTACCTTAATTCCATTAAATGTATTTTCATTTCTAAATATAGAATATACACTACTATGTTAATGCATTAAGTCCAACAGTAAAAATAGAGAAGTTCTTCATTCATGGCAAGAAAAACCAAGAAATCAAAATTTAATTAAAGAGTCTAATTTAATCTTTCCCCTTCGTATAAATCAAATTTAATAAATCATTGCCACTGAATAATAATGCACAGCAATTATTAAGTGACCAAAATAGAAAAGAAAGCATATAGTTCTTACTGTTATGTATGCACATATAAATGAACGTATAAAACCTGATAATAGGTATATTTCATTTTGGCTCTGGAGTTATCATTAACAAGTAACCCTGCATCCTAGGTTTCTGGGGTCAATTCTGATCTTATACAATTTTTTAAAATTTTCTAGGAAGATGATTCACTATTCATATAACTAAATGGGATTTTAAAAATCTGTAAAACTTTCCTTAACATTTACAACTAAGAAAATCTCTCGTCAGCAATGTCCTATTTTTTATTACAAATATTTGGACTTCATAACAATATGTGTCTGGCTTAAACTTCACTTTAGTTTATCCTAAGATTGTTATATTTGTTTTAGCCAGTTTGCTTACACAGGCTTAGGGAAATCTTGATAATTTTACAACATATTCTAGAGGACATTTTTAGTTGTAATATACATTCTTTCTAAAATTTCCTTCATTAAAGAAAGAAAATATTAATCAGCAGGAAGAAATGAATTAATGTGCTCCAAATAACATCCTATGTGCAACACATACACAAATTAAAATTATTAATTCTGGAAATGACCCTTGAAACATTTTGAATTACCTGATATATCAAGATTTTCAAAAAGAAATCTTTGGATTAACATATCCTAAGATTGCATGTGTTTGTATTTTCTCAAATCTATATTTCTTTAAGGGGATGCTTATTTTTATATTATAAAATCAGAGCAGTTTTAAGGTGATGAACATGTCCAGATTTACTTTCTCTGGGGCAGTGACCTGCAATTCTCAGGTAGGCGCAGATACAGGGGCGTGCTTCCACGGCTTTTGCAGAGCTCGTGGAGTTCTGGGGTAAAACCGCAAGGAAACAGGTGATACCACAACCCCAGCACTTAGTTTTAAAGTGCTTCCGCTGATCCCTTGATATAAACACAATAGGAACATTGTATGTACTCAGTCTTCAAAAATTTCAAAAACACTTGGTCTATAATTTCGCAGAGAGTACTAGAGAAATTAGAGAATACTGGGGAAGAAATGTGAAGCTCAGAAGCTAGCGGTCAGGCTCAAGACATCAGTCAGACTGTAAGACAGAAGAAATTTAGTCTTATTTAGCTCAGGAATTTAAATGCAAATCTTATAATCACTTAAAAATTCCATGAGACATTTGAAAGTTAATCTATTTTATATAGAGAATTTATGAGAACCACGTTATAAATCATTAGCTCTAAATCATATGAGAAACAATAAACCTCAACTAGGACTCAGAAACTGTCAGGCCTTAACCAACTGTCAGAGTCCAAGATAAAGGCACACTTGATGTCTCTGCGACCTTATATTCCCATATAAAACACAATTAATGTAATAGATAAAATAAAATTTTTTTTTCTGGGTGCTCATTTTTTGAAATTATTTTATAGAAATATGCCCATTCTTATTGCCAGTTTTACAATATAGAGTACTTGTTATTAACCAGTGTCTTTCTATGCCTATAATTTGGTTATGCTAACCAAAAAATCACACAAACTTAAGGTCACACATCCCTTTAAGTTCCGAAACTTTTGTCTGCCCAAATAATATTAATCACACTTTTTTAAAATGGAGATGTTTAAGGTTCCATGTCCAAAAACAAGCCTTCCCCAAATAGCAATCTTCTTGCCTTTAAAGTTTTCTAAATCCAAAATCATGCCTTCAAGTGAGTTCTAAACAGGTAAAAAGTTTTCTTTCACAAAAAGTCAACCTCCCCTCACAAACCCAATTTTAAGCTTCCTGGCATGACTAAGCTGCGCCTCTGGCTTCATGATTTATCTTCCTACCATTTGATTTGTAATTTAGGCGTCAGCAGTTGAAATCATGATCAAAAGTGAAAAGGTGCCTAGAGCTTTCAGGCATTCATGATAATTATGTACATTACTAAACTGCTCAATCATATCTAGACTAACAATCCTGTCACCATTTACAAGTCCAATGATCTTAAAACTCTCCCCACTGAAAGAGAAAATGGCTTGCCAGTAAATGACACGTCCATCATTCAGTTATATGTCAGTTCAACATTACAAAAGGTCATCTTCTAGAGGAGGCTTAGCAGAACCTCTCTGGTGAAAATTAATTATTCAGCCACCTGCCTAAATCCTAAGATAAAGTGACTAGTAATATGCATTTGGAAAACAAGTCACAACACTGGGACAAGGATATTCAAAACAGTACCAAAAGGGAACCCAAACCTTTTCCAGTTTGTGTATTCTGGTTTAAGACATGTCTCCTGTTTCACAGTAAATGTTTACTTTTCTTTATTTATCCTGTACTTAGTGTATGACTGGTACAATTGGTTTAGAGATGTCTCTAAGCACATTATGCATTATGTTGATTCTGCTAATAGTCTCCTGTTTGTGTTGTTCTGGGAGATTATGGCAACCTGTTGTTGTCTCAGCACGGTGGCTTCTGAACACTCTCCCCCTATCCATCATTTTGAAAGGTCTGCCTGATATATGGGTGACCCACTGCAAATAAACTGATATTGGGAGTTCATGGTTACTGACTTATAGGTCACAGTGCATGAACTCAGTATCTAAGGTCTTAGAAGTGATACACTGGGAGAATATAAGATCATAAGAAAAACTTCATGTTTTTCTGTCTTCCTTACACATTGCTGTTTATAATACAGTTCTAGAAAGATCACTGAGAATATATAAAGAAAGAATGGTGATCTCTTTATCATCATCATGATTCCAAATAAGGTTTTAAGTTTCATAAGAGCTGTCTGATCAAATTCTATATATGTGTAACTGAATAAATGTCTCTACATTATCTTAGGTTTAGATATCAAATACTTTACACTGGGCTTTATAATGAAATTATTGTTACTGTTTATAATATAATGGCTAAGATTCATTCAGCACTGAACATGCAACAGATACTGTGCTAAATGCTTTACTTGTATTATCAACAATGCTGTGAGAGATGCACTATTATTGTTCTTACTTCACACAGAAGAACTGTGGACCATGGAGTCTAAGTAACTTTTCCAAAGCCTCATAACTAGCGGCAAAGTAAAGCTTGGAACTAGGTTTTCTTTTTTTTTTTTTTAAAGATTGGCACCTGAGCTAACATCTGTTGCCAATCTTCTTCTTCTTTTTTTTTTTATTCTTCTCCCCAAAGCCCCCCAGTACATAGTTGTAGATTCTAGTTGTGAGTGCCTCTGGTTGTGGCATGTGGGACAATGTCTCAGCATGGCCTGATGAGCAGTGCCATGTCCCGGCCCAGGATCCGAACTGGTGAAACCCTGGGCTGCCGAAGCAGAGTGCACGAACTTAACCACTCAGCCATGGGGCCGGGCCCTAAGTTTTCTTTTGAATTGAGAGCTCTAGGCTAATTTTGAAAAACATATTTGTCCTTGAATGCAATAGTTGTTTATTTTTTTTCTGTGTTTTCTATCACCCTTTAGCCCATCTATTGACTCCTCCATTCGATAATACCTTTCCTCTATTCAACACTCACATTCTCTTTTCTTTCCTTCCTATTAAAACTATCCTGGACATAAAGCATCACTCTTCCAAGAAGTATCTGCGTGTGATAGAGGGAGTAACTGTTTGGTCTGAAGAATAAAGGTGTAACAGTAGAACTCCAGTCATTGTTAAGCCCACATAACAGGCTACAATAAAAGGTGAGGAAGACTTTCTTGGAGTTCATTAAATGATATAAAGTAGGCCACAAAGACAAACCTAATATAATGTACCACCATACTGTTTCTTTGATAAGGTACTTGTGAACATCATTTCCAGTATCAGGAAAACACTGGAGTATTACATAACAAAAGATGGGGTCCAAGGAGAGGAAACTCTAGCTATTTGCTCTCGGCTTCATACCTATTTTGTTGGAAATTAACTCTGTAGACTGAAACTTGAACTCACAGAGACGATACATTTGAAAATTCAGTTGGAAAACTGTTATTCCCCTAATTTCAGGAACTTGGTTATAACTTGGTCTTAAATAAACATGAGATAAGGCAGGTCAGGATGGTGAGTGGAGATCAAGTCTATGGTTTATAGATAAAAGAATGGAAGTGAAGTCCTACGAGCAAATTCTGCCAAAGGATCCTGGATATCAGACCAAACTTTAAGATGTGTGCTACAGCTGCTGAGAGGCAGACTGCACGGGCTGAGAGATGCATGCAATCACTGGTGTTGGCCAAGAGGACACAGAAGGAATCATGGCTAAAGATTATGGTACATGAATCATCTTTCAAAGGCCTAGGGGTACACAGCAGGGCACAAGCAAAAGTCTGGTGCCAGTGCAAAGGATTCAGAACACAGATAAAGCAAAAAGAAATGGAGAGGATACAGACTAGGGCCTGACAACTGTGTCCATAGACCTGAGAGAACAACTGGTTTCAATAACCATTGCCAGGTGGAGTCTCTATTATTTCAAGAATGGGATGGTTTAACCTCTTTACTGGCTTCCACTCACTTTTGTGGTTTAAGTGAAATAGCATTTTGTGGCAACTTTACCCATTCCCACGAAGGATATAAGACTCTGCGGTAACTAGCAATTTCAGCTGAGGGCCAGTACCTCAAAGAAGACTTTCTGTGTAACAAAATGTCACGATAAGTTCTCTGTGCGATGTTTAAGTCCAGATCTAAGAGACTTCTTAAACACTATATCCACAAGAGGGGGTGAGGAGAAAAAAACAGAGAGAAAACTAACATTTTGATTATGTACCTATTTGTAACATGGGCCGAACTATGATCCTTATGTACTATAGCTCATTTAATCCTCGCTATCATAAGATGTTAGCACTATTAATCACAATTTACTCAAGGTGGAAACCAATGTTCCAAAATATTAAACTTTTTGTCCAGAGCCACATAGTGAAAAACTGGTAAAATCAACTTTTGGACTTGAAAATGGCAGAACCACTTCAAAAAATAAACAACAAAACAAAACCAAATAAACTCAACAACAACCAAAAAACCATGCTCCATGTAGCACCCTGGAAAAATGAAAACTTCCTCCATCCAACATCCAACTGAAAGGGACCTGATATCTGGTTTCACATTCTATATATAAAAGTTTGAAATTCTTCACTCCTGTCCATACAACAGGAAAAAGCTAGACAAGATGAAAATCAATGACTTTTCTTGGACCCATCAGAGAACTGAAGGAGCAGGGCGAACTGCCACCCTGAACTCTGCAGAGACAGGCACATACAGAGTCACAGCTGAGATACGATTACTTGGACCAGAAGCCAACGAAGCCATAAACTGATAGGACTTCAAATGCTAATCTTGACTAATGGCTGACAGCTAAGTATGGACTGAAATAAGAGTGAGAGACTTCTTGAGAGCCAGAGTCTTATATGGGCTCCCAAATTTCTATGGGCTTTATCTCCAGGAACTCAACAAGAAGGCTTACTGGGAAGACCCAAGAAAGATCTCATCATGGCTCTGACAGGGGTAGAGGAAGAGTAACCATTAGGAAACATGCCCAGATCCTTTTCCATAACAAAGGCCTACTCTCCAAGGAAAAGATTTTATGAGTCTTATCTGCAAATCCTGTCTCAACCATGAGTACAACAAACAAAACAACCGACAGGAATTAGGGTTTCAAAGAAATATATTGGAAACACTGCAGCCAAGGAAGGGAGTAGCAGGCAGGAGAGGGAAAAAAATCTATGACACTAGAGAAACACTTGTGAAGATCACATCCTAGACAATAGACTCACTAAAAGCATGAGATTTAATCATAAGATTATAGAATGCTCTCCCTCTCCCATACCATACCTCGACTCCAACAAGGTCTAGTATAATAACAGTAGATTACAACTCAAAGAGCTGTAAGACAGACTTTCCCTGAAGAGGAGTACTTAGGGAAAACTACAGGCAAGAGAGGAAGCGAAAACAAGGACACCAGAGGTATCTGGAGCCTTTGGCACCTATTAACTACACTTAATATTACACATACACCAACTACTAGCCAGATTAACATAAATCTACATACTAGAAGCCTATTTACCTCAATTCCTAGTACTGGACACAACATGTCTAGCTTTCACCAAAAATTTACAAGGCAAACCAAGAGGCAAGAAAAAACATTCTGAAGAGACAAAGCAACAATCTGAATGGGACTCAGATATGGCACAGATGTTGGAATTATCAGACAGGAAATTTAAAATAACTATGATTAATATGTTACAGTCTCTAAAGAAAAAAGGGAACAAAGGCAAGAGCATATGGGTAATGTAAGTACTGAGATATAAACTCTAAGAAATAATCAAATGGAAGTACTAAAAATAAAAAAAAACATTGTAACAGAAATGAAAAGTGCCTTTAAAAAGCTCATCAGTAGGCTTGACAAAGCCAAGGAAAGAATCACTGAACTTGAAGATAGGTCCACAGAAACTTCCCAAACTAAAATTCAAAGAGAAAAAATATGAAACAAACAAAACAGAACATCCAAGAACAAAGAGACAATTTCAAAATGGTAACAAGTAATTGAGTCAACAAAAGGAAAAGAGTGAATAGAGCAGAATAAATATTTGAGGTAATAATGGCCAAAAATTATCCAAAATTGAATGAGAAATAAAGTCTTTCTCTGACAAACAAAACCTGAGTGACTTCATTGCAGCAGATCTTCCCTGTAAGCAATATTAAGTTTTTCAGGAAGAAGTAAAATGATATGGGTCAGAAACTTGGTTCCACATAAAGAAAGGAAGAGCATCAGAGACAGAACAAATGAAGGTAAAATATTTTTCTTCTTATTATTTGATCTGAACAGTTAAGTGTTTAAATTAATAATAGTAACATGTATTGGGTTATTATAACACCAGGATAAGGGAAATAAATGACATTAATGTCACAAAGGATAGAAGGCAATAATTGGGAGTACTACATTATAAAGTACCAGCACTACACATGAAGAAAACATAGTGTTATCTGATGGTAGACTTAGGTTAGACGAAAATGTACATTTTAAACACTAGGGCAACAATTAAATTTTTTTGAAAAGAAGTATATAATTGGGATGCTAAGAGAGGAGGTAAAATGGATCATCATGTAAGTGCTCAATTAAAACAAGAAAAGGCAAAAAAAGAGGGGAAATGAAAAGAAAGAATGCAAAAAATAAAACAAATATGTGGATATTAATCGAACTACTGCAATAATCACATTAAATGTGAATAGTGTAAATACACCAATTAAAAATACAGATTGTTAGAGTGGATTTAACAAGTATATGTTGTCAACGAACAACCCACCTTAAACATGAAGACTCACATAGATTACAAGAACAGAGATAAAGAAAGATATACTGTGCTAACACTAATCAAAAGAAAGTTAAAGAGTTCCACTTCTGGGATGACAGTGTGAGGAGCTCTGTAGACCATTCCCTAGTGAACAAGGAAAACTGGTGAAACTATTTAAAAAAAACATTTAAAGTATCTGGAAATTGTCCTAAAGGAATACAGCAAATAACGAAACATTTATTCAAGACAATATACTAAAACTCAGTAGAAACAGCAAGAGTCAATGACATTTGAACGATGATCTGCTCCCTTCATCCCACAACTCCCCACTCCAGCTCAGCTGGAAAGAAGCTCCATTCCAGGTGTGTGTGGTTAAAAAGATAATCCTCCCTCCCTCCTCAGTTCCCAATCAAAGGTTACCATATCTCACTGGGAGAGGCAGTCTGCCAGCATTTCTCATTCCTTCCAATTCCAAGACGAAGAGCCTAAATTGCTTATTTTTACAACTGAGAAGTCGGGATAATCCTTTCTTCCACTCATCCCCTTCCCCTCATTGGACAGAAGCTCTACCCCAGGTGCAACAGATCAAAAATACTGGCATCCTGATCACCCTTGCCCTAGTTCTTTCATGGGACAGAGACGCCACACTGGGAGAGGCAAGGCAAGAAGATCAGAAACTACTGTGCTGCCCGGCACTTGGAAAGAAAGCTGGATTTTTATTTTTAAAATTTTAATGTATTAATTTCAGATAATGCAGACTTCAAAAGGTGGAAAATTATCAGTAATATAGAGGTACATTACTTAATGGTAAAGGGGTCAATTTCTCAAGAAGACATTACAATCCTAAACATATCTGCACCTAACAACAGAGCATCAAAACACAAGAGTCAAAAGCTGACAGAACTGAAAGGAAAAATAAACAAATGCACTATTATATTTGGAGATTTCAACATCCATTATGTCAGTAATTAGTAGATCAATGAGGCAGAAAACCAATAAGCGTCTATATAACCTGAATCACATTATCAATCACTACGGTCTCAGTGACATTATAGAATACTCCATCCAACAACAGTAGAACACACATTTGTCTCAAAGTCACATAGACCATTTATCAACATAAACCACATTCTGGGCAATAAACACACCTTATCAAATTTAAAAAAATAGAAATCATTCAATGTATTATCTCAGACTATAATGGAATTAAACTAGAAATGAACAACAGAAAGGTAGCTGGAAAAATCATCAAATATTTTGAAATTAAATAACACATTTATAAATAATCCATGATCAAAGGCAAAGCCTCAAGAAAAATTTTAAAATATCCTGCTGAATGGCAATGAAAATACAACTTACCAAATTTGTGGGATGCAGAGAAAGCAGTGCTTAGAGGGAAATTAACAGCAATAAATGCATGTATTAGAAAAAGATCTAAAATCAATTGAAATGGACTTGAATTTTTAAATGAAAATTGCAATGAAGAAAAATGTCACCATTAATTTCACTGAAATTTATTGAATACCTTTTATATGCCAGGCATTGTTCTAGGTGCTGGGGATATAGGAGTGAACAGAAAAGGAAATCCCTGCTATAACCGAGCTTACATTCTAATGAGGACAGTCGAGCATTAAACAAGTAAACAAGTGAAGAAAATGCCTTCAGAGGGCCATGATGTAAAGGAAATAGAACTGGGTAATGTGACAGGTGTTGAGGGGAAGGGCTAACACTTGATAGTGTGACTAGAGTAATTGTGCCTGAGGGTATGACATTCAACAGAAACTTTCATGGTGGTGTTATGACACTCTATGTATAGTATTAGCCTTAAGCCTCTCTTTCAAACTCTTGACATATTTTTTATCTTAGGTAATATGTTTGTCTTTAATTTTTTTCATATTCCATTTTATAAATATATATCTACTATACACATTGAGGTTTATATATATTTAAATATATTCGCTTACGGCAAATTCTAAAAGCAGGCACTTCTATATTTGCCTAAGGAAATCTAAATATGTATGAAATTAAAGAAGAGATAAGTGCTTTTTTCAAGAGAAAAAAATTATTAGTGTTAGAGAGATATATTTTAACAACTTGAATTTGACATTTTAATTATAACAAGCAAAAAAACAGTCAAGACATATTCCAAATCTTTTATATTCAAGAGAAGTAAATGGTAAGGAACGAAAAATATGTAGTTAAGTTTGCCCAAAATTACATCCTTTGCAAAACCCAGAGTGTTGACACTTTAAAATTATTTATCAGAGAACGATGCCATGGCAAATCAATATAATTGGATTAAAAAAGCAAGGTTAAAATATGAATTTTCTGATTTCTGAAATTCAATTGGGTGCTTGCTTGAACAATCTATACATAATAGGCTGTTTCATTTTGTGTGCACAAAATATAAAAACTAAATAGGTGGGCACACAAGAAATTTCTTTATATATGAATTTTATTGGAATAGCTGTATTGTTGCTGATCTCTGTAATTCAAACATGTCACTTAGCCAACAATTACTTTTTTCCCTGGCACCCTGCAGAAGGAGTAATGCACAAAGATTGGTCTCTAACCTCAGCTGTGACCTTTCTTTATACCACATATAATTCTCCTAAACAGTTCATACAAAGAGAACCACACTGTCTCTGGTGGTCTAACCTAGCAGGCCACACAACCAGCTGAACAACTTCAAGTAAGTTATTTCAATTCATATGAGGGAGTTATCCCAGATGACCTCTGACATTCTGGGCTTCAACGTTATTTTGTTCAACAAATCCTTTAGAGAATTCTTAGTATGTTTCTGCTCCTCTCTCAAGGTGTGGTCATCTTAAGCCCTGCATATCTCAGCCTCTGCTTTCACAGGGAATGTCTGGTATCCACTGCATTTGGTACACATGTGAGTCTGAACGTATTACATATTACTAATCATCTGTAGGCTTAATTTATTCATTTCCAATTACTGTATCCAGTTCGACTTATTTTCCATTCGTCTCCTCAACTCAAGTAAACACGCCATGTCTTTGCTTCTCTGTTCTGTCATCCTGCCTTTATTTGACTACGGAGGTCTATCTGGAATCCTAATTTCCAGCCTACATCTTCCCATAGCCATCTAAATTCCAATTTTAACAATCCTCATATTGA
This sequence comes from Equus quagga, assembly GCF_021613505.1. Classification (NCBI taxonomy): domain Eukaryota; kingdom Metazoa; phylum Chordata; class Mammalia; order Perissodactyla; family Equidae; genus Equus; species Equus quagga. The sequence goes on from NC_060276.1 coordinate 100,101,500, forward strand.
CAATACTGGCAGCAGTCTGTGCAACATGAATAGAATTTTGACCATCATTACCCTGTATTTTCTACTTCCTTGCCAGGATAATTACTGCTTTACAACTTGTCAAAGGTACACATTATTAATTACAATAGGCCACATCTTTCCTCTGAGCTTCATTATGATATTGGCAGTTTTATGATTCACCAGTACATACCACATTCTGGTCTTACTTTATATGCATCTTGTGATTCAGATGTATTTACATGAAATTTATTGAATTAAACTGAGACAGGGTTATCAGATTTTTTAAGTTGAGATAATTCCACCAGGTTAAACCTCTACCAAATGTAGTTTTAAATCACAATGTATCCGCATGGTACACTTGACTGGATATTATTTAACTTCTAAATCTAAATAAAGCAAGTTTATTTGGGCTTGAAGAAGTTGTCATTAGTGCTTATTACCTATACTTATGAAGAAGGCTGGTGATTAATTTCATAGTCTGAACATTTCTAATTTATGAGCTATGACCAGCTGATAGGAAAAAAGAGTAGTTTTTTGTTTTTGTTTTTTCCAAATGGCCATCTGTACCTATCAGAAATTTCACATCTAATTTCATTAGATGCAGGTGGCAGGAATAATTAACACAGCTCTTCATTACATAATAGATCTAATAGGACAGGGAGCATGAGGAATATGGGTTTACGAAATAAATTTCAATCAATTTGATGTTAACTAGTTTTTTTCCTAAAATAGTTTGAGCTCTATGCTTCCATTCTCTTCACTTTTCCTTCTGGCCTACATACTCACCTCAGGATATCTAGTAGTGCATATTAACCTCCACGAGCATATTATGTACAATAGAGGATTTAAATTTGCTGCAGTATAACACCAATATTGCAAAAAAGACTTTGAAGCTGGCTCCCCTGGTCTCTGCCTAGCCATTATTCCCTACTTTTCTCGCACATTCATTCATTGCTTTTCCTTACTAATAGTTGCATATATGTCCAAATCCAATGAGCACTACTCTATCTTCATCTTACTCCACTTCTCAGCTCTATTCAATACATTTAATTCCATGTTCTTGAATCACTCTGGGCTCCCATGACGTTACTCAATTTTTCTCCTATCTCACTTTTCTTGCATCTCAGTTCCCTCTACCAGCTCCTGAAATGCTGAAGCATTCTAGCGCTCCATCCTATGACCTCTGTTTTCTATATCTACTTATACTCAGCTTGAGTGATTTCATTCAGGCAAATGGTTTTAAGTACCATGTACATGCCAGTGACTCTTTCTATTTAGATATCCAGTCTAGACCTGTCCACTGAGCTACCTGCAGATTCCTTGAAAAACCTACGTGAATTTTGAATGGTCATCATCTCAAATTTAATATGTCTAAAACAAGAATCTCTCCCTCCCCTAACTGGCCCCACTATGAACCCAGTTGCTCCAAAATCTTAGAAGCCATCTCTGATTCCTTATATATTTTATATTCCTCATCCCCCACATCCAGTCCATCATCAAGTCTTATTTGGTTCTACTTCCAAACTGTCATTCAAACCAGTCTTTCTCTCTCCATTTTCCACTTACCACCCTAAACCAGTAACTGTCCTCTCTTGCTAGGATGATCTCAATAGCCTCTTACTCCACAGCCAAATTAATCTTTAAAAAATGTGAATCAGATCTTATTCTTCCATTTACTAGATTCCAGTGGCTTGACATTACACTGAGAATAAAAGGTAAATTCCAAATCATGACCTACAGGGTCATAGCTAATTCTCCAACATTTTCTTCCACTTCACTCCTCCAATCACTGCTCTTCAGCCTTTGAAAACTCTACTGCTTGATTCACTGTATGATTCTCAGTCACTACCTGTCAGCCATAATGACCTTCTTTCTATTTCTTATATGTGTCGTGTTTGCTCCTACTGCGTGTTTTTGGCATTCACTATTCCTTCTACTTGGAATGAGCTTTTCCAAGATTCTTATATAACAGGCTCTTTATTGTAGTCAAGTCTCAACTCAAATGATATATCCTAAAAGAGACTTCTCCTGACCACCCTATCTGAAGTAGCTAGCTTTGCCAATCAGTATCATATGACCTTGTTTTATGTTATTCACAGCATGAAGTATTATGAAATTATCTTATTTATTTAAGCCCACTAGGCTATACTCTCCATGAGAAAAGCACCTATTATTTTATTCCCAGTGCCTACAACCGGCACGTAGCAGACAACTCAAAACATTACATGTTACATGGGTATTAAATGAAAAAAATTACTAGATCTTCTACTGTTTGAAGAAAAGAACTGCCACATATTTTAATAGCCCCCTGCAATGTTGTTAAACACACAACTCAGATGATCACTATAAAAGCAAATAGCTATAAGACTCTACTAAGAGTTTGTATAAACTGATACAAAATATTTACTCTCTTCATTTGCACGCCTCAAAATATTTTCCTCAAAAAAACTTCTTTAAAAAATTGTTCTCTCTATAATGATTTAATAGGTTATTCAAGAGCAAAAACAGAACCAACTAAAAGCACTCTACCCATTGATTCCCTAATGCTGAGGAAAAGCAACAATAGCAGAGAAATAAATCTCTTCCTCTTTCCAGAAATAGTACTAATTGCAAAAGATATTGTAACCTCTTTTGTGTTACAAAGTGGGGTACAAATTTAAAAGACCTCATATTTACAGGCTTCCAATGAATACTAAATTTTTTTTCAGAAAATATTTCATTTTTTCTCATTGAAAGCATATAGCTTACTTAATACCCATTGCAATTCAAGTATATTATATGAATATGTAACTATATAATAATATAAATATTTAAATTATCTGTATAAAATAGTAGAATATGCATTTACATTCATATTCAAGGAAAACGGATTCTCATTCACTCTTCATGTATTAATGCAAGTTCACTTCTGTTTTTTATGTTTGTAATTCCCAGAGATGTAGGCATCTAAATTAAATACAACCACAAGTTTGAATAGAAGTTTTAATAATTTCTCATTGAACACTAATTTACAGATGGTGTGGCATAACCACATGGCAACATGAAGTAATTAAGTGTTCTCATTTAAAAATAATCTCAAACAGCATCTAGATGTTTTCCTTAATTCAAAACATGTGGTAGTACCATCGTTTTTCCTAGTCTTGAACTTTTTCTCGAGGTTTCTTCACAACAGAAACATGTTTGGTTTAAGCCATGTTATCCATTGGCATATTCCATCCTCCTCTTCATAATTCCTACCTCATTATGCTGTGAGGAAAACTGGTTTGATTTTATGACAAAATTGTGTAATGTCAAAGCATGGTACTGGACAAAGAAAGAAGTTAGAAGACACAAGTCTCTACTCTATCATCAAGTGTTACTCCCCACTCTGCCTCAGAAACTTTCCCAAGCCTGCATTCTCAGCAGCCTCCTTCTTGGGACTCTTCTCCCTTCCACCTAATGGAGAGATTTCCTCTGGAGTTGTCAGGCATCACCAGAAGATTTGTAGAGAAGATAATCTGACACACAACAGCTTTCCAGAAAACCTTCAAATCACATCCAAAAGGTGTCAATACGATTCTATTTTTCCCACTTACTAGGCTAAATATTATAACTACAAATCAAACTTAGGATAATAAGAGAACTAATGTACGCATCTAAAAAGTTTAAATATTCTTCCTCAATTATACTGAGCCTGATTTCTTCAAGTTAGGATGATATGAAGTCTGCATGATAAGTTTCCAAGCTTCAGAGAAGTCTTATTTTTTAAGTCATGAAGAAACAGATTTGGGGAAACATAAACAACATAAAACTAAAACCAAAGAACGTAATCAAAAATTAAAATAACTGCACAAATTAAATTCATTATACGCAAGTTTTTATGTGAGGCATCAATTTAGTCAAGCATATGTTCTTGTCTAATTCAGAATATGTCAACAGTGTAATCACTCAGGTGGTGATCATAAGAAAGAAAATGCGATAAATACTATTCTGTACCTACCAGCTGTAATTCCGAACACAAACATTAAATTCAAACAGAATCCACACAAGGGGATACAAGGTCATCAACAGTTTACTAATCACATATTAAATAAAAAGAATGGATGTGGATTTAGGAACATTATGCAGAATTTGAGAAAGGTCTGTATGTAAATGTAAAGCCTGAACTTTATCACTGGAGAATAAGTAAGTTAAAATTGACAAAAATTTCCCTTAAAAATACTAGGTACTGAAAGGAAGGGTAGAGCAAACAAACAAATCTCCAAAAATAAAAAATAAACAAAAAACCCAAAGAAGCAAAATTATTGTTGTATCAACCCCATGCATGCTGCAGAATGAGACACTCTCCAATTAGCTTCTGTAGATTGTCTCATCTCAGACAATTAGAGCTAGTTGCACAAAAATTGTCTCATTCAGCACATGCTTTGAGAGGGTTTACAAGATCCCAATGGAGCTTCCAAACTTGCTTTGTTTTCCTAATTGAAAACTTAGAAGGTAATAACCTCCTCTCAATTCAGAGAAAGCCGGAAACCCTAGGATACAAAGCAGTTTCCAAAGAAATTTAAAATAAAATCATGTATCATTAAAAATTGAACAAAACAAACCAAGCACGTCTCCCAAAGAAGCAAAAACATGCCTTTGAAACAAACAGTAAGTCACCACTGTTCATTGCAGAGCGGCATGTCAGTTACAGAGTGGCAGAATGAATGTGCAAGTTGCCAAATTGAACTAATTCATGTTCTGAATTAAAATAAAACACCCTCAATGTTGTAGGCCACTTCTATTCACCAGCATTCCCAGGGTTTGCTGTGATCTGTCTTGGGAGACATGGAGGCATTGAGCAGCTGCTTTGGCTCATGCCCCACTCCTGGCAGGCACCCTACCATGCAGGATTTCTTTCTTGCATCTAGTCCTCCTTCATGGAATGACCTACATATGCACACATGTGGCAAAAACTCCAATGATAAGAAGGAGAAAAAAGGTGCACAATTCCCATTACAATGAAGTAACTGAAAAGCTGCCCTTTCGAGAAAAAGAAGAAATGCCACCTCCAGATCCACTTCCCAGGGAAGCCTCAGTGCTTCTGGCATCAGCTGTTACAATTCCAGCAGGGAATTATCCACAATAACCCTGAATGGGCAGGTCATCCTGACAGCTAAAGATCACATTCCATTCTCCCTTTCCAGAGAAATGTAAACTCCAATAAAACTATTCATTTCATGTAAGTTAAATTCATTCATTTGCTCATGTAACAGTTGGTCACAGAATGCTATCTGCAAGGCTCTGGGTAAGGGCTTGTAGAGGTTATGAAGTGAAGCCATATGGAGATCATTCCTCAAGGAGCTTCCAGCATTGGAGAAGAGTTATGACACGCACATAAATCGCCATGGGAAAATATATAGTGCTGTGATGAGATTCATCAACGTGCTTAAATCCAGCAATCAAATACAAATATGTATTGAGCACTAATTATGCAATAACTCTTTTAAGCACAGAGATTCTAAAATACATATACATAAACATGTATAAGGTATTTTTACACTCAATGAGCTTATACTATTTAGTTGAGTAAATAAAACACAGATGTTAAAAAAATGCAGCAATCACATATCCTAATCATTTTTGAATCCTCAGCACCTGGCACATAGTGGTTCCTTGATAAATGTGTGTTTTGTGAATGAATAGTTAACTGTGAGTATATTTGTATGTAAGCATGTGTGTATGTGGGTGTATGTGTGTATATGCACGTTAAGTATCCATATACCATACGTTACACTATATTTTAAAAGAAACCTGACACCTCTAAAATGCCCCTCTGTGTTTGAAGTATTTTGCTGAAATTAGCAAAGGAAGACTCATTGATACAATCCTCCATTATAATCACACATGATGAAAGAAACTTGAAAGAACTCTGAGGAGGAAATACTCACTTTAGGAAGATGCTCTGTGTGAGAGATCTGCTATAAGAGAGGGATTTAGCTCCAAAACCAAGACTTTTATGTCAGATGTACAGTGGGCCAGTCTGAACCCAAACCACAAAACATACATCATACTGAAAACCTAAATATGTATTTGTCCAGGAAGAATGCAGACTAGAAATGCAACATTAGCTATTAATTCTCAACAGGACTTTAAATTTAATAAAAGCAACTGAAATCGCCTTCCACCTCGCCCTCTCTCCACTGTACAATCAGCCACTAGTTTTTATTAACTCTCTCTTCTACTAGCAATCAAACCCATTTCTTCCTTTATATTCCCAAAGCTATTGCCTCAATTCATGACTTTCTCGCCTGTACTATTGGCCTCATTTCCCACCCTCTGGTCTCAAAGCTCTTTCCAATCTACTTGGTCAGGCTACTCCTGCTCCATACCTGCTTAAAATGCTTCAGTGGTTCCTGATTTCCTACAAGATAATATTCACACTTCTTGTCACGTCATACAAAGCCCATTGTGATATGTCTCCCATCTATCTTTTTCCACCTTTTTTCTACACATACTCCCTCTCCTCCTTTCACCCATATTGTGCCCAAATGTACAAGTATTCCAGCCACATCAAACTCTTTTATGGAAAAGCTACTCTAGCGTACTTCTGTGATACAGAATTACGGCCCCCCAAAGGTTTCCACATTCTAATTCCTGGAAGCTGTGAATATGTTACCTTGCATGGCAAAAGGGACTTTGCAGATGTGATTAAGGATCTTGAGATGGGGAGGTTATTCTAGATTAACTGTATGTGCCCTATATGTAATTACAAGGATCCTTTTAAGAGGGAAGCCAGGAGAGTCAGAATCAGAGAAGGAGATGTGACAATGGAAGTAGAGGTCAGAGAAAGAGAGAGACAGAGTTTGGCAAATTCTATGCCACTGGATGTGAGTTCAGGAAGAGCCACAAGCCAAGGAATGTAAATGGCTTCTAGAAGCTGGAGAAGGCACGGAAACAGATTCTCCCTTGGAGCCTCTGGGCGGAAGGCAGCCCTGCCGACACCCTGATTTTAGGAAGTCACTAAGTTTGTGGTAACTTTTACAGCAGCAACAGGAAACTAATACACTACATGAACTAATACAATACACAAGTGTGTGTCTCATATCACTTATTTTCTTGCACAATCTTTAATTATAGAGATGGTAGACTGTTCACCTTTTTAATCCTCCAGAGACTTCAGTCCAATTGCTTGTTTACAGTAAGCTTCATTTGAAAATATTTGCTCAATATAAAAGAGTAACTAGAACTGACTAGTGAATATGAAAGGGCAATGCCTATAGCACCATCAGTTCCAAATTTCTGACAGATACATGGGTTTTACAATATGAAAAAGCAGGCAGCTACAAAAATAAGCACTCCATATGTTTCCAAAACAATAATCACCAAAGCTATGGGGAAACTGTATAAACAATTTTCAGAACACAATTCATGGATATGGAAAACAAAGAATGAAGTGATCAAAACTAACAAAGATAAATCATTTGTTTCTTTTACTTAAACATCCTATAATTTTGGTATATAAATAAGGAATCCAAAAGCCAAATCTCTACAAACAAATATCTAAACACTTTAACCTTTTTCATATCTAGTGTATAGCTGATGTCAGTCAATGTTATTGAGCACTTAGTACAGTAGGAATTCAATAAATGCTTGTTAACAATTGTATACAGAACCAATCACTTTGTCCTTTGGGAAAATGAAGGAACTCCCATATGGCATTAGGTCAGAAATGCAAAATACCCTGAAAGAAACTAATACAAATATAGCTGTACACATAATATATATAAGTACTCATAACTGGAAACGATGGAGATTGTCTTCAAAGTTTGGAAAGATTGTTAGTACATTAGTATTTGTGTGTGTGCTTATGTGTATTGTGTATATGTGTGTGTGTCTGTACATTATACGCCTTTTATTTGAAAAGATATTTATAATAGCTAAAGGCATTTGGAAATTTCTTTTTTAAAACAAAACATTGCCAACCAAGAATTTCCCTTCAACTTTGACCTCATGCTTTTTGGATATGCAAATAAGGGCAATTGCTTTTTGAAGGTAACTGCCCAGTGACTAGTACATTACATCAGCTTTACCCTAGGTTCCCCCACCTCATAATCTAGGCCCAGTCCTCTACACCAACAGGAAAACCAACACCGTTTAGTACAGATCCATTTTCACGTGTTTTTCACTTCCATATTTCTACCAGCATGTCTTCTTTATATTAGTAAACAAATGAAATATCTTTAATAGCTTTTTCTCCTTTGATAACTGAATCATTACAATGAAAAGACCTTAATGACAGCAATATATTCAAAGAAGGAATTTTTAAAATACTTTATAACATGAATGTACTTGTCTACTAATTGAACTGATACTACAGGGCTACAAATTGAAATAATGATTATATCGTGAAAAACATTTTTTCTGTCTCCTTAAAAAATCTCAACGAAAATTTCTATTATAAAAAATATAAAACAAAAAAGGATCAGAAACCTATACATTTTTTTAAACCTAAGGTAATAAACTGGAGAAAATAAATGTTTGGAAACTATTAGGATAAAATTAAATAATTTCTGAACAATAACTCATTAGAAGTTTTCTTCCCATGTTTATTTTCTCCCTGCTTTCTGTGTTTATTACTGCATTTTCACCAACTCAGAAAAGCCACCAGATGGCACTGGAGAGCCCAATTACTTTATAATAAGAATGTATTTATAGGGAAAACTCAAAGAATCTTCTTCTCAAGTTGAAGTTGTTCTTTTTTCTGATATGAAAATACATTGAAGAAAAAATATTAATTTATCGGAGTATGGAAACTTTTTCCCATCACTGATAAGAATACTTTTCCTTTGTCATTCACAACATATTTATGTCATATGTGGAATACAAAGTAACTGGAATATGCTTTTAGAGATCAAAATAGAATGCCAATGACAGAACTTTACTGAAATTAAGGTAGTGATATTAATTAGGAAATATTTTAGTACAGTTAGTAAAATATAAGTGATAATTGAATAGTGTTCAGGATACCCACAAGAGGCTTAATGACACTTTTCAAAGAAATGTTTATACATAACCCTCAGAGATTTTAAAACTTGGCAAAGTTATCCATTGTCATTGCCTTGAGGCAACATTTTCCATGCAAGGCAGCGCTCTAGATGTCTTAAGAGACTACAACTGTCCAAAAGGAAATTTGCCGTAAATAAGCAGCAATAGGCTAAAACACGGTTTAGTATTTTGAACTGCCAAACCTAATTTCACTTAGACACATCACCACCTGCAAGGAAAAGTACCTTATTTTCACTCTAGCTTTGTGGCTATATAGCATGTGCCTTTTAACAAGACTAAAAATCATATTGTTCTTCTTAATAAAACCTCTATTTCAAACTGATAACATGCTTTTCTCTGCGGTGTTAGGACAAACTGCATAACATAAAGTTAAATGTAGCCAACGATGGGCCTCAGGTACTCTGGCTACAAACTCTGGCCATCTAAATTTGTTTGATCAATTTGCAAATATGTAAAATACGTTACAGGAAAAAAGGTGTCACTTTATGTACTGAGTATGCATTGAGGATATTCAATAAATGCTTGGGAAATTAACAAAAGGATAAACTTCTATTTCTACTGATGATGTTGTAGTTCAAAACTTTTACTTTATCAAAAAGAAAACTGAGGTCCTGAAAGGTTCAGGGACTTGTCCCAATCAACGAGGCTTACTAGGGGCTAGACTGAAACCCAAGTGTCTTAATTTCCAATTCTATAGGTTTCATAATACTCCTCAGAACAACCTAAACTGCTTTGGGAAGAATAACTCTAAGCATGTGTTTTTAGTGATTAACACTGTAGACAAAAGTTGGCATGTCAATATTAGTTGTCTGTAGAAATGTTCTGCCAACTTACAATAGTCAACATGAGGATTAACCCCGGCAAATTTTAATACTCTTATAAGTCACCTTTCCCATCTGTTTGTATGAAATAAGGAAATGAAAATTGAATCAGTATTACTCTACCCTCACGAGATTAGTCTATGGCAAATATATTTCAAATCTAGATAAAAGAAATATTTTTCTTTTTGGTGAGGAAGATTGGCCAAAGCTAACATCTGTTTTCAATCTTCTTCTTTTTGCTCGAGGAAAATTCTCCCTGAGATAATATCTGTGCAGATCCTGCTCCACTTTGTATATGGGACACTGCCATACCATGGCTTGATGAGCAGTGTGTAGGTCCATGTCCAGGATCCAAACCTGCCAACCATGGCCCACCGAAGTGTAGTGCGCAAACCCAATCACTATGCCATTGGGCAAGCCCCAAAAGAATTTTTGATGAAGAAAATTTTCTCCTTTCTATAGTACAATTATTCTCATTATCATGAAAGACTAGGAGTTTTACATTTGTTTTACCTAAATAGAAAAAAATAATAAAAGCAGTATTTTCTAAGAGTTAAGCAAACTTTAAAAAATAAATAGCCTTTATAATATACTGGTTTTGTATAATATAGTTTTTTTTAAAAATCTGACAAGTTCTTTCAGATCTCAAGATGAGATCATCCTGGATTATCCAAATGGACCCTAAATCCAATGATAAGTGTCCTTATCAGAGAAAGGCAAAGGGAGATTAGAGACACAGAGAAGGCCATGTGAAGATGGAGGCAAAGACTGGAATGATGCAGATACAAACCAAGGAACACCTGAAGCCACCAGAAGCTGGAAGAGGCAAGAAAGTATTCTCCCAAAGAGCCTTCAGAGGGAATGTGGCCTTGCTGACACATTAATTTCAGACCTCTGGTCTCCAGAACTGTGAGAAAATAGATCTCTATTGTTTTAAGCCATCCAAGTTTGTGGCAATTTGTTCCTGTGGCCACAGGAGACTAATTCAATTCTAGATCAATAAATCCATCAGTTCAATAATCCAGTGATTGCCACAGCTCATACGTTCCAAACTGAACTCATTCCATCTCCTCTCCCTGAAAAAACTGCCCCTTCCTCTCTCTGTAATTGGTAACAACATGAATATAACGTCTTCTCAAATTATTTCATAATCCGTCTCCAAACATTCACTTGATCTCATTTATTCTTCTTCAAAAACATGTTTTCAGTCCCTTTGACTGCTTTTCAGGCCCTTAGTGTAGCTGAATATGATTTTTATTGTGTCCCTGAATTGTTACTCTGGAATCCAACTATAATCTTTCCTACAGGGAGTATTATCTGTCCAAAAACAGATCTGACCATGCCACTCTCAGATGTGACCCTTTATAACTTGATTGTTTGTGTGTCTTTCCTTCTCTGTAAAGGCAGCTTTATTGATGGACTGGTACAATCATTGTGTAGCACTATTGCATATATATCAAGGAGTTTCACCTTTGTGGTGTATAACAGACACCATAATGAATATATCTGCCAAATCTGAGGCCCAAACTCGCAGACTGAATTCTCTACTAAAGGGATTTGCAAAGTAATTCAATATCTCAGCCAAAATTTTTTATTCTACAAGGTAAAATTCAAAATCCCTTGTAAGACATATGAAACTCTTCATACTCTATGCTCAATCTATTTTTTGGGCTTCATCTTAATCACTAAGACCTACCTACTGTTCTCTTTAAATAAGCAGTCCTTCCAAGTTTCTGTTCTTTGGGGATCTTTAATATGATTGATCGCATCGCAATCTCCTATTACAGAATTATTTTCTCCACCTCTTTTTTTCCAAACGTCCCACAACTAATCATCAAACGCAATGGCTTCTAACTTTAAAGTTGGTCTCTCTATTGTCTCCCCTGTTCTCACTGCAGTCACTTTGAGTCAGGAAATTTTCATGTCAGACATCTTTGGTTGAAAGGAACACAGACTCCTTTAGGATACCTCAAGGAAAAAGCACTATTTTTGACAGTGTATCTGTACAGTGCAGGTGAATCTTAAAAGTTATCAATATCCTAAGCATCATTAGAGTCTGTTTCTTCTCTTTCTCCTTCCCTGCCTCCCTTCCTTCCACTTTCTCTGCCCTGTTTTCTTTTCCTTTTTCCTCTTTTTCTCCCAACTCCTTCTGTCTCTCTTTTTATTTTTATCATGGACCACAGATCACATAGTCCCTCCAGGAAAAATTTTCAACTTAATTGTTCTTATCTCCCCCATTCCCATCTAGCTCCTGACTAACCATCCTTTCTCTAATCTCTAGTCCAAACTCAACAATAAGTTTGATTGACTTAGCTAATTATCAGTTGTGGTAGGCAAAATAATGCACTCACCTCCCCAAAGGTGTCCACATCCTAATCCCCAGAACATATGACTATGTTACATTACATGACAAAAGGGCCTTGCAGATTTCATTAAATTAAGGATGGGGAAATTTTCCTGGATTATCTATGCAGGTCCAATGTAATCACAAGTGTCCTTATAACGGAAAGGAGGAGGCAGGAGTGTCAGAGAAGGAGATGTGACAACAGAAGCAGAGCTTGGAATAATGGGGGACCATGAGCCAAGAAATGCAGGCAGCCTCTAGAAGCTGGAAAAGGCACTCAACAGATTCTTCCCTAGAGCCTGCACCAAGAATGCAGCCCACCAACCTATTTCAGACATGTGACCTCGAGAACAGCAAGATGATAAACTTTTGTTGCTTTAAGCCACTAAATTTTCGGTAATTTGTTAAAGCAGCAATAGGATACTAATTCAACAGTGTCCTTAAGTTCCAAGCCACCTCATGGAACACCTTCATGCTTATAGTAGACTGCCCATGGATCAGGGGTTCATCCTTGGATCCAGCAATGGTCACCTCTGTGCTGTCTCTAGAATGAACATCACTTCCTTAACATGACTTAGAATGCTCACCATTGACTGGCTCCTCACTGCTGCTCTCTATCTCTCACTCCTGCCTTTAACTATATAGAAGAATATATCTTCTATCACCCACATGAGACACTGATTTATTGATTAACTTGGAATATTCTCCTCACTGAAATCCCGTTCAACTTCTAAGACTCAACCATTTATCTTTTCCATGTAAATTCACCATAAACCAGGCCTCATCTGCAAAATTAATGTTAATCTATATGAACTCTATATAAAATTGTACTGACAACTAAAACTGAACAAGTTTATGATGAAATTCATAGGTATATCAGATGATTATTAATCAAAGATACTGGATACTTTTTTTATCAGATATAAGTTCCATTTGTTTGTTACACTTATTCCAATTAAAGACTTCATTTCATGAATATTAAAATTATTCTAGATCTATTTTCAAAATTTATTTTAATAATCAAGATAAATGGAAGATGGAGGATCTCTTACAAAAAAAAAACTTAAAGTGCATTTTTTTCACTTCAAAAAGTAAAGAAACAAAGCCTCAGAAGTTTGGTCTTGCAAGCTATCCCAAAGGAAAAAAAGGAGAAATGCTTCATATTTTTTGACATATTTGACAAACTAGGAATAAACACATGGTAACATAATAAAAGGCAGATGCTGGGGGACTAGGTTGTCTCTTAATCATGTGGAATTAGGTTCACTGACTTCCAGGAAAGCCTGCGAGAGCTGATGCACATAAATCACACTGGCATGAGATGGAAACACCCCACTACACTTTCTCATTCCTATTCAGTTAAACCTCACTTTCCTCACACAATAGCATAATTTCTTTTACTTAAAGAAATTCCAGAAATACCAAACACAAAGATGAGAACCTAAACTGTGTCTTTGACTATTCAGCTACCCTTATCTTTTATAAATTATTTGGGCTTGGAGTTATGAGTTTGGGGAAACCTCTTGAGAGATTTGCCTTCCTCTTGCTGTCAGGAAGAATAGCATCTAAATCATTGTACACAAGCAGGTGTCCATTGTCAAATTCTAGAACAAAGAGAAGATCAACTCCCTGTGGTAACCCTTTTACTCTCTAATAGCTGGCTGCTTTAGGTAGTTCCTATATATCTTAAATATGATGTACACTTTGGTTTATGTAATATAGCCACTCCCTCTTCTCTATATGCCCTGATAATTGTGAATATATTTTTTTCCTATACTGAAGTCACTTGCTTATTTATCATGTATCAGTAATCATGAACTGCATCCTTTTGGTGTGGTCTGTATTGAACAATACCATTAAAACCAAAACGTCTGCATAATGACATTACTTTTTAAAAGCAGCAGTAAATGTAGTAAAATTCCAGTGCAGTAATATTTAAAGAATCATTTTCCTTTCCTTCTAACAGATTTTGAATCACATTTCAAGCTCATGAAAACACTCATCATTTGCAAAGGTTCACTGTCTTCATATAAGCCCTTAGCATGTCTTAGATATTGCTTGTTCTGAGTTTCTATCTTTTGCTTCAGTAGTCTCATATTATACATTATACTAATTTCTATTTAAGAATACAAAGTTTTCCTTAAATGCCTCTATTTTATTTTACCTTTATTTTTCTAATACTGTATTGGTTTTGTAGAATCCTCACTGATATATCCCAGCCTGAACATTAAAGCCACTCGTTCATTCATTAATGTAAGCATTACTTCATTAAGACATTTCATTGAACCCTGACTCTGAAACACACACCATATTTAGCATTGTCAAAGTTATAAGCACACATAAATCATGGTTCTTGCGCTCACCATCTTATGTTCTAGAGAAGGATATGAGAGAAAAGAGAAACAGACAAAAAGTCTGGATCCCTTTCTCTTCCTTCATCTCTACATCCAGGTCCCTCTAGCTTCATTTCTTTTCAGTGTCCCAAACTCTTGGACCAAATCACAATTCACACTTTAGTTCCCTGAAAGTGCTCTACCCATATGTTGTACATAAAAGTCCTTCAACAGTTCACATTATTTCCCTGCCCCTGAATCCTATCCCCAATTCTCCTAGCTATACACAATTAAAAGAAATATTTAATAATAACCATTATTCACAAAGACCACACTATCCTCTTGGAATAAACTTATAAAGGCACAGCATTTCATGGACTTTAACCCTTCAAGCAAGGTAATGACAATATTTTTATAGCCAAAGAAGTTCTACAAAGACACAATGGGAATATTCAAAACAGATTATTTTACCTGCAGAAAAACACACTAATAAGAAGAAGGACAATGGAAGAGAAGAAGAGAGGAGGAGAGGCAGAAAGGAGGAGGAGAAGAGAAAAGGAGGGAGGGAGGGAAAGAAAGAAGTGGGGGAGGAAGGGATGGAGGAAAGAGAGAGAGAGAAACAGACGAACAAACCAACAAAAACATTAACCTAAGCGTTCCAAACTGGTTAAGATACAGACTCTCCAAGTAAGCATTTGCTTTACATATGGTTTTCATACAGAATTCTACAAATGACAGCAACTCAAATGTTTACTTACTGAATTACTACACTGCTTCACACACTTCAGGAGAATGAGTAATATTGATAGTCTTTGCCTCTTTCTTCAAGTGCTGCTTATGAAAACTAAAAACAAGGTATAAAATAGTTCCAAGAGAAAATCTTTTATGTAACAAAGGCTAAATATCTGCTTCCAGAGATAGAAAGGAGTTGATTCTAAACGTATGCAAAACTTCAGAACATCACCTGAGAGATCAGATTCAATCCTTGATTGTCATAATCATATACCTACCCAAAGTGATATTTAAAACAAAACATTATAAAGTTGAACTTTTAATATTTCAGTCAAGGATGTTATAATGGTATAACTGCCTTGTTATATTTAATTTGTTCCTTAAATTAATAGCAATGGGGGTGTAAGCCAATGTGATAAAAATAATACATCTCCAGCTTGTCTATGAAGAGCTCCTATTGCTTTCAAATTAGTTCTGTTAATGAGAAACAAATATCTACTTCTAATTTTTTGTAGAATGACCATACGTGTTTATCTAAAGTAAACACTATACACAATTAACATGCCATAAAAAATTTAACATTACTGTGTGCATTATAATCATATTTAACATGTTCTTGGTTATTAAAATATCTAGTTCTAGTTTACTAGTGGTCACAGTGAATTAAAAATATCATTTTAGTAAAAGACACATGAAAAGCATTGGGTTTTGAATCATGTGTACTGAACTCTCAAAAAGATTTCTAAAATTGAAAATAAAAAGCGAATTAAATGATAAGAAAGAACAAGGATAAGTAGCCCTCTTGGTTAATATGCGAGATCAAACATCAAAAATTGATTTTTATTTCCTGGCCTTGGTGCCTCTGGTTTTATAGGTTGGGCTGGGCATGAAGATTGAGCCATTAATCTTTTAAGGAGAAGATGCCAAGTACACTCCTCTTCTAGTTGATCTATGGAGATCAGTAAGGACGCCCTTCAGTAAGCTACGTATCTGCTTCTCTCAACAAAGGTGCCACGGTAACAGACATCAGCCGAAATGAGTGCAAGCCATGAAAGTATATGGGTAAAGTAATATTATTTATTCCCAAATTGCAAACTTAACCAAAAGTCAAACAAACAAACTTACTTTCATCCAGTTTGGTCTTAACATAGATATTGGGGGGAGCTATCTTAATTCACACTATAAAAGTAACCAAATCAAACATGTGGCTAAACCTCAGGACCTGCCATGTTATTTTTACATTACGATGTGGAAAACACATTCAGTTTCGGAGGTATTAAGTAGCTATGTGACAACTATATTCGTAAATAGAAGAGAACAAGATCTCAGAACTTTTGCCAAGCTTAGGGCACCATTTTATTATAACCCTCATAAAATAATTATATCATTAAAATAAAAAATTGAATTTAAGAGAGGTCACTGAATTTTCTCAGGTCTCTAGAGCAGGAGATACGAATATTCCAACTGTCCCACATTTCTAGCTCTGCTCCCATGCTTCTCAAACATACAAAGTCAGTCCAAATTTAATCAAACTTTTTGTAGAATGGACCTGTCACCAACTATTTGATGATGGAGAAAAAAGTCACATTTGCATTTCGATAAATAAATCACAGATCTGACATACACAAAAAGAACTGAAAAAAATGATTTTTATGTAATCAAGTATAATAGCCAGAAAAATGAAGTTTTTAAGATTCCATCAATATTTCTACTTTGGATAGTTTCATTTTGTTATAATACTTATACAGATGAGTGTTTCTCTTCTGCGTGGCCAGTACCTCAAAGACCCATGTTAAGTACTTTTAATGTAAATTGCTGTTCTAGAAAATACTACCGTTGTAGAAACTATCAGCTTTCATCACAATTTACTCCCCCTTCTACCTACTCTAACTGTCATAGGTATGCTCAACTTTCCTTGCAAGTGGCAGACAAAGAAATCAAGATATCTGCTATTTGCCAGTTATCCATGCAAATTACAAAAGCCACTACATCATAATCCTCCCCTAAGGTTTTCTCTCATTTAAAAAGATCCACCAAGAGGAACAGATGAAATAATGTGTAAATATGGAAATACTATTTTTTCGCATTGCCTACAATCACATCAATGGCAGATACAATAGCTATAAAACAAACAAAAAGTTCCAGAGCCAATAGGCTCAGTAGAATTCCTTATACTCTCAACCCTGCACCATCCCTTCGTCCACGCACAAAGTACTCCTCAATCCCTCTCCAGACTTTCTGGCAAGGTGGGCTCATGAGAGGCAGCTTGCTCTCTACTTCCATTGCACGTGGTCATTTTTATTATATAATCAATGTGAGTTTGAAGCCTCTTAACCTAAGGGAAGGAGAATGGTTGCTGCAGCCCCATCTCAGTACTTTCATTCTCTCTCCCTTCTGAATTCCAAAGATACTTTTGTTTGTGCAATTCTTGATATCACAACACTCTGCAGCCTCTCGCACATTATCTCCTCTTTTCCCCACTATCTCTCTAGAACTAGTAGATAACACAATTTAGTTCTATACACAATACATTTATTCCTCCATTATACCCAAAAGCTATAACTTCAGAAATCCTGTAAGCCAACATAAAATGTAAGTGTAGTAAGGCTTGGTATTATCAGTGACTTATTAAACAAGATACAACTTCACATCAACAACGTGGCATTTATTCAAATACCTCGTACATTTCACTAACTCCCAGTATCAACAGTCAAATGAAAAGCAAGATGCCTGATAACATGTAAAGTTTTCCGTAAGTTTCAACATTACTCTACTTAGCAGCTCCTTTCATATTACCATTCTACTTCACCTCTGTATTTCCTACTAAGATATTAGGATATTTCCCCATGATATTTTCTTTAAGAACTCTGTTGCTTTTCTTTAAATACTTACAAAATAATTCAGCAAATCAGCTGAAATACAACCCTAAAAAGAATCTGCCTTAAGCATTGCTGACATTGAAATAGTAACAGTAAAAGTCAACATGAAAAAAATCCACAATATTTCCATGCAAAAATTAAAATGACACTCTTTATAAAAGAATGCTGAAAATCATACTATAAAATGAAATCAAACTGCAACATTTTAGTATTGAATCCATTTCAATTCATAGTAACTAATGAAATGAGCTACATTTTTTCAACCTATTCCGACCTTTCTAATTCCTGAGTATGCTCCACTCATTTAAAGACATATCTACAATATTTCCACAACATGGATTCCTGTTAATTCTCAACCTCTCCACAAATGGCACATATGTAAATGTAGTACCATCACTTCAAGCCATAAAAATGAGAGAAAAGGAGGGAACACTGCTTACCAGAGCCTCTTTTGGTCACAACCTTCAAACTCTGAGTAAAAGTAGCATATAAGAGAATCAAGTGTGGAATCGGAGCTTTCATCTTCCAGCTCTTAAAGGCTGTTCCCTAAATCAAAGATAAACAGAAAAACATACATTTTAAAAAAATATAGCAATATTATAAGATTTTTGTTAGACTTTTGATCATGCACAATTGGTGCAATGAATTCCACAAAAGAAAAGAATGTGAACAGGATCTATATTCTATTTTCCCGTATGTTGTGGTTCCTAAATCAAATCAAAACCAGTAATGCCAAAATTATGTCTCTATAGTCCTCCTAAATGTTTTAAAATATGAGAGTCACTTAAGGTTTAGAATTTCTCATTTAGAGGATCTAATTGTATTTAAATAAGTGGAAACAATCCCCTCAAAAGAACTATTTCACCAACAATTTATTTTTAATATGAATTACCAAACATTGACATTTTTTAATGTTCCGTGCTGCAACAGAACATGGCTTCATTCAGCATCATTCTTCCCAATTGAGAAGAAATCATAAATTCTATGCTTCTAAAGATTTAATTATAGTTTTCCAATTCTCTTTTAAAAACTCTAAAATATACTTCAAGAGAATTTTATGACTTTGTCTTTATTGAAAGAGAGTACACTGTCTATGAAAGCTACAGAAAGATACATCATTTTCAAAGGGATACTAGAAGGGACATTAACCTAGCGTTTGGATTTCAAAAGGGGGAAATATTTCATATGAAATTAATTGAAATGAACATTGTCTTCCTCAGAAAATCATCCCTCTTTTATTTTCATATAAGACTGCAATAGTAGAGCTGAAAGACTGAATTTCAAAAAGTAGCAACACAGAACACAGTTCAAATAAATTGTCAATCCATGACAGCATGAGTTTCTTTGCAAGACAGTTGAGGACGGATCACACTCAGCTTTCAATCACTATGACTTTATTAAAGATGAGGAAGCTGAAATGGTGACTTGACAGTCACATTTTTTGCTCTCCTATAGCCTCAGATACCTCTGAATATTTTTAAATGACGAATTCATTTACATTAATACAAGTCTGTTAAAACACATTTTAATTCACAAAACATAATCAAAATCCATTCACTTACAGTAAAGTGTCACCATATCAACATTTTAATCAGAAAGTAGGTGAATTTTTAAAATAAGCATTAAGAATAAGATATTTTAACTCCAGCTCCTTTAAATGAAGATAGCCTGTTTCAGTTTTCTAACCAAGGACCTTGAGTTCACATAAAGACATAAATGAAACCTAGTTGAGAAAGCCAACTCATCAGATATATCTGAGAACCGCCACATTAAAGTGCAAGCCTGAGTCATGCATTCCTAAAAGCCGAATCCCATTTCCCAGCTACCGCACTAACTGGAGCTGCAGGAAATCTTCAAGTTGATATCTTCAGCCTTCAGGTTAGCAGTGAGAATCAGTTCCTCTCTCAGTGTGAGTTTAATCAGTGCTGCCCAAGAAACTCCAGGATCCAACTATACACTGCAAGACCTTCCCGCTTAACTATCTTATTGCTTTACTCTTGTTCAAAATACTACTTCCTACTCATTTCATTTCTATAAGGCATACAGGCTAGTTTGCAATTCTATTTCTTTAAATTGGTTTGGAAAGCATCAATTTGGTAACATCAAGATCCTTAATTGAATCTCTTGAAACGTGTATTAGGGAAAACAAAAAAAGAATTACATAGCGTTTCACAGGTTTAACATCTCAGTCAATCTACAATAATCTTCACAAACCTCTTTGAGGTAATTTATTGTATTTTACAATGAAAGACAGATCAAATATATCTAGTCATAGACATCCAAGTTTTGCTGTATTTGTTAATTAAAATTCTTACCCAGAAATCACAATGCAAACTATGTCTAAACATTTACGGAGGTTTCTCTTTTACTTTCTTATTGTTACATAGTAGCTCATACTATCAGTGACCTAATTTCAAGAACTTTCAATTTCTGGATGAACAGATCTGAAATTATTTGCCCTGCTTCCTGTTAAGAATGCCATTCACCACTTGGCTTCACATAAACCACTACTAAATCTTGTGTTAAATGAGTATATCGCAGTGGTCATAACCAATCAGTCTGCCTGAGTTCTTAACCCAGTTTTGCCACCTATTAGCTCTGTGATTTGGGCAAATAACATCTCCATGACTAGTTTTTTCATTTACAAAATATGTATTATTACATTACATATTGCATAGTGCCTAGATCAGCACTGGTACAGAGAACAAATCGAATAAATGAAAGCTGCTGCTGTTATTGTTTTTATTGCAGTTGATTTTTGTTGCCATTATTATTACTATTATTATTATTAAGACTATTATAGGCTCAACTCACATCCTCTCACCTGTGAAACTTTCTGTATATACCAGCTTTCCTTACATTCTATCTCATACTACTAGCTTATCTCTTTAATTATGTATCTTTCTATTTTATCAGACTTGAAGTCCCTCCAGGGTGAATGTGTGTTTTATTCATCTTTTTATATCCAATGCTCAATAAATGTTAGCTGAAAAAAGACTGAAAAAGAATGAAAGACTGAACGTGGCTGCTATTATATGCAGTTGAATTCTGGCATTCAAACTCATCATTTGATAAACACTTATTAAGCATATACTAGTTACAAGATGCCGTGCTATGATGCAGTGGGGACACAAAGAAATGTAATGCATTCTAATAAAGAAGATTCACAGACCAATAAAGGAGACAAATGCTTACCTACTTAATTAGACTGGCCCTATTGCCATATGGTGAGTATAATGTGCTGAGGGAATAGAGAGAGGAATCTATTAATTCTGCTCCAGGTTGGGTTTGGCGAAGTCATAGAAAAGGGCTTTCAGAAGAAGTAGCATTTCAGCTATGCCATAAAGGAAAGACTTTCTAAGGAAAAGGAAATTCTGGGTCTAGGACAAAGGATGAGAGAAACTGTCAGTCTGTCAGACTAATGCCCACCCCTAAACATGCCCATGTTTGAATTCCTGGATCCTGTGAATACATCACCTTACATGGCAAAGGGACTTTGCAGATGTGGTTAAGAATTCTGAGATGGGAGATTATTATTTGGGTGAGCCCAAAGTAATCACAAGCAAGCTTATAAAAGGGCAGTAGAAGAATCAGATTCAGAGAGAGGAAATATAAAGATGAAAGCAAAGGTCAGAGATTGGAGTGTTGCACTTTGAAGATGGAGGAACAGGACATGTGCTAAGGAATGTTTGTGGCCTCTAGAAGCTGGAAAAGGCAAAGAAACCGATTCTCTCCTAGATACTCCAGAAGAAAACGCAGGCATGAAAACATCTTGATTTAGTCAAGTGAGCCCAATGCATTTTGGACTTCTGACCACCAGGACTGTAAGATTAAAAATGTGGGTTGTTTTAAACCACTAAGTTTGCCATAATTTATTACAGCAGCAATAGGAAACTATTACAGCAAGGGTGTGAAATGGCAAGTTTCAGGATTGAAGTGTAAATAGACCACGGGTTCAGGGCTGTACTGACAGAAGTTGAAGATGTCAATGTAGAACCGTTAATGCTAAGATAAGCTAGGGAAGAAGTTGCTTTTCCCTCATACTTCCTACAATGTTCTTCACTCATATCCTATCTAACTTCATCATCCAATAATATTTCACATGGCTTCACTTTCTTTACCTTTTTTCAATCATGAGAACAATATGTATATTGAATATGTTTCCTCAGAATACACATGATGACTCACTTGAGATTCTGACTCACCCCCCTTTCACACACTCCTAAGATTATTTGGAGTATAGACAACAAATAACCAATGTATGCTTACAGGTGAATAATCTGAACTGTTTTAGAAAGCATAGTTTGAAGGTGGAAAATCTAGTTAGCAGGCAGTGGTACAGGAAGACAAGGAAGAGAGGCAGCCTTAATGCAGTGAATACTGGGAGAACAGAAGAGATCTGGAAATAAATAGAGCTTAGTGATATTAAAGGAAATGACATGAAGAGGAAGCTTCGAAAGTGGCTCTGAGGCATATAGTCTGAGCAACTAGGTCTATTACGATACTATTTATCCATATATAGAAATAGAGAAGACATTCTGGGCAACGAGGGTGGAGAAATATCCAAAATTATATTTGGGGCATGCAGACTTTAAATTGCCTGTGGAATCTTCTATTAGAATTGTCTTATAGTTAATTAAAAATATTAGCCAGAAGCTTGGAAGAGAGATGGAAGATAACAACATTATAATTGTAGCTGAAGTTAAAGACATGGATTAGGATAAATTGGAAGAAAGTATAGAAAACAAAGAAAAGAAGGCTTACACTTTCAGCTCCAGAGCCTACAGATATTTATGATACAGACAAAGGGAATCAAAAAGGAGAAAGAATGAGAAAATCAGCCAGTAAAGGGAATGTGAATCAGGAAGGAGTTTGGTCAACGAAGCAAGCAAGGATATTTAAGGACAAAATCAGTAGAGCTTAAGTATTGTAAGGATAAAAAGAGAAAGGCGCTTTAGAATTAAGAACTCTGGTGATATCGGCCAGTCTTTTAATTAGACAAATAGGGGCATAATCAGAAGCTTCATTTGCTTGTTTCTGAACGGTAGGATGTGGAGTCCATAGCTCAGAGTACAGAAGTAGAGGGATAACTATAGAGAATTGGGAATTGAGAATAGGGAAGACCAAGACTTATATATAAACTGCAGCAAAGAGAAGCAGAGCCAGAGGAAGGAGGTGAATCTAGAATGGAAGAGACATTAGCATGGGGAAGTTGGGACACCTCCTCTTGAGGGAAGAAGAGAAAGAAAGTACACATGGATGAACATTAAGGTAAGTTTGGACGTGAAATGGAGAGAAGCTGTACTCATTTGTTTTATTCCACTTATAAAGCAGAGAGAAATGGTTTTAGAATGAGAATGAACTGGATTTTAAGAGTCGTCTTGTACGTCAGGTTAGGCAAGCTACTTCATCTCTCTAAGTTCCAGTTTTCTCATCTACTAAGCACAGTCATAATTATGTGCCGTATTCATTTCATTTTAGTTTATTTTGGTTTTGACTTATTTTTTCCCAACATATCGAGGTAGTAAAAACCTACTTCAAAGTTTTACGACCTTTAAATAAAATAACTGTCTTTATGGTGTCTACCACAGTGCTTAACAATGGCATTTAATTGTAGACACATTAAAACACCAGCTCTTTTCCTACGTCTCCTTTCTCTCCACTCCTGGCTGGTATGTAATAATTAGTTATGCTCTAAAAATGATCCATTATATTTGATTTAAACCTTAAAGATTTACATTACTAAACTCAAGGTTATACCAATTATTTTTTCACTCTAATAAAAAAAATTAAAGTATCCATTTGTGTATGACACAGATAAAGTATTTAATCAAGTACACAATTTACACAAGGCAATGCATGTTACAATTGTACAAGAGATTCCCTATGGAGAGGATAAACAGAGGCTCTTCCAGACTTTGCAACTACAAGTTACTCAGAATGCACAATATTTAAAATTAGTCCTGGGGAAATTTGTTTTTTTTTTTTTTTTAAAGATTGGCACCTGAGCTAACAACTGTTACCAATCTTTTTTTTTTCCTGCTTTTTCTCCCCAAATCCCCCCAGTATATAGTTGTATATTTTAGTTGTGGGTCCTTCTAGTTGTGGCATGTGGGACACTGCCTCAACATGGCCTGACAAGCGGTGCCAAGTCCGCACCCAGGATCCGAACCTGCGAAACCCTGGGCCACCAAAGCGGAGTGCGCAAACCTAACCACTGGGCCACAGGGCTGGCTCCCGACACTTGTTTCTTATATCATGAACCTATGACAATTATCTGGAGGAAAATCAACCACTCAAAATTATGAATATATCTATACATTTATTTTTAAAGGTTTTTGAATGCCTACCATGTGTCAGATGCTGTTCTAAGTACTGAGGATACAAAATCATTAGGAAATGGTCATTGTGGCCAAGGATCACGTGGAAGAGAGACGTGAAAATCAGCGACTATAGCGAAGGGACAGATGTTACAAGAGAAGAATTTTCAAGTCTATGGAAAGTGCTTAGTGCTTCCTGGAGAGGTTGTGAAAACATTCTTAGATGAGGGTGACATTCGGGCTGACTTTGGACCAGGGTGGAAAGGACTTAAAAAGTGATGGGCCAAAGATTACAGGTAGAGAACAAAAGAGTACATGGTGCATTTGAAAAACCACTAGTGAAAATAAAAATACATACTTGACAATATATTCAGCACATACTGGAGAGTAGGGAAGGGTATATGCTTAGATCACCAAAAATAAGATTTAAGTCACTAGGATAATTTTTTACAAATTGGCCCAGGCACAATTCTTTTGTGTTTTTGTTTGTTTGTTTAATACAATCTGAACTAGAAGATCACTTATTCCTATAAAGCCTAGCTGACAAGGGAGTGTTAAGGTTCCAGATCTTATAACCAAGTTTCTATATCGATCTCCATAAATTAATTCATAATCTAACGAAAAGGCCAAGGTGTCAATAAAATCTTTAGTCATATGGTTCTTGACAGATTCTCCTACAAGGCGATGAAGAATATAATACTCAATAGTCAAATAACTCTGTCTAAAATGCACGTGTTCCCTATTTCAATATTGTCCTGAGAATTACACACCAGAGTAGTTTGCTGCAGAGCAACCTGGCATAAAATGCTATGGAATGTCCTGCAAACCAAAAGACTGGAGTAGTGGCTGCAGTTACTATGGAATAATTGGCACACCTACTAGATGGCAACAGTTGAGGCTGAAAACTTGTAGAAGGATCCTGTAAGGAAAGGGCTTGCTCCATTCTTATGAAGTCTGGACCATATCCTTCAGCAGGTGGGAGGCCAATGGTGTTTAAGGAACTGAGTGTCATAACCAGCTTTGTATTATAAAGAATTGACCAAACTTCTACCTAATCTACTAAGAAAATAAGATCAATAATACAAATAAAATCACAAGTAAAAAAGAGGGTATAAAATATACAATAACATACAATAACATACAAATTAGAATATTTTGAATTATACTAAATTTGAAATTTTTACAGATTGGATGGTTTTCTGGGAACATAAATTACCAAAATTGACTAAATAAAAGAAAATATGAATCAAACAAAAGCCATTAAAAATGCTAAACACCATTAAAGTATGAACTCCAAAAATTTTTGACTACAGAAAATAACACAGATGAATACATTCAAACTTTCAAGGAAGACAGTGTGTTACAAGGAACAGAAAATCATGGTTATGGCTGTGAAAACACAGAAAATCTTAAGAAACTGACAAAACAAATTATTAGAATATAAGGAATTTAATAAACTTTATAAAACTAGAATAACACTGGCAAGGGTAGTTAATGTTACCATTATTACTTAGCTTTTATCTAGAAGTCCTAGGCAGTGAAATGAACCAGGAAGTAAGAGTCATAGCTATAAATATAAAGATTAGTAAAAGGAAAATGCAAAATTTTTATTATTCATAGGTTATGGCTATAAACACATAAAAAACTTTATTCCATTATAAATGGAGAAAAATAATGTGCACCAAGATGGAAGTATTGACCACTTTGTCAATATTGACCAAAAAATGTCAATTTTTTCCAAACTGATATTATTCACTTCTAGTCAAAATCCAAATGGAATTTTTGTTTCTTAAAAAATTAAGCCTAAAATTTAAATGGAAGAATAAACAAGAGAGAAATTTAGAAAAAAGATGAGCAATTCAGTAGGACTTGCCCTGCAAGATACCAAAATGCATTTTCATTTCAGACCAGTTGAAGTAGAGTACAGCCACAAAAATGGGTAGACTTATCAATGAAAGATATATACAACACTGCACCAGATATGAGAATATATAAGAACAATATATGGTAAAGGAAGCATATACCATTGAACAGAGAAATGAAATGTCTGTGATAATAAAAATTCTGAGATGGCTCCCAAGATTCCCACCCCTAGTGTTCCCACCCTGTAGAATCCCCTCCCTTTGCATGAGTGAAGACTACAAATATGACGGGATATCACTCCCATGATTAGGCTATGTTTATATGGCAAAAGTGAAGATGTTGTGTAGTTGTAAATAAATCAACTAATCAATTGATTTTAAGTTAATCAAAAGGACAATTACACTGGGTGGGCTGAGACTAATCAGGTGGCCCTTTAAAAGAGGGTCTAGAGGTCACAGATAGATGTCAGAGAAATAGGAAGCAGCAGAGATGCTCTCTTATTAGTCTTGAAGAATAAACTGCCATGTTGTGAAGAGAGCCACATGTCATGGAGTGGTGTGCAGCCTCTAGCAGCTAAGAGCTCAGTCCTACAACCATAAGGAAATGAATTCTGCCACCAACCACATGAACTTAGAAGAGGATCCCAAGTCTCAGATGAGAGTTCAGCCCAGCTGATACCTTGATTTCAGCTTTGTAAAACTCTGACTGCTGACCCACAGAAGTTGTGTGATAATACATTTGTGTGTAGCAGTTTTAAGCTGCTAGATTTTTGGCAATTTCTTACACAGCAATAGGTAACTAATAGAGGACTATTAAAATAAATTGTAGGGAATGCCTATAAGATGAAATATTCAGCCTTCACAAATTGTTGGGTTTTTTTTGAGGAAGATTAGCCCTCAGCTAACATCCGCCACCAATCCTCCTCCTTTTGCTGCAGAAGATTGGCCCTGAGCTAACATCTGTGCCCATCTTCCTCTATCTTATATGTGGGACGCCTGCCACAGCATGGCTTGATAAGCAGTGCATAGGTCTTTGCCCAGGATCCGAAAGGGCAAACCCCAGGCTGCCAAAGCAGAGCATGCAAACTTAACCACTACACCACTGGGCCAGCCCTTCACAAATATTTTTGAAGTTAATCACTTGGAAAAATAGTCACAATAAAATATTAAGAGAGAAAAGCAGAATACAATGCTGTATAGAGAGCACGATTCTTATTATGAATAATATGAATATAGATGACAGAAAAGTAACTAGAAAAAACTACATCACAGTATATAATATGATGTTTGCAATCTAAGTAATTACACTGATTTTGGTTTTCCTCCATATCACTATATGTTTGCCCAATTTTTAATAAAAAATGAACATGAACTACTTTTCATAAGACTATATATGCTTTTTATCATTTTAAAATTTCTATAGAAAAGGTTTTAAAGTTTTAAGTGTCCATCAATAGATGAACGGATAAAGAAAATGTGAGATACACACATAGGAATATTATTTAGCCTTAAAAAAGAAGGAAATCCTTTAATTTGTAACAACATGGATGGACCACGAGGACATTACACTAAGTGAAATAAGCTAGGCACAGAAATACAAATATTGCATGATATCACTTACATGTAGAATCTGAAAAAGTAAAACTCACAGAAGCAGAGAGCAAAATGATGGTTGCCAGAGGCTGGAGATAGGGGAAATGAGGATAAATCAGTCAAACAGTACAAAGTTTCAGTTATGTAGGATGAATAAGTTCTGGAGATTTAATGTGCAGCATGGTGACTATAGTTAATAATGCCACATTGTATACATGAAATTTGCTAAAAGAGTAAATCTTAATCGTTCTCACCACACAAAAAATAATTATAGCTATGTAAAGTGATGGATATGTTAATTAACTTGACTGTGGTAACCATTCCACAATGTATGTATATCAAAGCATCATGTTGTACACCTTAAATATATACAATTTTATTTGTCAATTATATCCCAATAAAGCTGAAAAAATAAAAAAAGTTTTTATGGAATCAAATTATCTCAAATTTTTCAAGAACCTGAATGATTTACTATTATTTTAATTCTACAGTCTAAAACATACATTTCTCAATCCAAGAATCATTTGGATAAACCATATTGTGCCAAATATTTTTGTCACACTAACACAATTTTTGGTATGCTCAGTCATAAGATCCACTCTAACGGGTCACTAATAAAAACACTAACATAGCAATCAGGATCAAATTAAAATAGATTCTAGACAGACCGACACACATCCATACACATTTCCTGGTCTGTTTACAACACCCAATAAATTGTTCCAAGCAGATAATAGGCCCTAAATAGGTACTGACTGGATAATTGAAAGAATGAAATGTATACTGTGGAAGAGTTATTCCTATAAATGCATCCACATGATAGTACTTTAAGGCAATATTTGAGACTCTGGAATTAGCAGTAGAGATTACTGGATATCTTTTTGATGGAAAGTTGGAAGCTCTGGGGATTATCTGATCCTATGTGTGCACCTTTGTCTGTGGATATGCTATTTTACAAGTCTGTAAAGATACAGTGAACTTCTAGAAAGCTAATAGAAATGCAACTAATTCTTATCCATAGAAATGCAAATTATGTGTGTCTGGTGGGATCAACTGATTACTGTCGTCTATACAGACCAGTTGTGGTAAATCCATGACAAAATTCCTTTACTGCATATAAATTTGTGGTTCTTTGACACCTCTGTCAGTTGTAACATGTCTTCCAGTTCCTTCATTAATTAGTGAATTAAGTAAATCATTGACGTATTCACTTTATATCTTTATGAGTCATGACCTTTTCAAAAATTATGCTTTATAACTACATTCATTTATTACAATAAAGTTAGTCAATGAATTCTTTGAGAGGACAGTATTCTTTTAAGTTTAAAAAAGAAATTACAGCAAGTTACTTTTGGTTAGATTTTGTCTCCTAGTCAGTGCTTAGTATCATGGTGTTTTAACCAGAAACCATAGGCACAATATAAAGACACCTTCAAGGCAGTTAAATAAGAGATCAGTGAACTCGCAAAGAGGCAGAGAGAAATTCTATTTCCATAAAATTATCATCAACAAGAACTAAATCTATTTTGGGACACCAGGCCTTTCTCTCAGCTTTGGAAAGGAAAAGGAACTCCCCATCTTCATGGTGGTTGGGACGCAGTTTCATAGAAGAAGACCTCAATATCAAGGTCATTTGAAATTTATGCAATCATCCCTTACAAAGTGTAGAGTTGCTTAGGGTAACCAGCTATGGCTTAGAAAATCCTTGGCACTAGCTGATGCTTGCCTGCCAAGACAGACCTGAAGAAATATACAATGAAGGTGGTTAGGTGCATACACTCAGGAGTAAAACTGCCTGTGTTTGAAGCCCAGCTCAATTTCTTACCAGCTGAGCAAACTTGGACAAATTAATGATGCTTAATACCTCTATACGTCAATCCGCTCATCCGTAAAGTGGGCAGGGAACAGTCTCCACCTCAGAGGATTACTGCGAAAATCAAATGCAATAATGTATGATTAGCATTAAATATTGGTGCTTAGTTGGGTATGCATCACCCTTTATTTTTATAAGCCGCCGAACTTACAGGGCTATGCTGATAATTGTAGCCTTGACTGAATGTCCTATATGTAATAATCGCAAACTTAAAGTACTGGGAATTATTTGGGAACTGGAAACATTACATCTGCTGCCAGAAAATTCTATAAAATTCAATACAACTCACACTTATTTAGTGACAGTAGAAAATCCAGTAAATGCATGAACGTGACTAGCTAAAATGGAAAGCGCACTGCACACAAGAATAGAGAGCATAAATAAAAACACTACATGGTTTCCATCTGCCACTTTTCTAATTCACCTTTCTTACACGTTTCGTATTCATCATGCCCTCCACTGTAATTCAACTGCAAAAGCTCATACCAAAGAAATTTTCGGGGTTCCAAAGTCAGCAGACTGGATGAGGCAAGTGACAAAGCCAGGGAGGAAAAGCAAACACATTCCATCATCACTCTTGTGGGCTGCAAACATGATCCTAGCTGAGTGGCTTTGCCCTCCTTTGTGAGTTCTTCCTGCCAACATATTTAAAGGATAGTTGGATAAACCTGACCCTTATCACATTTCTGTATGCTTAAAATTCAACATATTGAAGAAACTTACTGCAACTCTCAAGAAAAAGTGGCTTTATGTTAATTAGAACTCCAATATTTGATGTTTGTTATACGTGCAAAAAGTTTTTAAAATTTTTATTTTTCCAGTTAAACTCAATATACCTACAGCCATATCAACTTCCAAGGAGAGTAGGATAGTGGGAGAAGAGCCAAGGTAGGAAGTGCTCCTCAACCTCGGCTTCACCATGGGATCACTTAAGGGGGCTTTTAAAGAGAGTGATAATGACCCAGGTAATGCCCAAACTGCTGGCCCATGGACCACACTTTGAAAAGTAAAGGATCAGACAACAGTATCTTTTAGAGTTCCCTACAGCAGGGCTTCTCAAACCTGCTGCTATTAACATTTTAGGCCAGATAATTCTTCATTGTGGGGGGCTGTTCAGTGCATTGTAGGATGTTGAGCGGCAGCCATGGCCTCTATCCACTAGATGCCAGTAGTACCCTCCCCAAGTTGCCACAAGTAAAAATGTCTCCAGACATTGCCAAATGATCTGTGGCATGGCTGGTACCTTCATATCACAGATTTAATCACTAGTCAGAATTAGTTCTATCAGAGAGAAAAATCAGTTCTGAGGCCATGGAACAAAGCAAAACTGGTTATCTTTTGTAAAGGTGCTTAGTAGTCACCGTTAGTACTCTGAGAACATGACCGATGAAGCTGCCAGGAAAAAAAATATATAATTATGTGTCATAGGTCAATAGAATCCTCTTATAAAGGAAACAAAAAACAATGATAAAGCTTTGTATGTGTTTTAAAATAAGTGTTAAAATTAAAAGACAGTGAATGCATTTGTGTGAGACACAGTAACAGCCCTCAAAGATATCCACGTCCTAATGGCCAGAATTGTTGACTACGTTATCTTACATGGGAAAATGGACTTTGCAGCTGTGATTCATTTAAGGATCTTGACATGGGGAGATCATCCTGGATTCCCAGTGGGGCCCAATGTAATCACAAGGGTCTTTATAAGAGGGTGACAAGAATTTTAAAGTTAGGCCATGTGAGAATGGAAGCAGAGATTGGAGTGATGAAGTCAGGAGCCAAGGAATGTCAGCAGCCACTAGGAGCTAGGAGACTAAAGGTACGGATTCTCCCCTGGAGGAACCAGCCCTGGTGACCCCCTAATTATAGCCCCGTAAAGCTCATTTCACACTTCTAACCTTCAGAACTGAGAGAATAAATACATGTTCTTTTGAGCCACAAAGTTTGTAATATGTTACAGCAGTAATAAGAAGCTAGTACAACACTGAAGAAGCTAGAAACTTAAAAGGAATAATCTAGTTTATCACTAGAATTTGTAAAAAATTGTGGTAATTATTTACACATTCATATCTGATTCTGCACATTTTGTTTTCAATGTTTACTAATACAACAACTGGTAACCTTTCTTGAGCACTAACTTAGTGCCAGGCATGTATCTAAGTACACTTTGTTAATCCTTACAAATTTTCACTCAGGTAGATGCTATTGTTGCCTATACAAATTACCTTTGCCAAGGTCACACAGGTGGAAAATTAGTTTCCATGTCTTCCACTAATGATATTTTAAATAGTCAATAATTAGTAAAACAGAGTTAGTTCTGACATCTCTGATGCAAATACATCCATAAAAATACATACGATCCATATCCCATGACTCACCTACAGGCAGTGCCATTATTTCTTTGAACAGTGAATGCTTACAGAGCCTGTGCATGAACTGAAATTCTTTCCATGTGATATTTATGTGGTTTTCAACTAGGTGTTTGCTACAGTCACTCAACTCAAAGGTTTTCACTGTCTGAGGCTCCCGCTTCTTTATGGCAGGAGCTGCACTATCTCCTCAAAGAGAATATAAATTGCTTTATGCCTGTCTGATCTAGTTGCTCCTTAACTTCCCAGCATTTAGCATATATGTTGTTCTTGCTTTGGGTTCTTCTAAAAATTGAATTCTAAGATTGACTGTTCTTCCTACCACATCTAGAAACACTACACATTAATTCTTGCCACCTCCCCAAGTTCAGAAGATCAGAGGTAAATCAGAATTTGGTATTAACTACTTTCCAGAATCTATTTAGCAGTTCTACATACCATCTTGCTGAGGTCATAATGGATAAACTCCTTGACCAATATATGCCATGCACTATTCTAGATATTGGAGTATTGGAGACATAGGAAATAAGACAGTTCAAGACCCTTCCTTCATCAAGCTTACATTCTTGCTACACAAAAGCAAGACATGTAAGTAAGTAATATATTTCATTTAATGATAAATTTTGTGAGGAAAATGAAATAGTGCTAAGGGATAGAGAGTGATATGGTATAGAAGTTACTGTTTTAATTTCTCCAAGGTCTTTCCTATAACTTGGAACAAAAACATGAGGAGGAAGCAGTCACATGTGGATATGCAGGGTGGGAGGACATTCCAGGAAGAGGAATAGCACATGCAAAGACCATGAGACCAGAACAAGCTCAGTATAGTTGTCAATATGGTTGGAGGTGTTTGGACAAAGGGGAGAGTGGAACTATGTAAGGTAATAAGAACAGGCTGGGTCCAATTCATGCAGGGACTTGCATTTTATTTTATTCGTAGTGAAAAGTCATTCAGAGTTTAAAGAAAAAAACTGTTGTGGGTTAAATTGTGTCACTCCAAAAGATATGGTGAAGTCCTAACCCTGGGTACCTACATATGTGACCTTATTTGGGAATAGGGTCTTCGCAGATGTAACCAAGTTAAGATGAGGTCATACTGGATTAGGGTAGACCCTAACTCCAATTCCTGCTGCCCCTATGAGGAAAGACACACACTCACAGGGAGGAAGGCCTTGTGACAATGGAGGCAGAGGTTGGAGTGATGTGTCTACAAGCCAAGGAAAGCCAAGAATTATCGATAACCACAAGAAGCTAGGAAGAGGTGTAAAAGTATCATCTCCTAGAGACTGCAGAGAGAGAGCATCGCCCTGCCAACACCTTGATCTTGGACTTCTAGCCTCCAGAACTGTGAGAGAGTAAATTTCTGTTGTTCTACGCCACCAAGTTTGTGGTAACTTGTTGCTGCAGCCCTATGGAACTAGTACAGATACTAATAAGATAATATACATTATTGAAAAGTTTGCCTTGACTGCCATGTGAAGAATGGACTATACTGGAACAAAAATAGAAAAAAAGGATTACTAATTAGGTTGAATGCTAATGCAGTAGTTCAGACAATAATTGATATTGGCTTAGACTAGACAAAGGTAACGATGGAAAACCATCAGACTTGGTGTACAGTTTGGAAATAACGGCAGCAGGAGTTACCAATATATTGGGTATATTCAGTGAGTAAAAATGAAATCAAAGACCACTCCCAGGTTTTGCCAGAGAACAGAGGTGTACTGTGTTACCATTAACTGAGCTGGGGAAGGCTAGGGGACTAGCAAGTTTGGAGATTCAGGAGGACATGATCCTTTTTGGATAGTTTAATTTTGAGATGCCCATGAAATATCCAAGTTAATTTGATATATTAGTGTGATGGGCCTCTAATGATTCCTGCCTCTTGTTATTTATGACCTGTGTAATCCCCTACCTTTGAATGGGGGATGGTCCTAATGACCCTCTAATAAGTAAAAAGTGACGGGATGTCATTTCTGTGATTAAGTCACAAAAACTGATTTCCATTTTGCTGGAACTCTCTTACTATTCACTTTGATGACACCAGCTGCCATACTGTGAGCTGCCCTATGTAAAAGCCCATGTGGCAAGAAATTGAGGGTAGCCTCTGGCCAACAGCCAGAGAAAAACATGATCCAACGATTTTTAAGGAACTGAATCCTGCCAACAACCATTGAGTGAGCTTGGAAGCAGATCCTGCCCCAACCGGACCATGAGATGACTGCTGCCCCTGCCAAAACCTCGATCACAGTCTTGTGAGCCAGAAGACCCAGCTAAGCCATGACCAGATTCCTAACCCACAGAGACCATGAGAAATGTTTCATTTTAAGGCATTAAGGTTTTTTTTATTGTGGTCATAATAGCTTATCACATAGTGAAATTTCAGTTGTACAATATTATTTTTTATATACCATATAAGTATGCCCCTTCACCCCTTGTGCCCACCCTCCACCTCCCTTTCCCTGGTAACCACTAATTTGTTCCCTTTGTCCGTAAGTTTGCTTATATTCAACATATGAGTGAAATCATATGGTGTTTGTCTTTCTCTTCAAGACATTAAGCTTTGGGTAATTTTTTTAATGTAGCAAAAGATAACTAATACATATGGGAAGGATGTGGGAGAAATCTGAGCTGCAGACATATATTTAGGAGTCATCAACATATAGATTTTACTTAAAGAGAGCTAGATGTGGTCACCTATGGAGGGCAGATAGAGAAGAGGGCTCATAATTGAGGCCTTAAACTATAAGTTAATGAGGCCAAAAAGAAAAATAGGAATCAGAAAAGCAAACCAGGAATTAAGAGGTAGGAGGAAAACCAGGAGAAACTATTTTGAGACTAAAGTTGTGGCCAACTGGGTCAAATTATGCAAAGGGGTCAGGTAAAATGAGAAGTTAGAACAGACCATTCGATGTGGTAACATAGCTTTCATTAGTAACCTTAACAGAGCCATTTTGTGAGGAATGAAAACCTCATTGGATTTGGCTAAGGGAAGAACGGAAGGTGAGAGAGCAAAGATACTGAATACTGCAAACTCTTAGAGAAGTGTTTCTGTGAAGCCAATAAGCCACAGCTCAAGGGAATGTCCTCCTTAAGATGTGTGAATAGAAGCTATATTTGTAGGCTCGTTCTTATGAGCCTATATGGAGAAATAAGTCGGTGATGTAGGACAGTCGACAATTAAAGGAACAGTCTTTGAGAGAGTAGTTGAAAACATAAATGTTGGGGTTGGCTTTAGATAGTAGCAGGCAGATTTCATCTACTCTAAATGGAGGGAAGAGTAGGCTGGTAAATTTGGTGATAGAAATGTGAGCTTGTTCTACTCCATCGCATCATTAAAACAAATTAAGTAGGAGGAAAGGTAAGCTGAGTGTTTCACAGCTGAGTGTGAAAGGTGTGGAAAGAGAGTAGGAGGTTTAAAGATAAAGGAGGATGAACAAAATAATATCTCAGAGCATGGTAAAGTGAACGTCCTAGAGAAGGAGAAGGATTGTGTAGCACTGGTGCTTGTCCACTGGGGATATGTGATCATAAAGATTAAGTCAGAAAGGTAGTAGATTTACTTCAGCAATGCTCAACAACTCGAGTGAAGGCAGGGAGCAGACAGATAGTTATACTTCAGTTTTGGAGTTGTTTCCAAGTCAGCATAATAGAAAAATAGAGAGGCAGGAGTTTTAAGAGTTTAACAGTTTGTAATAGCGTTGGACAATGAAACCGCACCAATAAATTGTTCATATATATCATGTCCATGCCAGAACCATATTTTTTTCTAATAATTTAGACATGACAATATAATATCATGCTAATTGAAAGCTAACTTGGTTCAAGTAGTCCCATAGAACAGTTTCATGATAATGATTAAGAAGCAGACACACATAATTTGACAGATTGAAAAGATCCAGTTCACTTTAGCTGCCTGTGTTTTAACTCCCTGGGTAATATATCCAATGTTTGCACTTAAGAAAAATGCTTTTGGGCATGATGGGGTCTAAATACTCTCACATTGCCTGCCTGGAAGCTAGTCTACTGTTCTCTCCATGTTAACTTCAATGCAAGCTATGGGCTTGACATTGCAATTTAACAGGATTTACAACTTGTTCTTGGAAAAATAGGCACAATTTTAAACTCCAGTAGATATTATTGCAATCATGCCAGCAGAAAACCTAATTCTGAGAAACCTATGGGCTTCAAGAAAAATAGATCAAAAAATAGTTTCTTACCAACATAATGCAAAGAACCATGTCATCAACTATTTACTAGACAATATATGTACCCAAAATGTTGTATGGAGTGACATGATGAAAAACCACATTGATATTATCATCCAAAATAGCAGGATCTCACTTCCCCTGTGGAGGGCATTTCTCAGTAGACTCCACCATCCCTCTGTTTTCCATCTACCAATAATGAAATGCTTTAAACCAAAGGGGTAGAAAGCCCTCTTAATCCACAGTTGTCAGTGCCACTAAGACCATTGTTTTTCACCTAGTATTTAACATTTATCTTATGCAACAGTTCTTTCTAAAAGGTAAACTATTTTTCATTAGCAATATTCGACCCTTCAGAACGTTTAATGGTATTATCCATGAACCTATATTAATTTGATTATTTAAAAATGAAATATATATTAACTGTTGCTTTTAAAATGTTATTTATTTAATAGAAAAGCCTTTCAAAACATCAAGTCTGAATACGAATGTTTAAAGGTGCCCTTGGAAGGCATTCCCAAGATCATTTTATCAACACAGGTTCCGCCTTTGCTCCTAGAAGTTCCTCCATTAAAAGATGACAGGTTTGGGAGAATTCCAAATCTCTGGTACTATGATATATGTGCTTTGTTCCATCCAATTCTTATTTTTCAGGCCACTTCACTTAAAAATTTAATTCATGGTGACTGACACTCCCACTGAAATTTGTCTGCAACTAATATATTCTAGCAGCTACTATCATGCATTCCTTCTTTTCTATTTGCTTATTCCGACTTTCTCCCCTAAAGACACTGCTTGTTAGAAATACGCTGGGTTGACTATTTTCCTGCCAAAATCTGCAGATTCTAATTAAATAACTCAGAGAAAAGCAGTCATAACAAAAAGCTAAATTACAAGGCCTTGGGAATGCAATTGTTTCCAGGTGGGGAAGGACAGTGGGGATGGTATAAACTTCCGTTGGCCTTTAGGAAGAGACAGAGTGGCATAATGAAAAGCCTGCTGCCCTTTGTGTCCTAATCCTGGGCTTGAGGCCCAGCTATGTTACTTCAGGGAAAGTAAGTTCATATCCAGCAACTGATTTTCTTTACAAGAACAGGAAACATAATGGCCTTGCCTATCTCAAAAGACTCTGTAAAGTATTACCCTTATTTCCTCTGTGCCTATCATGCATTCCACGTGTGGCATACCAACACTAGAAACTGACTGGAAAATACTATTTTGTATGTGCATCATCTCTCTGAATACTTCAACTGATTCCATGTATATTAACCCACTTTTCAACAGACATGAGACGGTATCCCCATTTATCCTCATATTGTAAATGGAGAAACTGAGGTCAAATAATTTATAATTAGATGACTTCCAAAAATAAGCAGATACACAGGACTGCCTTAAGAATCCAATTTAACGCATCTTTCACAAGAGTTCAGCCTTCAAAGATCAATAGCACTGATTCCTACCTAAATGTTGCTAGCTGGAGGTTTTTAAAAAGTAGGGCCACATGTCTAAATCACTATGCAAGGAAGCACCATATTTCTTTCCTTCTTTTTTTGAGGAAGATTAGCCCTAAGCTAACTGCTGCCAATCCTCTTTTCACTGAGGAAGACTGGGCTAACATCCATGCCCATCTTCCTCTACTTTATATGTGGGACGCCTACCACAGCGTGGCGTGCCAAGTGGTGGCACGTCTGCACCCGGGATCTGAACCGGCGAACCCCGGGCCGCTGAAGTGGAATGTGCACACTTAACCACTGCGCCACCGGGCCAACTCCAAGCACCATATTTCTTAGAGCTAGAAAGCAATACCTGAACTTCCTTGCGTATGTTCATACATATAAGCAAAATTGCATTTAAAACCCATTGTAAATGTTGAAAGGATGTCACTTTAAGTCCAAAGAAAGATCATCCTTCAGTTGTGCTCCATAACTCCACTTTGTCTGGAGCGACAACATGTTCTTCCAAAAGTCCAATCATAACTCTATGATTTCAATTACACCAGCTGATACACCACCAGAGGCTGATGAAGCTTGAGACTGAGGACCTTTAAATTACACACGCCCCTTTTAAAGCCCTGTACTTAATTTTGTAGTCGTAATTTTTCATCCTTTTTTCTTATAGAGCGGCGCCAAAATTATATAAGCTGCAGGGCTCATCAACACTAGATTCTCCCTGGCTCACCCTATGTACTTAAGTTACTCACTATCATACTCCTTGTCAAGTTGACTAAACATTTTCCCTTTTCTAGAGACCCCAAACATTGAAAATATAATGAAACAACAAGCTTTTATCCCTCATTTGGTGAAGACAGTCCTTCTATGTGGATTACCAGATGGTAATTTACAGCACAGACCTTTGGAAAGGAGCGTTGATCTATGGAATAATGGGAGGAGCAGTAACTTGGCAGTTAAGAGACCCAGATTCAAGTCCAGAGTGCGCCACACCAACCACTAACATTAAGATCTTTGCAACGTCACTGACACTCTCTAGGCTTTCGTATCCTTGTCTTTGTGATGAAAAAATGGACAAGAGTATCACTGCAATTGCTTCTTGGACATCTACAATTGTATAATCTAGTTACATTCTTCAAAGTCATATCATTTTAGACTCAATCTCATACTGCAACAAAGAGATGCAATGGTAATAGGGAACTCTTTCTTCCTAATGCCTTCCTTACCCACCTACACTCAGGACCCTCAAACTGGGAAGTGTCCCCCAGAATGAGAACTTTGGTCTGCCTGCTTTATCAACTTGAAACACAAGAAGACATATTCACTGTGTCACATTAAGTTTCATCAAATGGTCAAACATAGTCTATGTGTATTACTTTAATTATGGGGATAAGAGCAAAGTTTCACACGTAAATTATTTTCCATGTTTCCTTTCTTGTTCTCATGACAATGATATTCAATATATCCAAGTGCTATTAAATAATATTTACTCCTTAGATAGCTACCTCTAATATGGTACATCAATTTCATCCCTTCCTTATGTACATGTCATTCCTCCATAGAGAACTGGAACCTATTCCTCCGCTCCTCCTGAATCTGGGCTGCCCTTTTGGCTTATACGATCAGTAGAATGCAACAGAAATGACATTCTATGTTCCATGTTATGCAGCAGTAGATAACTAGAACATTTATCTTACTAAACCAAATGTCCTTTTTACTTTTTTTCCCTAAATCTATGTATACAATATAAATATGGGCTGTAATTCAACTCAGATCTTTATACCATCACTTCTTTTCATATCAGTTGTAAAGGAATGGGCTCTGCAGTATTTCACTTGACACTCAATGACCTCATTTAACATTGCAGCTTTTATTCTTTTTACTAGCTATGACTTTTTTTTATTCTTTCTTACTTTTTTCGCTTGTTTTTTAATATATCTTAGGGCTAACCTCTCAGTTTCAGTTATCCAACCAACAAGTGAATATACAATCGAATATACAATCTTTATACTCAAAGAAATAGCTGTTATAGTTAGACTGTCATATATAACAGAGAGCCGATTCAATAGGTTACAAAAACTTTATCTTAAAAGAAATGTTACATCGATTAGGAATTTCAATGAATTGATGATTTGACATACAGGCTGCAGTCATTTAATTCCTAATCACATTATAAAACTGATATTGACACTCTGGAATTGAAGGAAATAAACAAAACAAACACCACTTGTTTTTCATACAATTTCTCACAAACACATTTTTACTCTATACACTAATGTTAAATTAGAACAAAGGGAGCTTCCTTCACATAGCTCTTAGAATTCTTCATAAGGTTTATGACTGGGAAGCGCCGACAGCAGCACACAGTACCAATTCTCAGTGTCATAACTGTGCTTGGAAAGAGAGCCAGTTCCAAAATAACTACTATCCAAGCAGCAGATGTGTTTGTAGATCAACATATTGACTTTTGTATAACACAAAATAAAGATCAAAGTGCACAAAATCAATGTAATCAAGACGATGGAAATCAGGATTTTGTAGAACTAGACCTGTAGTTACAACTCCAACTAAACTGAGCTATATTTTCATGAACATAAAATCAGAGATGATAAATAAAAATCTACATCACATGTTTAACATTCATGAATTATTTAGGACACTCAAGAAATTAGAGCCTACTATGTCTTTTTAAATATGGAAAATAAAAATGCAGCAAGGGATTTATTCAACAACATTATGATCTTCTACATAACAGATATATTCTAAGTAAGCATATTTGCGTGACACTAACAATGAGCAATACTCTTTACTTAATTCAAGGTTAGTTACATGGAATCTAAATCCTCAGACTTCCAGAAGAGCAAGGGTCTGCTTATGATCAGTGATCATTTTTTAGCTGTTTTGCATCGTAATCTAGATAACTTCTGAGTCACAAAGAATTTCATAGGTCATTGCATATAACCCATGCTTAGCTCTTGAATATATGTACACATGAGCGAGTGCACACACACACAAACACACACATATTCAGGCAAGATCCAGAAATATATCTCAGTCCTGAGTTTCTTCCATTATAACCTCTTCCTCAGGTAATTCAACTGAGAAGACACTGAAAACTTCATACAATTATTCATTTACTTTCATGCAATTATTCATTTATTTTTCTATGTCAGCCATCTCAGGTGCCATTTCAAAAACAGTGTCAAATTGAACCACTAATGATGGTGGATTTTTACGAAAGAGACCAGGCCATATCACTGATTAGACAGCCAATGCCAACGACATTGTTATACTAAAGTCAAGAACAGGCCATTTAAACTTATTTGACCTAAGATCAATTGTAAAGGAAGTCTCAGTGATTGTAGCACTAATTTCTAATTGATTTGATTTATAGCTTTCTGGAAATTACTAGTATTTGGTTGCACAGAAATGCAGGTCCAGATTCTTGGACTCCTTCTCTCTTTAAACCTCTTTTATTTCTAAGTCCCTGTTTAGAGGATTGAGTCTCTCTAGAAACTACAGCTTTCTATAGCTTCTATTTGTGAAAAGGTAGAATACCTTTTTCCCTTGCCCCATCAGAGGGTCAATTTGGGAAAGAATCGCAAAGGGTCAGAGATCATTAAGATTTTTCATTAAGAAGATTTCTACTGGGTACAAACATAGTACGTTATGGTTGTGAGATCTTCCCTTCCAAAGAAATATGTAGACACTTTCTCAAATGGGAATTTTGCCTACATACCAACTTGTGCTTTTCTTAACAGTTTGAAACACCTTTATTTCAATTTTCCTCAAGTATGCCAAAGAGGAAGATTGGGAAAAAGAGAAATTAATAAACTTGTCCATATGTTTTTCAAATTATATTCAATGGAACCCTGAAGTTCCAAAAAAATCTAGCTACCGGTCCACGGTATTTTTGAATATGAAGACAGCTTATACGAAATTTTGAAAATTTTACCATTTTAAGTCAGTGTAGGAATATTAATTTTCAAATATCCAAATTATGTTTTCATTTTCATCTTAGGAATGTACATACTATCCAAACAGCAAAGAAAAATACCAGAAAGTGGTACCAATTAAGTACTATCACCATTAGCTGTTTTTTTTTCCCATTTATTTTCTTATTTCACTGATGTTATTTTCTTCTATAACTTGAATCATTGCATCAAGTTATTTAAGATTTTCTTCATAAAGATCACTAATCAATATTTAATCAATCTTATGTAATTTATATATTTATAATTACTATAATTGTTAAAAACATTAGAAAGCTGTGAGTTAGAGAAAGGGGTCAGCAAATGACAGCCCATGGGCCAAATCTGGCCCACTACCTTTTTTGTAAGGCTCACAAGCAAAAACAACGGTTTTACATTGTTAAATAATTAGTTTAAAAAAAAAGAAGAAGAAGATTTTGTGACACATGAAAATTATATGAAATTCACATTTCACGTTCATAAATAAAGTTATACTGGAACACAGCCATGCTAAGGATGACTTTCTATTTGTTAATTAAAACAGCCATCTTGGTCCTTTAATACTATCTATACTTGTCTTCTAGATCAATAATTTTCAGAGAAAATGCAAATCATGAAAACAACATACATGTCCAATAGCTACATGACTGAGTTTCTTTTCATGAATTTGGATATCTGAAAGTTTAAGTGACTTACGAATGGCATAATCTTTAAGAGAAAGGTTTATTTATGCAATATTAGGTAGATAAATTACTAAGTATATTGACCAGCTCCTGAAGTGCCTGTAGTTAATAACTGAGGAGCATGTGGCACTCTTGAGAGCTACTAGACAAATCTTTTTTTTTTTTTAACTCAACACCTCTATGGTAGTAATTTAAGGAGTAAGAGGATAACTTTTCTGATTTTTACCTTCAGATTAAATTATTCAGATTCAGATTAAATTATTTAGGACATGGTACTGAAAAGTCATTCTTTGAATAGATATTACGATTGAGAAGTTGACAGTTTTGTGCCTCAGTAGGTTAGATCTTTACAAGAGTACATTTCTCTAGCCATGTAAAGCCACAAAGCTATCAGAAAACAAAATTGTTATAGATTATAATCCTTAATCTTCAATCTATAGAATAGTTCAGAGGACATAGTAGACACTCAAAATAACACAAAACAAACAACTTCCCCGACCTCACCATGTCCTCCCCTTCCCCCTAAACTGAGGCATTCTATTTCCCTTAGGAACAAACTTCAGATTTCAACAACAGTCTCTCCAGCTCTGACAATACATATTCCTCCGCCTTCCTTAAGAATCAAAGCAAAAGTTCACTTTTAAAACTTCGGAGCTGCCTTTTTCTTCCTTGAGGTAGTACAGTGTCCAGTGGTTACTGAACTACGGATTCAGCCTCTCTGGGTTTGAATCCACTAGCAACTGGTGTGATCTGCTTAAGTCCACTAAGTCTCAAAATCCTGCGTAAAGTGGAGA
The DNA here is from genome assembly GCF_021613505.1 of Equus quagga. Classification (NCBI taxonomy): domain Eukaryota; kingdom Metazoa; phylum Chordata; class Mammalia; order Perissodactyla; family Equidae; genus Equus; species Equus quagga. Next base: position 100,144,754 of record NC_060276.1, read on the forward strand.
CAACAATAGAACCTACCTCAGAGGGGTGTTGGGAAGATTAAATGGGTTAACACAAGTATACAGAATAGTTTCTGGCACTTGGTAAACATTCAGTATGTGTTAGCTGTTATTAGCATTTATTATTTTCTGAGGAGTCACAAAAAGTCTTCCTGAAATTGAAGTACTTGTGCAATGTCCCCATATCAGCTAAGCAAGAAAGTTCCATGTTTCTTGCTCTTCCCCAAGTTGTTGATCCATATTCCTTCAGTAATGGCTTTCTTCTACCCATGTTCGCTTCTTAACATATAATCAATCTAAGAACTGTGTAGCTGTATTTGGTAGGGAGTCCTAACCCAATATCAACTCTCCTACCATAAAGAGAGAATGTACTTCCCTTATTCGAGTGATTGCCGAGAAGGCAGGTGTATCTGGAACTTGGGATGGGAGATGAAGAGGTGGACTGCGGTAGAGGAGGAAATATTTTCTTCTTTGTCTCTTCTAAAAGAAAAAATTTCCCATTTGTGTCATTTTATTTATTTCAGCTTTATTAAACTATGTGCTTTGTTAAAACATCTGATATTTAAAGGGTAAACTGAAAATTAGTTACTTTAAAAGAAAACCAGGCTTTGCCTTTACTACTTTACTACTTTTAAGTATTAAATAAAATGATTTATTCATTATGTCACTTTAGGTCACTAAATATTCTCCTGAAGCAAGCATACCTTATCTCCAAAAATAATTACCCTATTAGAATCATCTACAAATGGAAAAGATACGCAAGTGTCATACTCTAAGTGTTAAGATCACACTATGGGCCCTACAGAGGATTCTACAGAAGGGCAAACTAACCTTATCAACTAGAAAGAGTGGCTACTGAACACTGGAGTGGACCAGTTTATGCAAGGATTTTCATAACGTGATTGATACGCACATGACTGAGGCATCAATGACTTGCACTGTCAAATCATTACCTTTCTAAAGTCTATTAAATTTTTAGGAAAAATAATAGTGGAATCAAATTTGACTTTGGAAATTAAATTATGCTAAAATTGCCAGCACAAGAGAAGTATCATGATGGACATGAGCTAAGTTTAGGTACATTAATACATTAAAAAATAGATCTTTTCTAGATTTTTTAAAATCATTCTAGCATAACCCCATAAGATGCTTGAGTGTTTCTGAGGATCTGAACCCTGAAAAAAATAAATCAGCTTTGTTGATATCTTGGTTATAGGCTTCCAGGTAAGAAGAGATTAGCAATTTTATTCTCTATTTATTTAAAGAAGTAAGGCTGCAATTATTGGCAGTTTTCACTGCTATATTTCATAAAAAGGAAATGTGGCTGGCAACCCATGTATTTGTTAATTATACTGACTAAGTGTCTTTCTTTCTATTAAGTAGATATTTTTCAAACTAACTTTAGAGAGCTTTTACCAGAATAGGAAAGGATGGGGTGAAATATGACTTGCATACCCTCTAGTAGAAATATAAGTTGGTATAAATTATCTGATAATAATAATTTAGCAACATTGCAGAGTTGCATCTTACTTGGGGGCTAAGCTTGAAAGTTGGTCAGGAAGGTGAAAATCAGGCATACTCAAAATTATCCTTGAGAAAGCATTTAAATTATCAAAAAAGTATTGCATACAGACTTGACAAGCAGAAGTCAGCCAGGTTTTCCTCTATCGTTGAACAGATTGCTATTTCTTTTGGTGGAGCACTAGATGAAATGGTTGGCACGTGTTTAGGATCCATGTTGTATAAAAAGAAAATCTAACTTTAATCACCAGAATGAAACTCAGCTAGGCACAGTCTCATACTACAAGAGGCATGCCAACAATGAGAACTGAGATAACACAAGACTAGAGGATCCTAGCTCATGCTGCTCCTTTCCAAGAGTTAAGGTCACTGACTTTGAGGTTAAGCGCAGGCGAGCTAATGAACTAGGTTTTACTATTCTCATTGTTATTATCTCTCTCTCACTCTCCTTCTCTGGTATTGCTTTCTTCATTTCCATTGTCTCTGATTATTTCTGATTAGACATCATTGAATTTGTATGAGAATATGAAAGATGTAGTTCCAATCCATGTATTAAAAGCCTTAAAGATGTACATGTGATTCGACAATATAATTTCAATTCTAGTAAATTATCCTGAAGAATAAAACCAATAAAAATTTCAACAATGCTTCATGCATAAGGACCATCATCATAGCATTAATTATAAGATAAAATGTTAGAAAAACCTAAATGTCCACCAATGCAGACAAGGCTAAATGAATTATGGGCTATTCATTTTATGACAATCATTGCTTTTTTCTGCCCAATAACTTTCCACTCTCTTCTTCTCATAACAGACTCTCATAGCTCATCCTTGGATTCATGCAATCTGGGCTATTTATCATATACCCCTGGCCACATAATTGGTCCAGGAATAAGCAAGTGACCCAAATGTCTAACAGAGGTCTTCCATGGAATTCCTTTAATTAGAGTTAGAAGGGAAAGTCTTTTCCTCCATGAAATATGAAGATATGAAGATGCTAGACTGGAGTTACTTATGTCCACATTCCCTGCTAAAACAGGAAAAACTTGTTTAAGAATTTGAAGCTGGCATGAAAAGTTAAGTCCAAAAAGAGTGACTATTGATCATGATGAAATCCCTTGTTTCTGTAATTCCTAAGGCCTCTTCCATAGTCTTTCCTCTGCTTTGGTTACATGAATCAAGCTGTATTCGCTCTATATTTTTGAAATCTAGTTTGAGTTTCAGGAAACTTCAAACAGAAACCTGATCAGCTACTAATATTTCATAGAGTCAAAAAAAAAACATTTTGAAGACTATTCTGAGACAAAAAAAATGATCATGGAAAACATAAAGCAAAATGCAGATAGATGCCAAGTGTCTGTGTGAACATGTGCACGTGTAAGTGGCTGTGTCTGGAAGAGACTCTATCAGGTTTAAACAGTGGCTGTCAATAAGGAGTAAGATTACAGATAATTTTCTCTTTTCTTCTTCAAATTAATCCTCTTCTTAATGCTATTTGGCCACCTGTACTTCTTTTGTCTTTTTCTCCATGGTTGTGTGTGCATGTTATGAAATTTTATTTCCTGCCCTTTTATTTCTATCCTGATTTAAATTTTTCAAACTGATTTGTAAAAGTTCACTACAGTCATGCACCACATAATGACATTTCGGTCAACAGACCACATATACAACAGTGGTCCCATAACATTAGCACCATATAGCCCAGATATATAGTAGGCTGTACCACCTAGGTTTGTGTAAGTCCTGTAGGGGAAGAGCAAATTTTCTTCCACCCTTCTAGGTTCTTCTAGCTGGTCGAAGAATTAAATTAACGTGAGACAGATTAACAGGAGAACAACAAACAAAAGTTTAATAACATGTAGACACGGGAGAAACCCAGGAAAACCAAGTAACTTGCCAAAATGGCCAAAGCCCTCACCTTAAATACCATCCTCAGCTAGAAACAAAAGAGGTTGGGGATGAGGAAAGTCAGGGACTTTAAAGGGAAGAAAGGCAATTTACAGGTAGCTGGAAAGGAGCAAACATTTGCTAAACAAGTGTCTGGCCACATAGAAACAGAAGAACACAGAGGGGAGTCCAACAATCCGGTTTTTCTAGGCTCCTCCCTGTTGACCATCTAATTCAAGTTATGCTAAGGTGATAGCCTACTGCTTTAGACAGGTTTTTTATCTGAATTCTTTTAGGCAGTTGGGGAAGTAACAAGAAAAACTTTGAAACTTTTGCTTCTTAAAAATAATCAGCTCAGGGCCAGCCCTGATGGCCTAGCGGTTAAAGTTCAGTACACTCTCCTTCGGCAGCCCGGGTTTGGTTCCCAGGCACAGAACCACACCACTTGTCTGTCAGCAGTCATGCTGTGGCAGCAGCTCACATAGAGGAACCAAAAGAACTTACAACTATACACAACTATGTATGGACTTTGGGGTGGCAGGGGGGGAAGAAAAAAAGGAAGAAGACTGGCAACAGATGTTAACTTAAGGTGAATCTTCCTCTACAAAAAAAAAAATAAATAAATAATAAACCTAAAATAATCCTCATATTAAAGAGACACATTTTGGGGTGGCAAATTTTGTTCCCCTTCAGTACACTCTGATGTTTGCATAACAATGAAATTGCTTAACAAACCTTTCTCAGAACTTATCCCAATTGTTAAGTAACATATGACTGTATACGTTAAGAACATTAAATATTTGTTACTTTTCATTGCAATGATATTTCCATTTAGTTATTTTTTTCTGTTTTATGTTCTTAAGTTTGTACTATTATACTCTTTTTATATGCTCTT